>NW_006209345.1:4056925-4075937 GCF_000334495.1 Tupaia belangeri chinensis | reverse complement strand
CGGGCCCCGGCGGGCGCGGGGGGCGTGTTTGCCTGTCTAGGGGTGGAGGAGGGAGTGGGTCCAAGGGCTGGCGCCTGTGGCTGTTTGTGTGTCCTCGCGTCCTGCGGTCGCGGGTCCCAGGTGGGCTCTGCGCCCGTCCGGTCACTGCCCGCGGGGCTGGAGTGTGCGGGGCTGTGTGCGTGCGCGCGCGTGTTTGTGGAGGGGCCGCCGGGTGTGTATCTGCGTATGCTCTGGGCCGTCATTGTGCCCGCCCGCCCGGGGCTCGAGGCGCGGGCCTGCCCCAGCGCAATCCCTCCGGCGTGGGGATGTTTTCCAAACAGGCTGCCTGCGGGAGACGGCTCTGCTGCAGCCAGAACCGGAGGGGGGAGCGCCGCCCCCACAGGCCTCCCGAGACCCGGGCGGCCTGGGGGCCGCAAACAGACACTTGAGGGAGTAAGAGGTGTTATCAGGGGGGATCAGAGGCCTGCCTGCCGGGCGAAGCCAACATGGGGAGACTGAGGCAGATGGGTGGGAAGGTGGAGGGGGGCAGACAGGTGGAGATGGAGAGGAGGGTAGGAAAGGAGACAGATGAAAAGGGCAGCGCCTGGGAGGGCAGAGAGTCATTGAGAAAACAGACAGACAGAGGCCTAGACTGGAAAGGGGCAGAAAGGTGAACAGATAGTTTCCAAGAACCTAGTAGAGGAGGTAGTTCAAAACTCCCCCTGCTAAAAGCTAGTACCAGTAACTCATTCTCAGATGAGGGGTAAGGGCCGGGAACTCCTGGGATGCCCCTCTTCCAGGCACGTCCTAGACTGGGATCTTGGCCAAAAAGCAGCCTGTGGCCACCCCAAATTGGTACATCCCTGACTCTGATTTGCCACCCTTTCCCTCTCCATCCATACCACCCATCTCTCCTTCCTGGTATCCCAGAAGCCCTGGGGCAGTGTAGGGGAGGCAGAGGTGAGGTGGTTGCCACAGTGGTCGGCTGAGGCTGTGAAAGGTCACTCTCCCTAGCCTAGGTGGCCCTGCTGCAGGCTGGAGCTGGGGTTGAGGGGTCTAGGGTGGGAAGCTGTGAAGCTCTTTTCTCCTCTTTCACTCTGCTCAGAATGGTGCTAGAAGGCAACCCCGAAGTGGGGTCCCCACGAACTTCAGACCTCCAGCACACCAGAAACAAGGGCTCTTGCGTCCTCTCTTCTCCTGGTGAAGAGGCACAGCCAGGCGAGGAGCCCATCAAGTATGGTGAACTCATCGTCCTAGGGTGAGCGTCCCTTGTCCAGGAGGGGTGTGGCACCAGACACCCCTCCAGGGCAGCCAGAACAAGGGCCCCAGGTCCCCCCCATGTAGGGCCTTCTGCTGTTTCTTCTCACCTTCCCAGCTGAAAGACAACATTGACCAAACCTACCTCAACTTGTAGCTGTGATTTTTATCATCCTGATTTTGATAAATTACTGACACAAATCTAAATTGTCCACCCAAGTTTCTGATCAGATAAGGAAAAAAAGTAACACCAGCTGCCTTTCATTAAGCACCTAGTATGTGTGATGTGGTGTGGTGTGAAAAACCCAGCAAAATTGCTTACTGCCAGTCGTGCCTCTGCAAGTTGCTGAAATTCCCTGAGCCTCCATTTTTCCACTTTGCAAACAAGGATGCTAATGATCCCTACCTCCAAGGGTAGTCAGAAGGAATGAATGAAGCAATTTCCGTAAAATATAGAATAGTACATGGCACGTATCACGTGTTCTGGGAAGCAGGCCTATGCCAAGCTCTTTCATGGACATTATTTCATTTCAATCTTCACAAAGATGCTGTGAGGAAGGAGGTGAGGAAACCGAGGCTCAGAGAGGGGAAGTGACTGGCCCAAGGGCACACAGCTGGTAAGTGGCAGGGCTGGGATTTGGATCCAGATCTTTCTTACTCCAGGTCTAGTGCACTATCATTTAGCCATGGCTGACCCTCATGCTCCAGATGAGAAAACTGAGGTTAGGCGAGTTGAAGCAACTGAGTTAGTGGCTGAGCAGACCCCATCCATTCTTGTTTTTTTTTTCTTTTCTTTTTTTTTTTTTTTAAGAAGTTTTTTGCTATAGGGCACGTGCACTCGCCAGGAAGACACAGACAGAGGGACAGAAAGTGAGAAATCACCCCCCTCCAGGGGTATGGCCATGCTGCAATCCCTTCTGCTCCATTCTCCTCTCGGGATCGTGGGCACGCACGTACATTCACCTGTGATGAGCTTAAGCCACCAGGTCTGGGACTCGAACCACGATCGACTACATGGGAGTCCAGCAACATGGCCATTACACTAACAGCTGGTCCTCATTTCTAGTTTTCTGTCCTTTTTTTTTTTTTTTAAGAAGTTTTTTGCTATAGGGCACGTGCACTCGCCAGGAAGACACAGACAGAGGGACAGAAAGTGAGAAATCACACCCCTCCAGGGGTATGGCCATGCTGCAATCCCTTCTGCTCCATTCTCCTCTCGGGATCTTGGGCACGCACGTACATGCACCTGGCGTGAGTTTAAGCCACCAGGTCCAGGACTCGAACCACGGTTGACTACATGGGAGTCTAGCAACTTAGCCATTATGCTAACTGCTGGTCCCTGGTTTTCTTTTGACCAGAATCCCTTCACCACCCACTCAGTGTTTCCCCAAGGCATAGACTGACTCTTCTTCCTCCCCTAGCCTTGTCTCCTTTTAGCCTCTCTCTCTCTGCCTTTGGTCCTAAAGAAACTTTCATAAGTTACATGATTATTTTGATAATTATTAGGAAATAATAGCTACTATTTCTTGACACCTATGTGTCAGGTGTATTTTAAAATAATAATAGCTAACACTTATCAAGGGCTTTCTATCAGTATGCCAGACTTTGTGCCCACCAATTCTAAATGCTTTTTCTTCTTTAGTTCTCAAAATGAACCTGTGGTAGAACCTGAAAAATTAGAGCAATTTTATTGAAATCATGTGATATGTGGAAGAGCCAGGATTTAAGCCAGGCCCATCTGAGCCCCAAGCTATGTCCTGAACTACCCTCTCTAACTTCCCATATGTAGGAAGAGCTCAACAAGGATAAAAGTGTTGCCCCCCTCAGAGGTGCTTGTGTTGGAAAAGCAGCTGCTTAACTGTCGCAAAGGAAGGGCTGGCTTTATAGCTAAGGGCAAGGCCACTGATAGGAGAAACTGCAGGCTGAAGGCTAGGTACCCTCTTGTCAGCTGCCTGTCCTCTATAAAGCTGTGACGTCCCACAATGGCTGTTTGTCACCTCTCTAAAAAGTGCATTGAAAATGTACATTGATCAGCCCACCGTAAACCCTACAGAATCATAATCTCTATTGGTGGGGGCAGGGAATCTGTATTTTACAATAATAAGTTAACTAGAAGATTCTGATTCAGATGGTCCTTGTCTGTATTCGGTAGCTACTTACCTTTTCACTCCCTGTTTCAAAACCTCCATGGCTCCCCACTACGTACAGCCCAATGCCCTCAGCTAGCCCTGGGGCCTTTGATCAGGGTGAGCCCTCCCTCTAGAAGGGCTTCTGCAACTCTGCAGTCAGACAGACCTGAGCTCAAATCTGGACTTCTTCACTTACTAGCTTGAGACAAGTCACTTTACCTGCTTGAGTCTCGATTTCTCTCATTTGTAAAATGGGAAGAAAGATATTTGCTGGGCAGGGCATTGCCCAGATTCCATTAGGTAATTAAGGACCAGAGACACAAAGGCACCAGTACATGGCAGCGACCAAGGCTGTGACTCACCCCATCTTTGCCTCTCATAATCATTCTCTCCGCACAAGAACTGGAAAGGAAGGTGGAAATTTGACATGCATGGATATGTGGAGGTAGTGGCATTGTGGGTTGATTTCTTTTTTCTTTCACTGGTTTCTGGTAGTGATACAATAATGACAGTTTGCTATAGGCGAATCCTTTCCATTTCTTCAAGGCTTCCTCTCCCAGAGACCTGATCCTGGGGCCAGAATGTCTTTCTCCTGCCTCTGAGCCTATGATATACTTGGCTTGTGCCAGGATCATGACAGATGGCACTTAGGCTCCTTGAGAAGGAAGGGCATAAGACTGATGTGTGGTGTGTCACCTATGCCACCACAGTGCCCAGCACCTGTCTAGGTGTGACTCAGGCAGCCGGAAGACACGTGGTTAGCTGTGTGAAATGTCTTTTGAAACTGTTCTGACATCAACTCCCTCCCCCACTTCCTAGTGCACTGACTTGATACTGTAGGGTTTTCTAGATTCATTGGCTCCAGAGCCTGTTTATTAAGGTAGGATTTGCCCAGAAGTCAGTAGTTCCTTCCTTCTTATCCAGGGCTCACTTCCTTTCTTTTCCTCTCTCCTACAACCCTTTCTTCTTAACCCCCTACATCCACAGCTACAATGGGTGTCTGGCAAGTGGGGACAAAGGCCGCCGGCGAAGCCGCCTGGCGCTGAGTCGACGGCCTCATGCCAACGGAGTGAAGCCAGATGTCATGCACCATATCTCCACACCACTCGTCTCCAAGGCAAGCAGCTTATCCCAGAAGTAGGCCTGGGTACCGCCCCTGCCCTCTGTGCCCACAGCCCAGTCTTCAGCTTTCCCATTCCCGCCTGTTCACAGCCCTGTTGGGATGGGGAGCTCACTGTATCCCTCACTGCCTGCTGGGCCACCAGGGAAAAGGTGATGGTGGAAGCCTTTGCAGTGTGCATAGTCCTTTACAGTTTGCAAATGTCACCTCAGTCACCAGACCCCATTCACTGGATGGAAATGAGCCGCATTATTTTAGAGGCAGCCAATGCCCAAAGAGGGGGGATGTGACAGCCACATAGTGATGGCCGAGGGAAATTCTTTGGCTTTAGAGGATGTGGGTGAGAATTTGGCCTCTGGTATTTTCAGCTTTGTGGCTTTAGAATAATTTATTCTCTCAGACCTGCAATTCCCCAGCTACGAAATATGAATGATAACCTGATTCTTGGGGTGGCTGTAAGGGTTAAGTGAGGAAACCTGTGTAAGGTACCTGCCACTTGGTATACCCTCTGCAAAGGATGGACCCATCTCCTTCCCTGGGAGTGACTGCTAGGCCTTGAGCTCCAGCTCAGTCATAGAAGTTTATACCTCTCATGGTCTCATGCCCCGGGAAGTGACTTCTTTCTCCCTACCAGGCTCTGAGTAACCGTGGCCAGCACAGCATCTCGTATACACTGTCCCGGAGCCACTCTGTCATAGTGGAATACACACACGACAGTGACACAGACATGTTCCAGGTATGCTCAGGCCTCTCCACAGGCTTCTGGCCACTGGGCCACCAGGGCATGCCAGGGTGAGGCTGCAGAACCACAAGCCATGGGAAAGGTGCTTTGGGGGTCTTCAGTATGGTTGACCACTCTGCAGATGAGGAAGCAGATATCCCGGCATGGGCTGCTGGCTTTGCAGAGCAGCAGGTCAGTGTCTATATCAAGACTCCCAGACAGCAGGAGGCCACACAGCTTAGGAATTCAGAGTACAGATGTGAGAGAGGGTCATAAAGCCCGAGTGCAGGTCCCAGTTCCTTCCTTTACAGACAGTTGACTTTGGTCAAAAGTCTCTTAGCCTCTCTAGGCCTTGGTTTCTTCATCTGTAAAATGGGCCCCAAATAGTATCTACTCTGTGGGAAAATTAACTGAGGTATCACACATAAAATGCTTAGCATGGTGCCTCGTATATAGTAAATACTTAACTAAACATTCACTCTTGGGCCAGCCTATGGCTTGGTGGTTAAGGCAGCTGGATCCCACATGGATGACCATGTGGTTTGAGTCCTGGACCTGGCAGCTTGAAAAACACACTAGGCATGTGTTTATGCATGCCCCAAATCCCGAAAGGAGGGAGAAAGGGATGAGAAGAGATTGCAGCATGACCATGCCCTATGGAGGATGCATTCTCACTTTCCCTCGCTCATTCTCTGTCTTTCTCCAGCTAGCTCATGCAGCCGTTGACAGCTTTTTTTTTAAATTCACTTTTTGCTGCTAATACTCTTCCACTATGGGAATTATGCTTTCACTGTCCTATCCACAAATCCGCTTGTTTTTATTAAGCGGAGTACTCCTCAGAGCTGTGGGGTGGCAGAGAAGAAACTCCTGACTGTGGGTCACTGGACCTGGAGACCCCACCCAGGAGCCCAGGGGATGGTGGGAGAGGGAGTTCCTTCTTAAGGCTGGGTACCCCGTTGTCTTAAGGTCCTGCACGCAGTAGGCTGGGTGGCAAGCCCATGAGATCTGCCTGTGCACATGAAATCGTGTTTGCCTTCCTCTTCCTCACAGATTGGCCGCTCCACAGAGAACATGATCGACTTTGTGGTAACAGACACATCCCCTGGTGGAGGGGCTGCTGAGGGCCCTTCTGCCCAGAGCACCATCTCCCGCTATGCCTGCCGCATCCTCTGTGACCGCCGGCCACCCTATACCGCCCGCATCTATGCCGCTGGCTTTGACGCCTCCAGCAACATCTTCCTTGGAGTGAGTGAGCCCCCAAGCAAGGATCACCTCTTCATGAGAGTGAGCCCAGGGCTAGGCTGAGAGGTGCAGCCACCTGGGGTGATGAACTAGCCCATGTGATCCTTGCCATGACCCAAGCAGGGATTAGTAACCCCACGTAAAGAATGAGCAAAGTGAGGCTCAGAGTCAGGCAAGGCTCAAGTCATGCAGCTCCAAATCCCAGACCTTTCTGAGCCACCTCTGAACTGAAGGGTAGAGGGCAGCACCTCTGGCACGTGGCTTGCTGGAGCCACGTGGTGATGTGATCTGATTTCTCATGTGGTCCCAGGAGCGGGCAGCCAAATGGCGGACCCCTGACGGCCTGATGGATGGCCTGACGACCAATGGAGTCCTGGTGATGCACCCAGCAGGCGGCTTCTCCGAGGACTCGGCCCCGGGTGTCTGGCGAGAGATCTCAGTCTGCGGGAACGTGTATACGCTGCGGGACAGCCGCTCAGCCCAGCAGCGGGGGAAGCTGGTAGGTGGCCCACTCCACACCCTGGCCCCCATCCTTCCCAGACCCTTGCAATCTGCCTAGCCCCAGCCCATGCCAGGAAATGATCTCCAGTTCTCTTGCCCAAGAAAGACTCCTGGGGGAGTCCTAGGCTCAGGGAGTTCTTGGAATGCACCACTTGCCCACCCCCCCCACCACCACCAGACCAAACCAGCATCCCCATCCTGAAGTGTAGCCTGCATACTGCTAGAGGTCCATGAGGCGTTGTGAAGTGGAGCACACACAGGTATTCTGTGTAGTACCACACGGCTTTGAAGCTGCCAGCAACTTTAAAAAAATCACACCCTCTTATGAGGGTGACACTTGGCCCGTGTGTGAGCAGCTTATATCCTGGAGTGTTGGCAGTTTGTAGCACGTCTGTCAGGTTTAGATGGGTTTAGCTTTGTGATCCTCTCCCAGCAGGAAAGGGCCCTTGGAGTAGTTCTGTAATGGATGGCGGCAGAAACTCCATGTGGTACAGATCAGAGAACTGAGGTTAGGAGTTGGAAGTGTGTCCTAGAGAGGCAGAGGCTGGCCCAAGGCTCGGCAGCCATGTTCCTGAAATGGGCCACGCAGAGCTGTTCTTGGATGTGGGTATATCAGCCAAGGGAATGTAAAACCTCAAGAAAAAGCATGGCCTGTTTTTCTAGAGTGTCAATTCTACTAGAAGATTTGGGGAAGCTTTTTTTTTTTTTTTAAGAATTATTTTATTTTATCTTTATTTATTTATTTTATTTTAATTTGACCAGAGAGGAACAGAGTGAGAGAGAGGGAACATGAAAAAGTAAGCCACCAGGTCTGAGACTCGAACTGAGGTTAGCCATCTGGGAGTCCAGTGCCCTTAACCACCACACCATCTGCTGGCCCTGGGGAAGCATTATTTTAAAGACTATGCACATGTTTGTTTCACAAGCACCCACTCTGTGCCAGGCACCATTCCAAGTATGTATTCATTTAATCCTGATTGATTAATCTTTAAAGAGAACCACTTGAGATACCTGGAAGTGGAATCTATACCGAGGGTGAGCAAACTAAGACACAGAGAGGTTAAGTTACTTGACCAGGGATGCAGAGTCAATAAACTGTGAGGCCAGAATTCAAAACCAGGTAGTCCAACTCTAGAGTCTTTGCTTTTAACTACAAGCCCTGGAACAGCTTTGGGTTAAGTAACTCGTATTTTGTGTTAGGGATGCTTCCTGCCTCTGCCATTAAGAAAGAGCTTTGGAAAATGGTTTAGAAATATCCTGTTTTGGTCCAGACCTGATTTGGCAAATGAAGAAACCAAGGCCTATGCCCTGTTGAGAGCAAGGGAGGGCACGTGCTGGGGAGCACCCTCCTGCCCTCCCACGTGGCCTGCCACCCCACCCCTGCCTACCCTGCTGGCCCATGGGTGCCCCCTCCAAGAAGATTAAGTGGGACGGATGGGCGGCTTGGCTGGGTGAGGCTGCTCCGTGGTAGGGCCTGGGAACCTCTTGGGCAGTAAGGCCTTCTGCTGCCTCTGGCAGGTGGAAAACGAGTCCAACGTGCTGCAGGACGGCTCGCTCATCGACCTGTGTGGGGCCACACTGCTGTGGCGCACGCCTGCAGGGCTGCTGCGGGCACCCACGCTGAAGCAGCTGGAGGCCCAGCGGCAGGAGGCGAATGCAGCACGGCCCCAGTGCCCTGTGGGCCTCAGCACCCTGGCCTTCCCCAGTCCGGCCCGTGGCCGCACAGCGCCTGACAAGCAGCAGCCCTGGGTCTACGTGCGTTGCGGCCATGTCCACGGCTATCATGGCTGGGGCTGCCGGCGTGGGCGAGGCCCCCAGGAGCGGGAGTGTCCTCTCTGCCGCCTTGTGGGGCCCTACGTGCCCCTCTGGCTCGGCCAGGAGGCCGGCCTCTGCCTGGACCCTGGGCCGCCTAGCCATGCCTTTGCACCCTGCGGCCATGTCTGCTCAGAGAAGACTGCCCGCTACTGGGCCCAGACACCACTGCCCCATGGCACCCACGCTTTCCATGCTGCCTGCCCCTTTTGTGGGGCCTGGCTCACTGGCGAGCATGGCTGTGTCCGCCTCATTTTCCAGGGGCCACTGGACTAGGCTCCCCCGGATCCCCTGCTCTCATGTCCGTCTGCCCACCTAGGTCCCCCACCTCCTGCAGCCCAGAGGGAGCTCTGCATGTGGGACTTACCTGCTGGCATGTAGCCACACCAGTGGACAAATGGATGGGCTGTCACTTCCCCCTGACTTTGGTGGCCCAAGGGGGTCCCCAAGATGTCTATTCCAGTCATACTGATAGGGCTTTCAGCACCAGCTCTGTCCTGGGCTGAGGGAGGAAAGCCCAGCCCCTGCCCCTGCCCTTCTTGGGGTATCCCACATCATGCCGCCTACACTGTGCCCCTGGGGGAGTGAAGGGGCCCCAGGACCCTGACCCCCAGCTTAGGCTGGCTGTGCCCTGAGCCTGCCAACCCAGTTCCAGATACTCATCCTTCCTGCTGCTGCCCTGGGTTTCTCTATAAACCTCGCTACTCAGCTGCTGTCATAAATCCCACATGTCCCACATACGTGCAATGCTCCAGCCCCTGAGTGGGTGATAGGTGGGCAGCAGGCAGGGACTGGCACTTGCTGATACCTGCTATGGGCTGAACTCCTTGCCAAGTGGGCTGTGGGAATGCAGAGACTGAGATGCAGCTCCCCACCTCGTGGAGTTCATGGTCTTGAGGAAGATAGACCAAATGACAGCCCAGCCTCATGTGTGCTAGGATCAGAGGATTATAGAGGGCTATGGAGCAGTCCTCTCTGGTGGTGGCCAAGTGAGGGGGGCGCGTCACAGAGGTGGTGGCAGAGGAGCTCAGTGTCAAAGGCTGCTCCAAATGCTTCAGGGTCACAGGGCGGAAAGGGTGCTTTGTGCAGAAGGGAGAGCCCATGCACAGGCTCTGGGTAGGTAAGCAGGGTCGGCGTGACTGACCAGGGCGGCCAAAGCATGGGCTGCAGGTGGGCAAAGAGGGCTGGCGTAAGAGGTTAGGGCCATGCTGACAGAGGAAGGTGCTGGATGGAGTCTGGCCCTTATTTGTGGATAGTCGGGAGTCAACAAAGCAAAGAAGATGCATGGCTCCCAAGCATTGGCTGCGACAAGGGCTACCATTACTGAATGCCCACCACGCGCCCCACATTGTGCTGATGATAATAACTACGTTCCCTGAGCACTCACCAGGCACCGGGCTCCGAGGTTTTGTTATTTAATCCTCACCCAGGGAAGGAGATTGAGGCGCATGTACCAAGTCACACAACTGTAACAGAAAGTGGCCACACCGAGACACCAGCTGCCCTGCTGGCGTCAGAGCCTGTCCCTCATGCTGTGCTGTTTTCCTTCAGTGGGGCGGGGGTGAACTGAATGGGGTTTTGGAGACTGTTCCATCAAGAGCTGGAGAATGGACTGGTGGGTCCACTAACCCACCTATACGGTGCCCAGTCCCATGCAGGGCCCTAGCAATGAGCATGGCCCTGCCTCCCGGAGCTCACAGTCTGAGAGCGGCCCTGCACCTGGTTGCTGGGAGCTGACTGCTACACCCGTACAGGCCACCTGTGCACCAGGCCAGATGCAGTGGGCTGTCAACCAGGGAGGTGTTCTAGGGAGAGAGCCAGGGGGCTCCTAAAAACGCACAGGGAGGACTTGGAGGCTGGGCCACAAGTTAAATGGCAGAGTAATTCCAGAGGCAAGGAGGAGTAGGGGGAGGGGGAAGATGCACGGTGTGGCTGGGAAATGCTTAACGACCAGTGAACTCAGTGTGGAGCAGAGAAGAGGATGTGGGGCTGGGTGGGCCTTGGCTGTCATGGAAGCTAAATCCAAACTGGACCCCTGTTTATCCTGGTGATGGGCCACCTCTTCCTGTGAGCAAAGGACCAAGATTGGGGTGTTGCTGGAGTTGGCCCAGACATTCCTGGACTGAGTGTCAGGAAGCCAGGCAGACAAACCCAGGGATATGAAAAGAAAAGGCGCTGAGTACAAGCCTGACCTGGGCATCCTCAGCAGAAGATAGATGCTGGACCCTTATGCAGTGCAGGTTCCAAGGGGAGGGGGCTGCCCAAGACCACACAGCTGGTTACAAACCAGACCTGGGCTGTTGAGGATAGGAGGCATCCACATGTGGTGAGACGAGGGAGATGTGATTGGATTCCTGATTCTAGAGCATTACCCTGCTACAGTGGAGGGGTGGGAAGCAGGTGGGGAAGCTGGAACTGGCATGGGTGCATTTCAGCTCCCTCACACACACGAAGCACTAGAAATCCAGCTCTTCCCGGTTCTCTTCTGCTCTTGTAGGGACCAGTCCGAGCCCCATCGTAAGCAGGAAACTGCAGACTTGGGGGTGGGAGGCAGGCAGAGGGCATCACCTAGGGCACGGGGGAGCTCAGAGGTCGTGATGGAGGGTGTCACACAGTCCTGGTCTTGTCCCAGCTCTGTACTTTCCCAGTTCCTGGAGCCTCAGTTTCCTTAACTGTTAAATAGAAAAACAGTCCCTACCTCATCAGGTGGTTGCGAATGTATGGAGGGCACCTGTAACATACTAAATACTTAGTGCTGTTACTTTTCCACCATCCCCATTTTCATTCCTCTGGGGAAGAACCAAGGCTGCTGAGGATGGTGCTGACCCCAGTGAGTAGTTGGGGGTAGTGGTGTGTGTGTGTGTGTGTGTGTGTGTGTGCGTGTGTGTGTGTGTACTGGGGGCAGGGGGAAAGGACAATGTGGTGGAAGGTTTGAATAAAGATAAGCCTCAATTCAGAGATACCTGAAGACGATGTGTGGCCTTAGGGAATTCAGTGCACCTCAGCCTCAGTTTCCCCATCTGTACAACGAATAAAACAATGATATCCAATTGCAAGTTTCTTTTGCAAAAATTAAATGACATCCTCTGTATGAAGTGGCTATGTCATAAGGGACCTCAAGAAGTGTTCATATTAGTTATGATCATAAAAATGTTACCATGCAGCTTGTGGGGGGTCGGGGTTGCATCTCAAAAGTACTGGGAATTTTGTTTGCCTAAGCTAATGCCTGGTGACAGTGGATAGCAGTACCTCCTCTTCCTGAGTCTATTTCAACTTTATTTTATTTCTTTTTTTGGATAGGTTTTTGCTATAGAGCACATGCGCTTGCCAGAAAGACAGAGAGGGGCGGAAAGGACAATGTGGTGGAAGGTTTGAATAAAGATAAGCCTCAATTCAGAGATACCTGAAGACGATGTGTGGCCTTAGGGAATTCAGTGCACCTCAGCCTCAGTTTCCCCATCTGTACAACGAATAAAACAATGATATCCAATTGCAAGTTTCTTTTGCAAAAATTAAATGACATCCTCTGTATGAAGTGGCTATGTCATAAGGGACCTCAAGAAGTGTTCATATTAGTTATGATCATAAAAATGTTACCATGCAGCTTGTGGGGGGTCGGGGTTGCATCTCAAAAGTACTGGGAATTTTGTTTGCCTAAGCTAATGCCTGGTGACAGTGGATAGCAGTACCTCCTCTTCCTGAGTCTATTTCAACTTTATTTTATTTCTTTTTTTGGATAGGTTTTTGCTATAGAGCACATGCGCTTGCCAGAAAGACAGAGAGGGGCAGAGAGACAGAAAGCGAGAAATCACCTCCCAGAGGGGATGGCCACGCTGCAACCGCAACTCCTTCTCCATTCTCCTCTCGGGGGTCTTGGGCACGCACGCATGCACATGTGTCCAGCGTGAGTATAAGCCACCAGGTCCAGGATTCGAACCACAATCGACTACATGGGAGTCCAGCAACATAGCCATTACACCAACTGCTGATCCCGTCTATTTCAACTTTCAACTCACCCCAGCCAGTCAACTTTATGCTCATTTAACAGACGATGGAAATTGAGACAAAGGAAAGGAAAATGTGACTTCCCTAAGGACATATACCAATGTATGGAGCCCCCCCCATAACAACTACCGACATCAGAGCCAACAGTTAGTAGTACTGTCGTGCTGAGCAGGGCCTTGGGCACCTGTGCTGGGAAGACACTGCCCTTGGCAAGGACAATATGTCAGATATGAGTTGTCACCCCCCACCCCCATATACACACACACAAATAATTCTAGGGGTTAGCACTGGCAGTGGATTCAGTTGTTAGCCTGGTCTTCTCACTGAGGAAGCAGGCTCAGAGAGGTAAAATAACCCACCCAAGGCCACAGAGCTAGTAGGTGTCAAGGCCTAATTCGACTTTAGGTGGCCTGGTTCTGCCTCCAAACTGACCCGGGAACCTCACGATGCTCCTGACTTCCACACGCCATACCCTCCCCAGCCCTTCCTCTTGTAAGGCTGACCAGATGAGTAAGTGGACCTAGGACCCACCTCTGCCTTGGGCTGCCTTTCCAGTCTCAAGAGGCTCTCTCAACCTTGCAACCAAGAATTACCAGTTCTTCCCTGCCCTGGCCCCTTTGTGCTGAAGAAACAGGCTCAGAGATGTTTAGCTCCCACTGCTGGCCTGGAGTGAGGGGGTGGGGGCGTCGGTGCAATGAAGCACTCGGGTGCCTGCCTCTGTTCCGGCACCGTGGACCATTTCAGCCGCGGCTGGAGCCCACTCGTCTGTAATCTCGATGTCCTGCACTGAAAGCTTTGCAGTCTAGGAAAAACCTCCACCCCCAAGCCCCCATCTCAGGGGTAAGGAGGAAGGGGAAGCCACACTGGGCAGGTTACCATCTGCAAAACTGAGGTCAAGGGACTCTCGGGTGAATCCCCAAAGGAGAGCTAGGTCGGGAAGTGCCCTGGTACTCCGCCCCTGACACCCACGCGGGCCCCTCGGGGACCTTGTCAACCTAGTCTGCCCGGACTAGGCCGCGGCCAGGGAGTAACTGAAGATCTCAGCGCCAGAGCCGCCAGCGGACAAAAGGCCAAGGCCGCAGGAGCAAATCGCAGCTCTTCGGGGCGGGGAGCCAGCGGACAGGAGGAGCTCGCCTCAGTGTGCCTATTGGCTGGAGTCACCGCCCATCCGGGCCTCGGGTCCTGACAATTGGCCGGTGGGGGTGGGGTTCGCAGAGCCCCAATGAATGGGGGAGCCGGAAGCAGGAAGTGAGTTTGCGAACAGAGCGGCTGCTGCAGGTGAGGCGCGGCGCCCGGGTTTCGGGGTCACAGTGTCATGCACAGGGGACCAGGGCCAGGCTGGACCGAGCACAACAGCATTCACTTTCTGCTCTCTGTCCAGCACCTTTCCAAATTTATCCCGGCCCCTAAGCCAAGGAGCTCCTCGGGCGGCAAAGAGTTAACACGTTTGCCAGAACTCTGGGGATTGTGCTATTGGGGCGGAGCCTCGGCGTGTCTAGAGGAGGCAGAAACTCTCCCAGGCTGGGAGGGGTCTGTGGAGGATGCCGGGGGTTGAGCGACCCGACCCCCGAGTCCCAAGGGAGCTCTGAGGTTTTTCAGTAACTTGATTGGCCTCTCCAGGCCTCAATTTTCATATCTGTAAAATGGGTTTCCTTCCAGCTGTAACCTTCTGGGACTCAATGACTTCCCTGGCTGAACACAGGGAAAGGGCAGGAGAATTGGGGGCTGAAGAAAATACATGGAGAGGGATGAGGATGGGACAGATCTTGAGAGCAGTGAGGGAGGAAAAGAGTGCAAGAAAAATTATTCACTGCTAGTAAATAATTGTTAGTGGTACTTTCCATCCAGGGTGACTCCATCTAATTTGCACACCCACCTGATGAGGTTGGGGTTATTATCATCCCCGTTTTACAGAGGAGGAAATGGAGAGGAGAGAAGTGAAGCAGTTGACTTTTAGGAGTCTGGGGCTGAGTTGGAAATGGAACCTGAGTCTTTGGGCTGACATGTTGGCACTCTGTGAGCTCAATGGTGGGGAGGTTGAATTCGGAACAAGGAGGCTAGGCGGTCAAAGAGGAAGGGAGACAAGGAGAGGCCTGGGCTAAGAATCTAGAGATGCAGGTCTCTGCTGCTGTTCCCTCTGCTGTGTGATTAGGCAAGGCTCCTAACCTCTCTGGACCTCTGTTTCCCCATCTGTAATATTGTACTAGGTAGTTGAGTCCAGTCTTCAAGGTTGAGGGGCTGCAGGCCAAATATGGCCCACCAAAGCATTTTATAATTTTTTTTTTTTTTAGGTAAGTCACTTAGTCTTTTCCAAGCTGCAATTAGCACATCTGGTGGATAGGTACAATAGAATTCCCTTCCTCGTGAGCTTCTGGGAAGATCATGAGAGTTCAGAGCCAGGGGTGCAGTTGGTAAATGGTGAGTGTGCTGATGGTGATGGTTCCCAGCAGGGCCCATGGCGGACACCCAGTACATCTTACCCAATGACATCGGCGTGTCTAGCTTAGACTGCCGCGAGGCCTTCCGCCTGCTGTCATCCACTGAGCGTCTCTATGCCCACCACCTGTCTCGAGCCGCCTGGTATGGAGGCCTAGCTGTGCTGCTGCAGACCTCCCCTGAGGCCCCCTACATCTACGCTCTACTCAGCCGCCTCTTTCGTGCCGAGGACCCCGACCAGCTACGCCAGCATGCCCTGGCTGAGGGCCTTACAGAGGAGGAGTATCAGGTTAGTTCCTTCAAGCCAACACACATTTCCTGAGTGGCTTCTAGACATGAGGGACCATGGTACAGGAGTACAAAAGCCCCCCCCCCCTTCTTTCTCCCTTCCTCTCTCTCCTTTTTCCCTCTTTCAGGCAGTAGTTGGAAGATAAGACCAAAGGTAACAAATTCAGAAACCTCCCCTTCTGAAGCCTCAGTCTTCTCATCTGTAACATATTGGGTTGTTTGTATCTCTTAGCATTGTGACGACCTACTTAGAACAGTGCCTGACCACAAGGTAAATGGTGAGGACTGTGGTTATTACAAAGGAAACAGTGGTGACAGTTCAGAGAAGGTAGAGGAAGGAGTCCATCATAAGAATCAGGTCTAAGTCCTAGATCAGTTCTTTGCCACATTGTGGAACCTTGGGTAGAATGTTCAACTTTTGCCTTGGTTTTATATGTTTGAGAATGTGTTGGCTGAAGACAAGTCGAACATACCTAATCTGAAAATCTGAAATGCTCCAAAATTCAAAACTTCTTGAGCATTGACATGATACCACAAGTGGAAAATTCCTGATCTGACTACATGTGATGAGTAGGTCAAAATGCTGCAATACGGAATTGTCATATAAATGACCTTCAGGCTATATATATATAAGGTATACATGAAACAACTCTTTTTAGTGTTTGCCTTAGGGCACTTGTGCTCATCAGAGAGAGAGACAGCGAGAAAGAAAGTAGGAAGTCATCCTCACCCTCCCGACCCCCACTGGGGATGGCCACACTGCAGTCCCTTCTCCTCCATTCTCCTCTTGGGATTTTGGGCATTCACGCACATGCACCCAGCGTGATTTTCAAGTCTCTGGGTCTGGGACTCATACCATGGAGTTGGCTGTGTGGGATCCAGCTCCTTTAGCCACCCTACCACCTGCTGGCCCCATGAAATTTAACTTTATGTTTAGACTTGGGTCCATCCTCAAGACATCTCACTGTATTTGCAAAGACTCTAAAATCCAGAAAAATCTGAAATCTAAGACGTCTGGTCCCCAGCATTTCTGATAGGGGGTACTGAACCTATCATACGAGAATTCTTAGTGCATTGCTCCAGTGTAGAAAGACACAAAACATAAAGCTCACTCGTTCTCAGTGCCCTCCCAGAGGTGATTACTGAGGCTGCTGTGTCCAGCTTCATCAATCCTCTGTACACATACACATCCAGTGTAGTGGTCCCTTTTCTCTTTCACGTAAAGGATGTCATGCTTTCCCTGTTGTGCCCTGCAATTTTCATAACAGCATGTCTTGGATAATTTCCCTGGGGTACATATTGGATCGTCAGAAAGTCATGACATATTTTTGCATAGAAAAATATGTCATGACTTTTCCAATGACCCAGTATAACGCCACTTCATTCTTTATTATTGGCCATGAAGCATTTCACAGCACTGTACACTATAACCAACTTACTCTTTTTTTAAGAACTATTTTTATTAACTTTATTTATGTATTTAATTTTACCAGAGAGAGACACTGTGAGACAGAGAGGGAAAATGAAAAAGCAAGCCGCCAAGTTCAGGGTTTGAACCACTCAGCCATGTGGGAGTCCAGTGCCCTTAACTACCACACCACCTGCTGGTCCCAACGTCCACTTTTTAAATTTTTTTTTTAAGAATTATTTTAACTTTTTAATTTATCTACTTATTTAATTTGACCACAGAGGGACAGAGTGAACGTGAGAGTGAGTAAGAAAGCAAGCCACCAGCTCTGGGACTCGAACCATGGTCGGCCATGTGGGAGTCCAGTGCCCTTAACCCCCATGCCACCTGCTGCCCCCCCCCCCAATTTACTCTTTTCTTTATTGCTGGATAGTCCTATTGTACATGGGTTTCTTCCAAATAGTCCATGGTGAGCACAAGTGTGAGTAGGATCTATTTCTAGAAGCAGAATTGCTGGGTCAGAGGCTGGATATGTTACAATTGTTTGATACTGTTAAATCATCTTCTAAAAAAGCTTTACCGAGTTATATTTGTACCAAGAATATATGAAAATATGGCCTGTTTTTCTAGATGTAAAAAATAAATGGGCTGGGTTGGATTGTTTATCTCTAAGGTGTTTCTTGTACCTCTCTTGAACTTTGGGTAACCACTTCCCATCTCTAGATCTGGTTTACTTGTTAAAAGAGCTAATATCTGAGGAAGTGCTTCTAAATGGAAAAGTACTACACAAGTGTTACTATTTTCAGTGGGATTCTTTGTTTACAAGTGGCAGAAACCCAGCTCAAACTGACATAAATGCAAAGACAGTTACTGGCTCACCTAATTAAAAAATCCAGGGCTAGAGGAGGCTTCAGGCACAGCTGGATTCAGGGGCTCAGCATTACCATTCATCTCAGCTTTGTTTTCTTTTTTTACTCCAGGAAGGGAGCTCCAGGAGCTTGCAGATGTGATGATCTCTAATATAAGATGGAGGCTCTTTATCAGTGGAAAATTTCCCGAGTAGGGCTCTTAATGGGTAGCCTGATCCTTCTGACCATCTCTGTAGCTAGGGAAGGTGATTCTTGACTGACCAAGCCAGCTGACATGCTTACCCCTGGAGCTGGGGAAAGGGAGATTCCCTTGCACAAAAACGAAGATTGAGGTCTTGCCACCAGAGAAAGAGGGACTGGATTTGGGGCCAGGAAAAACCGTAGATTAGTGACCAAGGCTCCTCCAGCTTGCATGCTGTATGCTTCCATTGCCAGCTGCCTGCCAAACTAGGGGCCAAGCCTAGGCTTCCCAGGGAAGGAGGCAGTATTTCACTGGGCCTTAAAGGTCATGTGGGAAGGCCAAAGGTGACCAGCCTAGGGCTAGTGGGAAGATGAGCACTTGAGTGTGTTTGGGAACTGCTGAGAAAACCAGTTTGGATGGACAGCGGGGGAGTGCAGATTGGTGTGTGAAAGTATGGTCCTGGCTGGATCCTGCCCCCAGATTTCCCAGCCTCACCCCTACTGGTTCCACTAGGGTATTCACATTCAGGAGCCCTCTTTGGGGTGGGCCTTCCCTGGGGCTAGAAGGCCATTTGTCCCAGGTGTCTGATGCCCACCTCCCTCCCCAGGCGTTCCTGGTCTATGCTGCAGGTGTCTACTCCAACATGGGCAACTACAAATCTTTTGGTGATACCAAGTTTGTTCCCAACCTGCCCAAGGTGAGCCTAGGGAGGGGTAGGGAAGGTGGGAGCACAGGACCAGGAGTGGGGGTTGGGGCTGCAGCAGAAGGAGCCCCATCAGAGTTCAGGGCCCTGGGTGTTGTAACCTCTTCATATGTTCAGGGAAATCACCGTTCTGGACCACACCTGCTGGAGGGTCGAGCACAGCAAGATCTGGGTGTTCTGTGAACTATTAGGTCCTTGCTAAAAGAGAGCCTAATGGAAACCAAAAGAGAAGCCTGGGCACAGATATCCCTCCTGGGGACTGTGGAGCTGAAGCCCAACTGGGGCAGAGGTAGCTCTTATACCGTGGCTCCTCAAGCTCCTCAGAGGGTAAGGTGCCCACCAGTCCCCTGGCGATCTTGTT
>NW_006209345.1:4056244-4056802 GCF_000334495.1 Tupaia belangeri chinensis | reverse complement strand
CAGCAGGTCAGTTCTGCGGTGATGGGGCCCCAAGTTCCACATTTCTCAGGCACTGCCAAGGCTGCTGGTCCGTGGACCAAACACACTGCACTCAAGGTCTCAGACAGTGAAGGCCTTGGGAGTGGATGAGGGGACTGGAAGGCTGCTGTGGAGGGTATGACTGGGCCAATGGCCTCCCTTCCCTACAGGAGAAGCTGGAACGTGTAATTCTGGGGAGTAAGGCCGCTCAGCAGCACCCAGAAGTCGTCAGGGACCTCTGGCAGACCTGTGGGGAACTTATGTTCTCTCTGGAGCCGGGGCTCCGACACCTTGGACTGGGGAAGGAGGTAAGACCCCCACTGCACGGGAAAGTGGAAGGTATTTTTCGAAGCCACCTGGTATGGAGGGAAAGGTGTCTTATGGGGAGGCAGTGGGCTCTGGCTCACATGCTTAAGGCAAAGCTTTCCTCCACTGTGAGCCTCAGTTTTATCATCTGTAAGAGGAAGCAGGTAAGATGGGATGCCTTCTGAGTGCCCTCATAGATCTGATGTCCTAGGATGCTTTGTGCAGGAGGAGGGA
>NW_006209345.1:4052571-4056213 GCF_000334495.1 Tupaia belangeri chinensis | reverse complement strand
GAGAGAACTAGGGAGTGGTGACAGCTGAGGAGGGGATGATGGAGACAGAGGAGGGTCCCAGGCTTCTCTGCACCGAAGGCTGTTTGACCTGTGTGGGGTGAGAACCATGGCAAGCCTCAGGGGTGGGCCAGCCTGGGAGAGGCCGGAACAGAGGTGCACAGAGGCTAGAAATGAGCATCTTTTTATTTATTTTACAGCTTTTTCCCTTGGAAAGAGATGAAGGGGGACAGGGTGGGACAGGGGCAGGAACCTTGGGAAGGGCTTTAACAGCTGTCCCTGCAAACCTTGTGAACTCAGCAACTGCTCTTTCCCATCTGCCCCAACAGGGTATCACCACCTATTTCTCTGGGGATTGTACCATGGAAGATGCCAAACTGGCCCAAGACTTTCTGGACTCACAGGTTAGGGGCGGGGAACTCAAGTGGTTTGATGAGACTCCTCGTCCTGGTCTTTTCACCACTGGTACCCACTCTTGGGTCTCAGCTTGGGGTCAGAGATGTGGGCATCTTGGGTCTTTGAGGTAGAGAAGGCTTGGGGAATCCTTGTCTAGGAGATCAGCCTGAGGGAACCAGGACAATGACTACCTGCCCCACATGTGCTAGGGATGGAGCCTCCCCTCCACACCTCTTGCCCTCCAGGCTGTAGGGCTGCTGATGGCCTCAGGGGCAGGATGAGGCAGAACAGTAGAGCCAGCTTCTGAGTCACCATGTCTGGTGGAATGCCAGCCTGTGTTCTCAGTTTCCTGTGAAACGGTTTCTACCTCGTGCAGCCTTGGCTTGGCTGAGGATATACAGTGCCTGGCATAGTTGAGTCAGGCTTAGCACAAGTTAGTACTCAGTGAACTGAGCAGAGCAGGAGGGTTAACCTGGTCTGTCCATGCCTGCGTTCACCCACTCCCATCTAACTCCCATCTCCTTGGCCCTTGCAAGGGCCTGGACTCCTTCACCTTCATGCCTTTTTCTCTCCAGGAAGACCGACTTTCCCAACCCCTCTACCTCACTATCCTCTCTGGATCTGATTCTTCCCCACACCCCTGCCCTGGTCTTTTCTAGAACCTCAGTGCCTATAACACACGGCTCTTCAAGGAGGTCAACCAGGAAGGGAAGTCCTGCTATGAGGTGCGACTGGCTTCTGTCATGGGCACAGGTGAGCCAGGCCTGGGTGGGCCTTTCTCCTCACTCTACTTCTACTCTCTCCTGAGCATGGCCAATTAAAAAATAATAATAACAAATGGAATTAAATAAATAATTCTTAAAAAAAAAATAGATGGAGGAACCAGCAGTTGACGTAATGGCTATGTCGCTGGACTCCCATGTAGTCGGCTGCGGTTTGAGTCCCGGACCTGGTGGCTTAAACTCATGCTGGTTGCATGTGCATACGTTTCCAAGATCCCGAGAGGAGAATGGAGGAGAAGGGAGTGCAATGTGGCCATCCCCCTGAGGGGTGATTTCTCGCTTTCTGTCTCTCTGTCTCTCTCTGTCCTTCTGGTGAGCGCACGCGCCCTATAGCGAAAATCTCCACCCTCCTACCCCCCCCAAAAAAAAAGGAAAAGAAAAAAGATGGAAAGCCTGAGACATCTCACACTGGCCTTTTTCCTAAGTGATCCCTCTTTCCTCAGAGCCTACTCTGGATTCTGAAGTTACCTCTAAGTTGAAGAGCTACGAATTCCGGGGTAGTCATTTCCAAGTGACCCGGGGTGACTACTCCCCCATCCTCCAGAAGGTGGTGGAGCACCTGGAGAAAGCTAAGGTGGGAGTGAGGGGTATTGGCTTGGGAACCCCCTGGACAGCAGTGGGTGGTATGAGGCAGGTGAATGACCGAGGCTGACTGATCCCTGCTGACCCCCAGGCATATGCAGCCAACAGTCACCAGGAGCAGATGCTGGCCCAGTACATGGAAAGCTTCACCCAGGGCTCCATCGAGGCCCACAAAAGGGGCTCACGCTTCTGGATCCAGGACAAAGGCCCCATTGTAGAGAGGTAAGGCTCTAGCCCTCATCCCTACTCACCCCTCCTGTAGCACCTCCTCCAGCTCTGCCCTTCTCTCCCCAGTTACATCGGGTTCATCGAGAGCTACCGGGACCCCTTTGGCTCCCGAGGAGAGTTTGAAGGTAATTCTGAGGGGAGGGGAGAGATCAGTGCAGAATCACTGCCCCTGCCATGTCCAGGTTCACATTACGGGTTCTCCCCACCCTTCTTGGCAGTATTAATAATACAGACATAGTAAATAAACATAACTTACCATGTATTATGCACTGTTATACCAGGAATTTTCAAAAGTTCATGGAAAGTGTGTGCTGTGAAAAAACTGCATGGATTTCAAATCTTTTATACCAAATAAGCTCATATTGGGCCCACAGGTGGTGTGCAGGTTAGGGTGCTAGATCCCACATGGCCAACTGTATGATTTGAGTCCCAGACCCAGTGGCTTGAAAGACACCAGGCACATGGGCATGCATGCCCAACATCCCAAGAGGGAATGGAGGAGAAGGGATTGCAATGTGGCCGTCTTCCCTGTGGGGTGATTTCTCACTTTCCCTCTCTATCTCTCTGTCTCTTTCCATTGAACACACATGCCCTATAGCAAAACTAAAAAAAAGAAGAAAATCAACTCATACTTTAATTCCATTTTTTGTGAACTTTTTGAAATCCCTTCATATGATACTTACCTATATTAATTCATTTAGATATCATCATCCTATGAGGATTTTTATTCTATTCTCACTTCACAGACTTGGGAACTGGGGTACAGGTGGTAGATGGCCAAGCCCAGACACCCTGACTCTCAGCTGCTTTGCTTTGCTGCCTGTGGTGTTTGCTCAGGGCATAAGCTCCAGGCAGACAGACTTTGCCACTCATGGGCTATGTGACCTTGGGTCAGTTAAATCTGCATCTGTGCATCAGTGAGGTCACATTCGCTGAGAGCTGCCCATTGGCTGGGAGCAGGACTGTGAGCCATACCTGCTGCCACCCACCATCCAGCCTAGTGGCAGGCTGCCTCGGCCCCCATCCTCACATCCTTAAGGACCTCCTGTACAAGGCAGGACATCCAGCCTGAAGACACAGATATTTCTCTGTATCACCTCGGCCCCAGATGTACATTCTGAGTATCCAGCTGCTGGAAGCCAGAGACATTAGCCTGGGAAGAGGGAAGAAAGTGCCAACAGCCCACCAGGGCTCGGGTCTGATAGATAGATCCAGTCCCGGGGACGAGGTGTAAGGGGCAGGTGGTCAGGGCCCTGAGAGGGACACAGGTTCACACACCTGCAGCTTTCCTGCCTGAGTCCTGATCTAGTAGAAGCCACGCTGGGCCACTGCTCTCTTCAGCAGCCAGCACAGGGTCACTGCACACAGCAGGCACTCAATATGTACAGGATGACTGAGGGGACCATGTGGAGGGTAGGGTAGAGTGGGCTTCCTCCCAGCACCCGGCCAAGTCCAGCCCTCCCTTGCAGGCTTTGTGGCCATGGTGAACAAGGCCATGAGTGCCAAGTTTGAGCGGCTGGTGGCAAGTGCGGAACAGCTGCTGAAGGAGCTGCCCTGGCCCCCTGCCTTCGAGAAGGACAAGTTTCTCACACCTGACTTCACCTCCCTGGATGTTCTCACCTTCGCTGGCTCCGGCACTCCTGCTGGCATCAACATC
>NW_006209345.1:4040498-4052345 GCF_000334495.1 Tupaia belangeri chinensis | reverse complement strand
CAAGTTTGAGCGGCGGGTGGCAAGTGCGGAACAGCTGCTGAAGGAGCTGCCCTGGCCCCCTGCCTTCGAGAAGGACAAGTTTCTCACACCTGACTTCACCTCCCTGGATGTTCTCACCTTCGCTGGCTCCGGCCTTCCTGCTGGCATCAACATCCCCAACTGTGAGCTTCTTCAGGACCCCAACCCCAGGAGCCCATCACACACACCACACACACATACACACACGTACACCCCAGGAGTCCATCACACACACCACACACACACACATACACACACGTACACCTCAGGAGCCCATCACACACAGCACACACACACACGTACACCCCAGGAGCCCATCACACACATACATCCTGCCCCCCCCCACACACACACACACGCCCCTGGCCATAAACTGCCTTGCTCCATTCACTTCCCAGTTTGTTCCTCTTGTCTGCAAGCCTTGACCTTTGCTCCTCACCCCTGGCCCCCCATTCCTTCTCCCCCAGACGATGACCTGAGGCAGACAGAAGGCTTTAAGAATGTGTCGCTGGGGAATGTGCTGGCTGTAGCCTATGCCACGCAGCGGGAGAAGCTCACTTTCCTGGAGGAGGAGGACAAGGTGAGCTCTGGCAGCCTGCAGGTGGGGCTGCCCTGGCCTGACCTCAGCAGATCAGGGAAGGCAGACAGCCCACAGCAGTGGAGAGCGAAGAGCAGGGCTTCAGTCCTGCTCTACAGCTTCCCAGCCACGTGACCATGTGCCACTTTGGAGCCTCCGTTTCCTCTGCAGCCCACAGTGGTGGCAGTCCCCACTTCAGGGCTGTTGTAAGGATGAGAGAGGCTGTAGGGGCTGGGGTAGAGCTGACCTTCACTAAGCATGTGTGCAGTGATGGACCCTTGGCCTGGAGGCAGGGAGGTGGCAGGCTCTGAGGCTGTGGCGGGGTAATGAACAGTGCTGTCTGCTCTTCTTGACAGGACCTGTACATCCGCTGGAAGGGGCCTTCCTTTGATGTGCAGGTAGGCCTGCATGAACTGCTGGGCCACGGCAGCGGCAAGCTCTTCGTGCAGGTGAGACAACAGCATCCAGCCCCGGTGCCAACAGAAGCCTCCTCAGGCTGCCTCTACACCCCAATACAAATCAGGGCTGTGCTAACCTCTCTCTGCCCTTGGGGGCTTTGAGTTTGGAGGGGAAAGTGGCTACTTAAACAGGAAAGACCCTATCTTGCCCTCTCTCAAGATATCCCAGGAGTGGGGCCAGGAGGTGGCATGGTGGTTAAGAGCGCTGGGCTCCCTCTTGGTCGATCATGGTTCAAGTCCCAGGCCTGGCGGCTTGCTTTCTCACTTTCCCTCTCTTTCTTTCTCTCTCACTCTCTGTCCCTCTCTGGTCAAAATTTTTTAAAATAATAGTAAGTAGGGAACCAGCAGTTAGCGTAATGGCTATGTCGCTGGACTCCCACGTAGTTGACCACCGTTCGCATCCCGGACCCGGTGGCTTAGAACTCACGCCAGGCACATGTGCGTGCGTGCCCAAGATCCCGAGAAGAGAATGGAGAAGGGATTGTGGCGTGACCATCCCCCCTGGGGGATGATTTCTCGCTTTCTGTCTCTCTGTCTCTCTCTGTCTGTCTGGCGAGCACACGTGCCCTATAGAGAAAAAAACTCTCAAAAAAAAATAATAATAGTAAGTAAATAAATAAATAAAAGTTAAATAAAATAATTCTTAAGATGTCCCAGTGAGCTCAGTGAATGAGTGGGTCTATCAGGTTAAGCAGCTGCCCCACCATCCCCGTTGAGGAAGCCTGCCCTGAGGAGGTGACTACAGCAGATCCAGGGTTGGAGAACTGGGAGGGGGCGGTCTCTGGACTATGTGTCCTGAGGATGGAGCTCTGTCTTTCTTCACACTGCTATTCCCTGGAGCCTGTACCTTTCCAGGTATTATAGGGAGCCATTTCTCCCCAGAGCAGCCTATTGCTGCCAGCCGGCCAGAGTCACTCCTTTTCAGAAACTATGGAGAAGACAAGCAGCTTTTCCACAGGCCAAGAGAAGCTTATTGTGGACCCCAGCTTGGAGCCCCACAGAAGAGATGAGCAGAAGCGAAGCAGGGCAAGGACCGTTAGAGAGAGCAGAGTTCTAGGTTGGGCCTGCCCCTGGGAGCGGGGCTGCCTCCCTGGACGGGGAATGGCTAGTGCTTGGCCTAGAAATTCAGAAGGATTCAGAGAACAGCTGATGGGGACAGAAGCCTAGTGTAGAGCCTTGTCCAGATTTTTTTCCCAGGCTGTAGCGGTAGATAAGTCAGTTCCCCTCATTGAGCCTTTGCTGGCCCATCTGTAAGATGGGATTCCTGACTCTCCTGTATGGGCTGTTTAAGGGAAAATGCCAAGGTGGATAGTAAGCCTGGTGTGAAGTAGGCTCTCAGCACACAGGCATTGGTGTTTAAGGAACAGTGAACACGGAGGGTGAGTGCTCTGATTTCAGTTTGGGTTTCTTAATCCGTGAGCCTCAGTTTATTCATCTGTGCAGTGGGTAATAATGGAACCATCCTAGAGGTTCATGAGGATGAAGTGGATGGTGCACAAAAGACAGCAAGTGGTGGAAGGGTGAGGATGATGCTGTGGCACGTTGGCCCTCCCCCTGGGGCATCTCCATCTGAGGTCCTGAGATGCTGGGTCTAGGTCCTTACATGACTTAGGGCAAGTCCCTCCTCTGCCTTGTCTTCAGTGTCCCGCTCTGTATGATGGAGTCGGAGACTCTGGCTCTTCCACCACTCCCAGGGTCTCTGAGGAGGCAGCTGGCGAGATGCATGGGCATTAGTGTCGATGGACCTGCTGCCCCCACCATCTGCCTGCAGCTCCCTGCTCGCCTTCCCAAGCCAGCCCTCAGGCCCATGGATTCCAGGGTTGAAGACCTAGACTGGGGCAGGGGTACCTTTTCCTCAATCACCTCTCGCTCATGACCCTTCTCCTACAGGATGAAAAAGGAGCATTCAACTTTGACCAGGAGACAGTGATTAACCCAGAGACAGGGGAGCAGGTGAGAGTGGCCTCAGTGGAGCTCCAGGGTGCTGGGAGGTGGGGCAGTAGCCATCCCTAAGGCTGAGTCCTGGACCTCCCCTCCCAGATTCAGAGCTGGTACCGGAGTGGGGAGACCTGGGACAGCAAGTTCAGCACCATTGCCTCCAGTTATGAAGAGTGTCGAGCCGAAAGCGTGGGCCTCTACCTCTGCTTCAACCCCCAAGTGCTGGAGTATGATGGCAGGCGGGAGGAGTGGTGGGCTCTGGGGAGGGGGTGCCTGCAGGAGGGCAGGGTAGCCTCTGACCATCCCTGTCCTCTGTCCCCTACCCTCTACCTCTCCCTTCCCCAGGATCTTTGGCTTTGAGGGGGCGGATGCGGAAGATGTGATCTATGTGAATTGGCTCAACATGGTTCGGGCTGGACTGCTCGCTCTGGAGTTCTACACCCCCGAGGCTTCCAACTGGCGCCAGGTGGGGCTGGGTGAGCCCCCGACAGGCAGGAGGGAGCCTAAAAGTGAGCGCTGAGATCAGGGTTCTGGGTACAGCGATAGACAGTTGTACCTCTAAAGCGGATGAATTGCGTTTAATCCCAGACTCCACTGCTTAGGGGGGCAGGTTATGTCACTTTTGAGCCTCAGTGTCTCTCTCCAGAAATAGGACATAGTGAGACCAGCAAATGAGGTAATGGTTATGTAGCTGGACTCCCACATAGTCAACTGCGGTTCGAGTCTTGGATGCGGAAGCTTAAAACTCACACTATGCATGCGTGCTATAGATCCCAAAAGGAGAATGGAGGGGAAGAGACTGCAGCGTGGCCATCCCCTCTGGGGAGTGATTTCTCACTCTGTCTCTCTCTGTCTCTTTGGTCAGCGCATGCACCCTCTAGCAAAAATCTCTTAAAAAAAAAAAAAAAAAGAAAAAGAAATAGGACGTAGTAATCATCTCTCTGTGTCCACCTTCAGGGTGAATCTGATGAGATGATCTTACTATTATTATCACTCAGAGCTGACTCGCTCTGTGCCCCACAGGGCTACTAAGCACCTTCCATGAATTAACTTGTTCCTAATCCCCAGAGGCCGGTCCTGTGATTATCCTCATTCTAGAGATGAAGAAATAGGGGCAGAAGAGAGTAAGTAATTGCTGGTAATGGGCAGAGCTGAGAGTCAAATGTACACGGCCTGTCCCGGAGCTGTTAATCTTGACTGCTCAGTTATGAGATGTACTTTGGGAGTAGAGTAAGCAATAAACTTTTTTTTTTTTTTCCGAGAGGTTTTTGCTATAGGGCACGTGCGCTCGCCAGAAAGACAGAGACAGATGGAGAGACAGAAAGCAAGAAATCACCCCTCCTAGGGGAGATGGCCATGGCGCAATCCCTTTTCCATTCTCTCAAAATCTTGGGCACGCATGCACATGCGCACAGCGTGAGTTTAAGCCATCAGGTCCGGGACACAAACCATGGTGAACTACATGGTAGTCCAGCGACACAGCCATTATGCTAACTACTGGTCCCTGCTTTTTTTTAGGAGATCAAATAAGTGTGGTTTGAGAAGGCGATGTTATGTCATTGAAAGAGTATGCATTCTAGAATATGAGAATTAGGTCTGAGCTCTGGCTCTTCTTTACCAGCTCTGTGACTCTGAGCAAGTTCATTTACCTCTCTGGGCCTTGTTTGTCATCTGTAAACTGGGGATAGTGATCACTGCTTGGTTCTGCTGCTGGACACAAACAAGATTATAGAGGAGAAAGTGCTTGGGGTCCTGGGAGTGAGGAGCCCTCAGGGGGAGTTGCTATCCTCAAGAGGGTCTGGAGTAGTAGGGGATAGAAGGTGACAAGGCGGAGGGGAGGAGCCACCAGGTCCTGCCTGGAAATGGCCTCCTGGTCCCCCAGAGCAGCTCACCCTCCCCATAAGCAGAGGAGGGAGGCAGCATTTAAGAGGAAGGGAATAGGCAGAAAAAGGAACCAAAGGGTGGGGGAGAATAAAATGACAATTATAATTCACAATTAATGAGCACATATTATATATCAGACCTTGGACCAAGCACTTGACATGGGCTATAAAATGACCCCTCTCCCCTTGGCCCTGGCAGGCTCACATGCAGGCCCGGTTTGTGATCCTGAGGGTCTTGCTGGAGGCTGGTGAGGGACTTGTCACCGTCACTCCTACCACAGGCTCTGATGGGCGCCCTGATGCTCGGGTCCGCCTTGACCGCAACAAGATCCGGTCTGTGGGCAGACCCGCCCTGGAACGGTTCTTGCGGAGACTCCAGGTGAGTAGAGGCCTTTCATCTTGAAGGCCTCCCACCAACCTCTGCCCTATCTCCCCATCCTGTTAGCACTTCCTCATAGCCTCCACATATGTTGGTTTGTTCATTCAAGAAGTCTTTATATGTAGTGATACTGGGGTCAGGCACCAAGAGTAAACTATGCATAATTTTTTATATTGTAGTGAGGAATGGTAGACAATAAACGTATTAGTGGTTGGTGAACCAGATGATCGCCAATCATGACAAGAGCTGTAGAGGCTGTACAGGTGTGTGATGTGATGCTGAGTATCATTGCAGAGGAAAGGGCTACCTTCGTCTGGATGAGGAGGGAATGTTTCTTGGAGGAGGTATCACTTTAGCTGGATTTTGAGTGCCAAGAAAGAACCAAAGCCAGGTGTGGTGGTACCTGCCTGTAATCTACTTGGAAGGCTGAGGCAGGAGGATTGCAAGTTCAAGGCCAGCCTGGGCAGCATGGTGAAAGCCTATCTAAAAAAATTTATGGGGGGCTGTGAGGTGATGTGGTGGTTAAGGGCACTGGACTCCCACATGGCCGACCGTGGTTCAGGTCCCAGACTTGGCGGCTTGCTTTCTCGCTTTCCCTCTCTCTCTCTCTCTCTCTCTCTGTCCCTGTCTAGTCAAATTAAAAAGATACATACGTACATACATACATACAGAAAGAAAGAAAGTTAAATAAAATAATTCTTAAAAAAATAAAATAAAATTTAGGGCCAGCCCTATTGGGCAATGGTTAAACACTGTACACAGAGGGCAGGATCCTACATGGCCAACAATGGTATTGAATCCTAGCTTTGAAGGCTTGAAAAACATGCCAGGTACATGTCTAAGATTCTGATGGGATGAAGAAATAGAGGAAAAAGGATTGTGGTATGACCATGTGCCTTAGGGGGTACTTTCTCTCCCTTTCTCTCTCTCTCTCTCTCTGGCAAGCTCAGTGTGGCAGGAATAGACACACTGACCAGGAACAGAATCAAGAACCCAGCTGGCATAGGTTCTTGATGTAGGACAGAAGTGGCATTGCAGAGGCTCAGTTCCAGTAGTGTGCCCTGCTCAGATGTGTGCTCTGCAGGCTGGGACCACGTGGGAGGCCCAGGTTCAATTCCTGGTCCACCCACAAGGCTGGATACGCACCTATAATCCCAGCTGCTCAAAAGGCTGAGAGCTAGAGGATCACAGGCTCTAGGCTGGCCTCAGCAACATAGCATGACCTTGTCTATAAAAGAGCCAGGCATAGTGACACACACCTATAGTCAAAGCCTGAAGCTGAGGTAAGAAGACTATGACATGGTGGGAGCTGGGTTTTTTTGTTTTTTTTTTTTTTTAAAGTGGAGCCAGCAGGTGGCATGGTGGTTAAGGGTGCTGGATTCCCACCGACCATGGTTTGAGTCCCAGACTTGGTGGCTTGCTTTCTCACTTTCCCTCTCTGGTCAAATTAAAATAAATAAAGTTAAATAAAATAATTCTTTAAAGAATTATTATTAGAGCGCTGGAAAAAGTAGGGACCGGGCTAGCTTGGTAGTTAAGGCAGTCAGAACCCACACAGCTAACCCTGCAGTTTGAATCTTGGACCCAGTGGCTCGAAAAACATGGGATGCATGTGTATACGTATGCATGAGTACCAAAATCCCAAAAGGAGGGAGAATTAGAGAAGGGATTACTGTGTGGCCATTCCCCACATAGGAGTGCTTTCTCCTCTCCTCCCTCTCTCGCTAGTGCACATGCCCCTTAGCAAAAAAGAAAAAGAGTCAGGATCATTTAATGAGTAGTGTTGGGACAACAGCTTATCCTTATAGAGAAACAAAACAATTTTTTTTCTTAATCTCTATATAAAACTAATCCCAGAGAGATTAAAGGCTTAAAGGCAAAATTTGAAACTATGTGAAGATTATCTTTATGACCTCATGGTAAAGGAGAATTTCTCAAAAAGTAAAAAACTCTAACTGGGGACCAGCAGTTAGCGTAATGGCTATGTCACTGGACTCCCATGTAGTCGATCTCGGTTCAAGTCCTGGACCCGGTGGCTTAAAAAAGTCACGCTGTGCATATGTGCGTGTGTACCCGAGATCCTGAGAGGAGAATGGAGAAGGGATTGTGGTGTGGCCACCACCCCACCCCCACCCCCCTGGGGAGTGATTTCTCGCTTTCTGTCTCTCTGTCTTTCTGGAAAGCACACATGCCCTATAGCAAAAATCTCTTAAAAAACAACAACAACAACAACAAAAAACACAAAATGGGGCCAGCAGGTGGAATAGTGGTTAAGGTGCTGGACTCCTACATGGCCAACCATGGTTTGAGTCCTGGACCTGGCAGCTTGAAAATCACGCTGGATACATGTACGTGCATGCCCAAAATCCCAGGAGGAGAATGGAGAACAAGGGGTTGTGGTGTGGCCATCCCCCATGGGGCAGTCATTTCTCATTTTCCCTCTCACTCTCTTTCTGGAGAGCACATATACCCTGTGACAAAAACAAAACAAAACACCCACAAGCTATTGAAGATTCATCCCTTTGACTACATTAAAAATAACTTACTCATAAAAAATTACTATAATGGAGGTATGAAGACACGTTTTTTGTTTGTTTGTTTGAAGATTTTTGCCAAAGGGTGAGTGCACTAGTCTGACAGATATAGAGAGAGACAGAGAAGGAAGGTGAGAAATTACCTCCCCCCACCCCCCTACAGGGGGCAGTGGCCATACTGCAGTCCTTTCTCCTTCATTCTCAGGATTTTGGATGCACACACACACATGCTTGGCATGATTTTAAAGCCACTGGGGCTGACTGTGTGGGAGTCCAGCATCTTCTTAACCATTATGCTACCTTCTGGCCCCTGAAGACAAGTTTTAAACTAAGATAAGGGTTTTGGGACCAGAGGTTGGCATAATGGTTACGTCGCTGGACTCCCACATAGTCTACTGCAGTTCAAGTCCTGGACCTGGTGACTTAAAACTCAGGCCTGGTGCATGTGTGTGTGTGTGCCCAAGATCCCAGGAAGAGAATGGAGGCGAAGGGATTGCGGCGTGGCCATTCCCCCGGGGGATAACTTCTTGCTTTCTGTCTCTCCGGTGAATGCATGTGCCCTATAGCAAAAATCTTCCTTAAAAAAATAACTAAAAAAAAAGATAGGGTACTTACAACATATATGCTAAAATAAAATAAATAAAATAAAAACTGTGTGTAAGATATACAAAGGACTAAAAAAAGAAGTGAAAAAGAGAAAAAAATAAGCAAAAATGAACAGAAGAGGAATATGAATAACCCACCAACTTAAACCTCATTGGTAATCAGGAAGTGTAACTTAAAGGACATGAGGTACAATTTACTCCTGCCAGCGTGGCAGAAATGAAAAGCTCCCACAGCCACCTAGGAGACTGAGTAGTGAGGACTGCGGCCCCCCTGGTTCTAGGAGTAGAAATGAGCAACAGCTTTGTGAAATGGAGTTGGCATCATCATGTATTAGTAGTTGGACATTTGCATGACGTACAGACCTCAGTTCTTCTAGAGAAACCTGCATCTGTTCATTAGGAGGCATGGGAGGATGTTCACAGCAGCATCTAATAGCAACAGGCACAAATTACAGAGCAAGAGAAGAGAGTAAGTGAAGTGTGTTTATAAGGGAATACCACCCAGCGGTGAGAAGGAGAACTACAGCTGCAAATAGCACAGATGAATCTTAACATAATGTGAGCAAAATAGTGAATCGGAAAAAAGAAAAGTGAATCAGAGATATATACTGTCCAAGAACAGCAAAAACTTAAATAGTGTATGATTAAGAGAAACTTTAAGAAAGCAAGGGAAAAATAAATACCGGATTGAGGACAGAAGTATCAAATGTGGGAGGCCACACCATGTGGTAGGGACAGCTAGACTGTCTTAAGTAGGGTGGTGGCTGCATGAATGTCTGCTTTATTCATTTTTTTTTAAAAAAAAGATTTTGCTATAGGGCACATGCACTCAGCAGAGAGAGAGAAAATGAGAAATTACCCTCCAAGGATGACGGTGCCTGCTGGTCCTGTTTTATTCTTTTTTACAACGCACATTCCATATATCGTGCGTATGAAATGTTTTACTGAAGAAAGAAAGTGATGACATTCCCTGTCTTGTCCATAAATCAAATGAGAAACATTAGCTTCAGTTTAGTGGGGATTTGCTACAAGCACCAAGCACTTAATCTGCAGCTCACTCATTCAGCACAATAACACTATGAAACTGATACCACTCCCATGTTTTTATATGCCAGAGAGTGTGTACATATGCATGAGAAAGAGAGAGAAAAAAACATTCCTCAATGGGGCCTAGTCATGCCACAATCCTTTTCCACCCATTTCTCTATCCCATCGGGACCCTGGACAAACATGCATGCTCATCAACCCAGTGTGTTTTGTTTGTTTGTTTGTTTGTTTGGAGAGGTTTTTGCTATAGTGCACGTGTGCTCGCCAGAAAGACAGAGACAAAGAGACAGAAAGCGAGAAAGCATCCCCCCGGGGAGATGGCCACACCACAATCCCTTCTCCTCCATTCTCCTCTTGGGATCTTGGGTACGCACACACATGAGCCCATTGTGAGTTTAAGCCACCAGGACTAGGACTCGAACCGTGGTTGACTCCATGGCAGTCCAGCAACACAGCCATTACACTAACTGCTGGTCTCCCAACCCAGTGTGTTTTTTTAAGACACCAGGGCTGGGACTCAAACCCTGGTCAGTCATGTGAGATCCAGTTTTCTTCAAATACTACTTAACCACAGTGCTGTGGGGCACTGTGCTTATTCTTTTCTCTTCTAGTTGCCAGGTAGAATGAGAGGAAGAGGGAGAAAGCACTCTGCAGTGGAGTGTGGTCACACTGTAGTCCTTTCTCTTCCATTTCTCCTTCCTGTCAGAATTTGGGGCACACATGCACATGTGCCTGACATGTTTTTCAAGCCACCAGGGACATGATTCAAACAATAGTTGACCATGTGGGATCTGTCTCACTTAATCACTAGGCTGTGGAGCCAGTCCCCATTTTTTTTTTTTTTTTTAAGAACTATTTATTTCATTTTATTTATTCAGTAATTTATTTTAATTTGACCATAGAGAGACAGAGAGAGAGAGAGAGATGGAAATTGAGAAAGCAAGCCATCAGGTCCAGGACTTGAACTGCGGTCGGCCATGTGGGAATGTCCAGCGCCTTAACCACCACGCCACCTGCTGGTCCCAGCCCCCGCCTTTTAAAAAAAAATTTACCCATTTATTTCTTTTATGAGCAAGCGAGAGGACAGAGACAGAGAGACAGCACACCAAACAGGGTTTTGTAATTTTTTTTAAAAGAATTATTTTATTTATGGGGACAGCAGGGGTGAAGCCAGCGAGACTCCCACATGGCTGATACAGTTCAAGTCCCAGACCTGGCAGTTTGCTTTCTCACTTTCCTTTTCTCTCTGTGTCTCTCTCTGGTCAACTTCTAAATAAATTAATTAATGAGTGAATAAGTAAGTAAGTAAGTACTGGTCAACTTCAAAATAAATAAATAAATAAATGACAGTGAATAAAATTAAATAATTCTTGTTTTAAAAAAGAATTATTATTTTAATGTATTTATTTTATTTTAATTTGACCAGGGAGGGACAGAGTGAGGAAGCGAAAGGGAAAGTAAGAAAGCAAGCCGCCAAGTTGAACTGCAGTTGACCATGGGGGAGTCCAGTGCTCTTTTTTTTTTTTTTGAGAGAGATTTTTCACTTGTAGGGCGCGTGCGCTTGCCAGCCAGACAGAGAGAGACATAGAGACAGAAAGCGAGAAATCACCCCCCAGGGGGTATGGTCACGCCGCAATCTCTTCTCCTCCATTCTCCTCTCGGGATCTTGGGCACGCACGCACATGCGCCCAGCGTGAGTTTTTTAAGCCACCGGGTCCGGGACACGAACCGCGGTCGACTACGTGGGAATCCAGCGACATAGCCATTACGCTAACTGCTGGTTCCCTGAGTCCAGTGCTCTTAACCATCACTCTACCTGCTGGTCCTCCCAACAAGGTTTTGATGCAACAACCCACCCCCAGCCTCAGCCAGTTCTGGATCATGGGCACGAATGTGCCTGGCATACTCAGGGAGGACTCTAGATATAAACCCATAACCCTCCGGTGTGGGTCAGCCTTACAGAGTATGACATTTTACCATCGCCTGGCCCTCCCTCAAGGTGGTTTAACTTTTCCAAGATTACACAGCCTGTAAATGGCAGAGTGAAGCAGGGCTGGGCACAATCAGCTGTGGCCCCTTGGACACCAGGTAGGATGCCCATCATAGGCACTAACTCATCCTTCCACAGGTGCTGAAGTCCACGGGGGATGTGGCTGGAGGGCGGGCCCTGTATGAGGGGTATGCGGCAGTTACTGATGCACCTCCCGAGTGCTTCCTCACCCTCAGGGACACAGTGCTGCTGCGCAAGGAATCTCGGAAGCTCATCGTTCAGCCTAACACTCGCCTTGAAGGTAATGGACTCTTGAGCCCCATTCGATGGGGGACCATGGTGGGCGTTTTGGGGAGCAGAAAGAAGAACCCACTCACCAGCTCAGGAAAGGCTACCCAGGTGGTCTTTCCCTCCCTGC
>NW_006209345.1:4023554-4040467 GCF_000334495.1 Tupaia belangeri chinensis | reverse complement strand
TGCTGAACCTTAGGCTAAAACCTTGGCATTTATGTATCACCACCACCATCCATACACAGGGTTGTACAGGTTTTCAGACAGCAACAGAAGGTTTGAGAAAGGCTAGCACTCCCAGGGCTCCTGGGGAGGCCATGCACGATCCCAGAGAATTATGCCTGTCCAGTACCTGGCCTCGAGGTCAGATCAGGCAGGTACAAGGGACCCAGTACCCAGTAGGCTGAGTGGAAACTAGGAGACTACAACTTAGCAGCAGCCAGGATGGAGGTCAGCAGCTCCGATATCCCTCTCTACTCTCAAATGACAATTCCATCTTCAAAACCCTTTACTGTCTGTATGATCCTTGTACCTTTTATATTATAAGCCCCTGAGAGGGCCAGCCCTATGGCCTAGTAGTTAAGGGAGCTGGATATACCACTAGGCCAGTTGAATAGTTCAAACCCTACCCCCAGCAGCTTAAAAAACATGGATGTGTGTGTGTATGCCCCAAATTCTGACAGGATGGCAAATGGAGGAGAAGGGATTACAGTGTGACCACATCCCACTGGGGGATGCTTTCTCTCTCTCTCTCTTTCTCTGGCAAATGCACACACCCTCTGACCAGAAAAAAAAAAGAAAAGAAAAAGAAAAGAAAGAAAAAGCCTTCAAGTCCCAGCACCTTACTGCATTCACTTTCCTCTCGCCACTCTCCATACCCCTTGACTCACCTGACACCTGTTAATTGAGGCACCTACAACAAGACAGTGCTCTAAAGTAGTGAGAGCACCAGCTTCTGAAATGCTCTTTCGCCGGGCGCGTGTGCGTGCGTGCCCAAGATCCCGAGAGGAGAATGAAGGGATTGCTGCGTGACCATCCCCCCTGGGGGGTGATTTCTCACTTTCTGTCTCTCTGTCTGTCTGGCGAGCGCACGCGCCCTATAGCAAAAAAACCTCTCAAAAAAAAAAAAAAAGAAAAAAGAAAGTGCTCTTTGACCTCAGCCTGGTCTCTTAACCTTTCCAGGCTTTGGTATCCTCCCTCTTAAAGTCAATGTTGACCGTATGAGGATATTATAGTAAACCTGAATGCTTCATTCAGATTCTAATTGCTGGGACCAGCAGTTAGCGTAATGGCTATGTCGCTGGACTCCCATGTAGTCGACCGCAGTTTGAGTCCTGGACCCAGCGGCTTAAACTCACGCCGGGCACGTGTGCATGTGTGCCCAAGATCCTAAGAGGAAAATGGAGGAGAAGGGATTGCAGCGTGGTCATCCCCCCCCCCGGGGGGGTGATTTCTCGCTTTCTGTCTCTCTGTCTCTCTCTGTCTCTCTGGCGAGCACACATGCCCTATAGCAAAAACCTCTCCCCCCCAAAAAAGAAAGAAATTCTAATTGCTTTCCATGGATTAGCCTTTTAAACCCTCCCAGTAACCCCATGAGGTAGGTATTTTATTGTCTCCAGATTACAGGTAAGGAAACTGAGGCACAGGCAGTCATTTGCACAAGGCTGACAGCTTTTTACTGAAGGAGCCAAGAGTTGAATAAAGGGCATTTGCTCCTCTTAGCATACATCATGGGTGGTTGTGAGGATAAAGTGGAATAATGTATGTAAAAGCTCTCCTCATCTATTATTGGTGAGGAAAAAGCATTTTTTTTTCTTAAGTTCATTTATATTTTTTTCTTCCACCTCTCTCACCTTCATGATCCACCCCCAGCTTCAGTCGGCCCCAGATTGGGCACACGTGTCCAGGGAGCTCTCCAGATACAAACCCAGACCTCTTGGGTCAGCTTCACAGAGTACTGCATTGCTGCTGTGTCACTCTCCAGCCCTTCATTCCAAACTCTCTTCTACGCCCTCTGGAGGCTCCCTGGGATTTGGCCTTGACTCCTGTGGCCTCAGCACCTACTCTTCCCTGGCCCATTGCCTTCCAAGCACCCAGGCCCTTCCATTTCTCCAACCTACTGAGCTCACTTCACTGCCTTTGTACAAGCTGTTCCCTCTGCTTGGCACCATCTTCTCCCAGTTCTTTGCCTGTCCGGTCTTTCTTGTCATTCAGGTCTCTGTTAAGAAGCACCTCCTGAGAGAGTCTGTCTCTGCCCTCTAATCCTAGTAATCCCTGTGGTCCCTCTCTCTTTTATCACCAGCTTCATTTTCATGCATCTATCACATTTGGCTATCTTTTGTTGGTCTCATCTTCATGACAGCAAGAACAGTACTCAGAACCTAGTGCAGGGCCTGCCATGCAGCTGCCATTCAGTGTCTGTCAGATCAGTGCATGAATGAATCATGCTGCCATGCCAAGTCCTTGATTTGATTGTCCACCCCTGTGCAAGCTACTGGGATTGAGAGGTGGATAGGACCCTGGCCTTGCCTGCAAATATTTGGCAGCCCATTAGGAAAGATGAGACATGGAGATAAATACTCATGCACAGGAAGTATTAATGAGGGCCCAAAAGAATACAAACAGTGCACTGAACACTTAAAGGAAGAACAATCACACCTACATTTGAGAACGTGGGAAGGTTCTGGGGAGGAATTAGTGGCTAAACTCGACCTGAAGAACAGGTTGGATTTCCATATGTAGCAAGGGGATCTAGCTATAGTGGCATAGGTGGTAGGGCACCACTGCACAATACTGGAGCCACATGGGAGGCCCAGGTTTGGATGTTGGGTTGACCTAAACACACTGGGTACACTAGCATGCACCTGTGACACTGGCTGGCTAGGAGACTAGGGGGAGGAGTATGTGTGGTGAAACCCTGTCAAGGATCTCTGCTTTCTCTTCTCTCTCATGAAATGCTAAATAAATGTCTTTTAGAAAGGTGACAATGATGATGATGGTAGCTAACTTTTGAAGACTGCCATGTGCTAAGCACTGCGTAAAAACATTGTGTGAACTAACTCCTAAGGATCCAATGAGGAATGGTTATTATTCCCATTTTTGAGCTGGAAAATAAGACACAAAGGGGCTGCATATTTGCCTGGGGTCACACAGCTAGAGGGTGGCAGAGCCAGGACTTGAACTTGGGCCATCCAAGCCCAGATCCAATGCTCCTAGCTTCTATATACTTTGTGATGCCACAGAGCACCAGGCTGTGAGAGGGTACTCTCAAAACAGGCCCATTTAACAAAGTAAATAGTCTCAGAGATGATGGTGCTGGTGGTAGTTAGCAGTTGCTTAGCACCCACTCAGTGGAGTATTGAATGTAATTAACAAGGTTCCTTGAGAGAAGAGGTACTGTAGTTATCCCCACTTTACAAATGAGGAGACTAAGGCTTAGGTTAGGACAAAGTCTAGGCAGAAATGAAATAATTGCTGGACTGTAAGCTCCAGGAGACGAAGGACTATATTTTTTCTACCTAATATGTCACATGGTATAATTTTATTTATTTATTTATTTTTTGGAGAGATTTTTGTTATAGGGTACATGCGCTCACCAGACAGACAGACAGAAAACAAGAAACCACTCCCCAGGAGGGATGGTTATTAAACAATACTGTCCCCATTCTCCTCTCAGGATTTTGGACACACACAAATATGCACTTGGCATGAGTTTCAAGCCGTCTGGTCTGAGATTCAGACCGCTGTCAGCCATGTGGGAGTCTAGCTCCTTAATCACTATGCCAGCTGCTGGCCCCAGTAAAAAATTTTAACTAAGTGAATGCATTAAGAGAGAAAGAAGCAGCAATTCATTTAACATTCCCCTGTAATGCAAGGAGACTTCCAAAAGTCCATGGAAAAGTAGAATTAAAATACAAGTTTATTTTTGCCAAAAAATTGGAATCCATACATAGTTTTTCCTCTTTTTGTTTTTCATATTTTTTCAATTGCCAGAGGGCACATGCACTCTCCAGAGACACAGAGAAAGAGGAGGGGGAAAGCAGCTCACAAAGGGGTGTTGTCAGGCCAGAATCCGTTCTCCATTTCTCCATCCTGTCAGGATTTCGAACATATAAATACATACACACAAACACACATGCCCATTGTGTTTTGCAAGCCATCAGACTGGAATTTGAACAGCAGTCAGACGTGTCACATCTGGGTCCTTTAACCACTAGGTTTTGGGCTGGCCTCATGCATAGTTTTCTCATAATATGCATTTTTTCATGTACTGTTTGAAGATTTTCCTATTTTTTTCTCACAGAGTTAATATAATAAATTAAATAACCTCAAACATTGAGCATGATTGCTGGCATAAGTGCTTGGTATGAACTAGCATATTACTATGTTTTGTGATTCTGCTTCCCAATTGATAACCTTTACCTGCTGCTGTTTTCTATCTCCCTCCCCACCCCTAGGCTCAGAAGTGCAGCTTCTTGAGTACGAGGCCTCAGCTGCTGGCCTCATCCGATCCTTCTCTGAGCGCTTCGCAGAAGATGGGCCTGAATTGGAGGAGATTCTTACCCAGCTGGCCACAGCTGATGCCCGATTCTGGAAGGGCCCCAGCAAAACCCCACCTGGCCAGGCTTGAATAAGATTTGTGTAGGCCCTTTTCCATCAAATTAAGGCTGCAAGTGGCCCTCCATTTGTACTTGTGTTTAGGGGATAAGGGAGGGGCAGGAGCTTAGACCTTGGTGCTACCTCAGCTGAGGGTGGTGACACTAACCCCTTCCATTTGTCAGCACTTTCCAATTTACCAAGTGCTTCCCTCTGTTATCTCATTTGATCTGCACTGCCACCTATGGAGTAGGCAAAGCAGGGTTCACAATCCTATTTCTCAGATGAGGAAATGGCATTTCTGAGAAGTGATGGTCTAGATCTCGCAGGTGGTTTGCGAGAGAGCCAGGGCTTAAGATGTACTCCCCAAATCCAATGCTCCTTGTGTATTACTTTTATAACCAGAAAAAATAAATATTAGAAACAACCACCATCTTTGCAATATGTGTGATTCCTTCTTAGTTCATCTCGCTTTTCATTTGCTCCCAGCAGGGAAGGAAGTGGGATCAAGGCCTGGGAAAGGAACAGAAGGGTAATTTTTTTTTCTTTTTTTTGGAGAGGCTTTTTTTTTTGTTTGGTTTTTGTTTTTTTTTTTTTTTTTTTTTTTTTTTGGCTATAGGGGGCGTGCGCTCGCCAGAAAGACAGAGAGAGACAGAGAGACAGAAAGCAAGAAATCACCCTCCAGGGGGGATGGCCACACTGCAATCCCTTCTCCTCCATTCTCCTCTTGGGATCTTGGGCACGCACGCACATGTGCCTGGCGTGAGTTTAAGCCACCAGGTCCAGGACTTGAACCACGGTCGACTACATGGGAGTCCAGCGACATAGCCATTACACTTAACTGCTGGACCCAGAAGGGTCATTTTTAGTCTCTTATCCACAACAAAATTTTTATCTCTAATTTAGGATACACAGACACAAAGTAGAACACAGCACATTTTTTGCAGCCCTCCTTTGTAGCATTTCTTGCATCTTGAAATACTCCTGGTACCTAAAACTCTTAATTTCAGTGAGAATCCTCTGCATTGCCCCTTAACCCTTGTTTTGTTTCTCTGAGCCTTGAACTGTACAGTAAAGCAGCAAAAGACATGTCCCCTTTTCAACCCAGTTAACCATGAAGATGAAGACAGCCAGAAGGGGCTCCTTTCCAGTCCTTGAAACTAGAGGGCCTGTCGTTACCTACAGATTATAGGGCCGAGAGTCCTGGAAAGGTGGCTCCAACGTGGAGGTGCAAAAAAGTCATATAAACTGCGGAGAGGATTGCATTTCAGCGGGCTGAACCTAACAAGGTGGCCAGGTCACGCAGCTCTTGGGCCTCATCCGGAAAGTTTCACACCTGGAACCTTTGTACGCGCTCTCGTTGGAGCCCGGGCGCAGTTCGGCGTTGCGCAGCAACGGGGCAGGGCCAGTTGCCAGGACTACGCCGGCAAAGATGGCTGCGGCGTCTTCGGATACAGACAGCGGCCGTGCTGAAAGGTGAAGGCAGGGTCCTTAGAGTCTCCTTTCCCACGAATGTTAAGAGGGCACCTAGGCTCCCTAGTCCTGGCTCCTGCGGTTCTCAGCACTGGCACTCCTTGCAGAGCTCTTAGAGATCATATAGGGAAACCAAGGTCCCTGGAGTGCTTGTTTGACTCAAAACTCAAACTACACCATGGCAGAGGCTGGACTTGGATCCAGTTGTTCTGTACCCCCAGTTCAGAGTTATTTGCACGCATCACTCTCAGACACCAGCTCTTGCAAAGTTTTCCTGCCCTCCCGTGGGACTCACTCCCCAACCATTTATTTCCCTCCCCCATTCCTAGCAATGAGGCCAATTCCAAGTGGCTGGATGCACACTACGACCCCATGGCGAACATCCACACGTTTTCCGCCTGCCTGGGTGAGTGTATGAAATCACCAACCCCGGGCGTCGGAGGGGTAGGGGTATCATAATGGTCCCGTAGTGAAGCCTCTGGGATTGAAACCCTGGTTTAAGGCTTTCTTTTTCTTTTTCCTTTTTTTTTTGGAGAGGTTTTTGCTATATGGCGCGTCGTGCGCTTGCCATACAGACAGAGAAAGAGAGACAGAAAGCGAGAAATCACCCCCGAGGGGGGGGGATGGCCACGCCACAACCCCTTCTCCATTCTCCTCTCGGGATCTTGGGGCATGCACGCACACGTGCCCGGCGTGAGTTTAAGCCACCGGTCTGGGACTCGAACCTCAGTCGACTATGTGGGAGTCCAGCGACATAGCCATTACGCTAACTGCTGGTCCCATAAGGCTTTCTCTCTCTCTCCTCTGTCTACAGTATTTATTTATTAAGAGAAATTATTCTTTAACCCATGTACTCATGTTTTATAGTTCAGGAACATGGCGCCAATCCAATGACATTCTTTACGTTCCAAAATCACTTTATGCTCTGAAAGATACCAGCCTTCCTCATCTCTTCAAAATCTTTCATAGAATCATAATTTCCATAGAAATCTGCATGCCTTCTTTCTTGGTTCAGCCACAGCAAACTTACAGAAAGCTGTAACACTCAGGGATACAATGAATGCTCCAACAATATGAAATCGCAGACGCTTAGCCAGAAGGCCACACATCTGAGGTTTGCCACAGCACTGGAAGCCATGGCAGTTGCTATGCCTCAATGCCTACACCCTTCCAGGCTGAAAAAGAAATGGTGACTTTTTTTTTCATAAGAATTACTTAGTTTTCTTTATTGTTATTATTAATTTGCTATAAGGCACATGTGCCCACCAGAGAAAGAGAAATAGAAGAAAAGTGAGAAAACAAGCCGCCAGGTTCAAGACTCAAACCATAGTTGTTCATGTGGGAATCCAGTACCATGCCACCTGCTGGCCCTAATTTATGACCTTTTGGTGTTTTTCAGCACTGGCAGATTTGCATGGAGATGGGGAGTACAAGGTAAGCATATTACCCTAGCAGAAAATTGAGAGAGCAGAGAAGGCCCAGAGATGATATTTCCCAGTAGCTTCAAGGAACCTTAGCATAATTTGGAATTCATGTGTACCATGAAAAGTCATACTTAACCGTTAAGTTTTATTTTAATGTGGAAATTGAAGAAAGCCTATTGATTTCGTAATACAGGGTGGGAAAAAGCAAGCAGAACAAAATGCTGCCGGGGATTCTATTAAGACTAAACCTCTTAATTTAGTTAATTTGACACGAGTCTTTGCAAGGCAAAATCCCTCAGAGCAGGGTTAGAATCTGGAGGGGAAGTGAGAGTTACGCTTACCAAACACAGATTATAAGACTGGCTATAAACTGATAATTGTCGAAGTTGGATAATGGGTATATGGGGGTTCATTATACAAGTCTCTAGTTTTGTATATGATTGAAAATTTTCCATAATAAAAAAGGTTAAAATTAACATTTAATTTTAAATATAAAGAACTTTTTAAAAAAGACTCAAGTTTTTAAAAGATTGAGAAATATATTGGACAAAAGAAACAAGTTAACATGTATTGGGTGTCCACTTCTGGACTGGGCCCTTTGGAAGGCACATAGATATTATTTATTCACTTTTTTTTTTTTTTTTTTGAGAGAGGGATTTTTTCTGTTGGGCACATGCACTTGCCAGAGAAACAGAAAGTGAGAAATCAACCCCCAGCGGGGATGGCCATTTTACAAGCAGAAAAAGTGAGACTCAGAAAGGTTAATCAGTTTTCCCAAGGTCAAACAGCTTGTCAGCCTGATAGCAAAGCCTTTGATGGTGTGGGAATGAATGAATGTATACCCTTGTAAAGGCTGAGCCGGAGCACAAAGTGGAGGAGCCTAGACTCCTAGAATGAACCATCCTCTCCCTACAGCTGGTGGTGGGGGACCTTGGCCCAGGTGGGCAGCAGCCCCGCCTGAAGGTGCTCAAAGGACCAGCGGTGCTGACCGAAAGTTCACTGCCTGCTCTGCCAGCCGCTGCTGCCACCTTCCTCATGGAACAGCATGAGCCCCGGACCCCAGCTCTGGCTCTCGCTTCAGGCCCTTGTGTCTATGTATATAAGAATCTTAGACCCTACTTCAAGTTCAGCCTGCCCCACTTGCCTCTAAACCCTCTGGAGCAAGACCTTTGGAACCAGGCCAAGGAGGTAAGTGACATGGGGTGACGGAAACCAGAAAGCAACGATGGCAACCACTGGGTGAGGAGGGCTGGACTCCCAGGTGGGCAAGTTGTGTGAGGTCAGCCATAGCCGTCTCCGACTGCAGCAGAGGTGGCACTTCTGGGCAGAGTGATACGCCCAGCCCTGAGCAGTGGCTCCCAGGGAGGCACTCAGCCAGGCCTTTTGGAGAGCCGGAGACTCACTGCACTAGCCACACCCTGCTCACCTTTGGGGAGGAGAAACCAAAGAAGACTGGAGTCCACCAGAGAAGAAGGACTGAAACAGTGAGATCTTGAGCTTGGGGCTTGGTTCAGAGTCAAGTGGGAAGGAAAGTGGAGAAGTGGAGAGGAAGAGGTACCCCAGAAGCCCTGAGGGCATGGGCTACAGCATTCTATGTCTGGCTCTCCCTTCTCCCCACGCTCCTACAGGATCGGATCGACCCCTTAACCCTGAAGGAGATGCTGGAGGACATCCGGTAAGAGCCCACCTTCCCTGGAACACCCCCTACCCAGCTCTATCTCAGAGCTCTAAGTTTGACGCCCAGGGCCCTATTCCTCAACTGACCCTTCTCCTTGCAGGGAGAAAGCAGAGGTGCCTTTGTCGGTACAGTCTCTCAGGTAAGGGCCCTGTGAAGGGCCAGGACTCTGACAGCTCTGGCAGGGAGCCAGCAGCTGCAACTGGCCTGTGGAGGAAAGCCAGGTGAGGTATACAGACTCCGGTTCTGTGTGTACAGGTTTCTGCAGCTGGAGCTGAGCGAAATGGAGGCATTTGTAAATCAGCACAAGTCTAAGTCCATCAAGAGGCAGGTAATGCCCCCTTCTCTTTTTCTTCCCCTGTAAAAAATATTTACTTTTTTAAAAAAAAGACCATGTAACATTAGTGATAAATTCTACAGCCAAACCTGACAAGTTTTCTCTTTGCAGTTTCCCTCCCAGCTACACCACACATACAGTCACTGAGCTACAGTACCTTCTGCATTTCTAGTTAACAGTGACAGCGTTTTTTTTTTTTTGTTGTGTAAAGAATTAGCTGGGGCTGGCAGGTGACATGGTGGTTAAAAGCGCTGGACTCCCACATGGCTGACCATGGTTTGAGTCCTGGACCTGGTGGCTTGCTTTCTCTCTCTCTCTCTCTCACTCTGCCCCTCTCTGGTCAAATTAAAATAAACAAATGAAAAAATAAATAAATAAAGTTAAATAAAATATTTTTTAAAATTTTAAAAATAATTACCTGTCCAATTTTATTTATTATTATTATTATTTTTTTAATTTGACCAGAGAGACGGGACAGGGGTGGGGGTGTTGGTAGTGAGAAAGCAAGCCTCTGGATCCAGTACTTAAACTGTAGTCGGCCATGTGGGAATCTAGCTCCTTAACCACCAAACCACCTGCTGGCCCCAACGGTGACCACTTTTATGTCACACACACACATAATATATACATATATAATATTAATATATATATGTGTGTGTGTATATATATGCACATATACATATGTATAATTTACATAACTTATTTCCTTGAGGATAAGAGTGATGCATTTTTATTACAGAAAATTTGGAAAATAAAAATAGGGGCCGGCAGGTGGTGTGGTGGTTAAGGGCACTGGACTCTCACATGGTCAACCGTGGTTTGAGTCCTGGACCTGGCAGCTTGTTTTCTCACTTTCTCTTTCTCTCTCTCTCTCTTTCTCTCTCTCTATCTCTCTGATCAAATTAGAAATAAATAAATAAATAAGGTTAAATAAGATAATTATTTAAAAAAATATAAAGAAGAAATAGCAGTGATTTCACTATTCTAAGATTCCCACTGTTTACATCTTGGGTACATTTCCTTCATAAATATGCTTTTATATCCTGCTTCCCTTGAGTATGTAACATTACATTTGGAGCACTAAATAGTCTTCAAGAACTCCATTTTTAGTGGACCCTTGATCATCATTTCATGAATATGTAATACATAGTTTGTTTATGTAACCATTCACATACTGGTCACTGTACAAGACATGCTTCCCTTTTATTCATTTCCTATTTTTCTTAGTTACAATCTTAATGACTTCATTAATGGATCTATGCATTGATGAGCACTAGTGGTTCCTGACCTAGGGATGACAACCCTAACCCAGGAATAGACTCCCAGAGGTATTTGCATTTTACAAGCCTCCTGGGAACTGTACCCCTGTAGAGGCCACCTTAGTTGAATACGCCTTAGCCTGCACCAGACCAATTCTCTGAGAAATGTTGCTCTCCCCCGCTGGTCAGCACTGCATATCTGCAGTTGTTTGTATCTTTGAGCACTTTTATACTTGGGAAGTGAATTAATTACTTTTGCTTAAAAGATGCAGTTTAGGGGCTAATAGGTGGCATGGTTAAGGAACCAGACTTCCACACGGTGGACTGCTGCTGTTCAAGCCCTGGACCCAGAAGCTTGAAAATTATGCTGGGCCCATGTTCGTGCTTTCTCTAAATCCTAACAGAAGAAAGGATTATGTTGTGAGCATTCCCTCAGGGGATGATTTCTCACCTTCTCTGTCTCTCTGGCAAGTACATGCGCCCTATAGCAAAAACCTTAACAACAACAACAACAAACACACAAAAAAACATAATTTAATTGGTCCAGCCACAGTGATGCAGGCTGTCTGTCGCATGCTAATCTTCAGTGCTAGATACCATGTGACCAACCATGATTTCAGGTCCTGAGTTGACACCAGGCATGTGCCCACGCACTAGCAATCTGGCTGGCTGGTAATGGGGATTACAGCTGACTCTCTGTCTCGTATTGTCCCTCTCACAAGAGAAAAGGAACAAAAAAGATACATTTTTGTGCATGGGAAGTAATCTTCCCAAGGATAGATCATAATTGGGAACCACTAACATCTGTCCACATTTCTGTAATCTTCCTCCTTCCTCTAGGCACTAAGAATGATTACTCTTTCTTTTTTTCTTCTTTTAAAATTTTATTTAGAGGGACCAACAGTTGGTGTAATGGCTATGTTGCTGGACTCCCATGTGGTCAACCTAGGTTCGAGTCCCAGAACCGGTGGCTTAGACTCACGCTGGGTGTGTGCATGCATGCCTAAGACCCCAAGAGGAGAATGGAGGAGAGGGGATTGCTGTGTAGCCATCCCTCCTGGGGGATGATTTCTCACTTTCTGTCTCTTTGTCTCTCTCTGTCTTTCTGGCGAGCACATGTGCCCTATAGTGAAAACCTCTCCAAAAATTTTTTTATTTATAGAGAGATTTTTGGTATAGGTCACATGCACTCACCAGAAAGACAGACAGAAAGTGAGAAATCACCCCCCCCCCCTCAGTGGGGATGGCCATGCCACAATCCCTTCTCCTTCATTATCCTCTCAGAATCTTGAGCACGCATATGCATGCGCCCAGCATCAGTTTTAAGCTGCCAGTTCCAGGACTCAAACCGTGGTTGACTACATGGGAGTCCAGTGACATAACCATGATGCCATCTGCTGGTCCCAATTACTTTTTATTATTCTTAATGATATCACACAATGAGCAGCTTTATCCAAAGAAAAACATTTTGGTTCTGCTAATTTACATAGGAGAAACTCCTGAAAAAGGAATCATTGTTTCTCTTTGTTTTCCCTCCAGTTTTAATTATAAAAGAAATGTATGCCTACTGTAGAAATGATAGAAAAGCACCTTGAAGAAAGTAAGCATTATCTGTGATCTTATTGTCTGGAGATAACCAGTGTTTGTGTTTAAGGATCTAGCCTCCCAGCATGTTTTTTTTTTTTTAAAGAATTATTTTATTTAACTTTATTTATTGAAAATTTTTGACAGAGAGAGAGAGAGAAAGTAAGAAAGCAAGCTGCCAAGTCTGGGACTTGAACTGTATTCAGCAGTGTGGGAGCCCAGCACCCCTAGCCACCACGTCACCTGCTGGTCTCTCCAGCATGTTTTTGTATTCATGGTTTTTGTTGTTTTTGAGAGAGATTTTTGCTATAGGGTACATGTACTCACCAGAGAGACAAAGAGAGACAGACAGAAAGTGAGAAATAACCCCCTAGGGGGATGGCCAAGCCACAATCCCTTCTCCATTCTCCTCTCAGGATCTTGGGCACACATGCACATGCACCTGGCATGAGTTTTAAGCTGCAGGATCCAGGACTCGAACCTCAGTGTAACCATTCTGCCATCTGCTGGTCCTGTATTTTAAAGCTGGGATTGTGCCAACATTTTGCCCATTTTTCTCCAACTGTCATTGAATCTTTTTATTGTTTTGTTTTGTTTTTGATTTTTGTTAATGGCTGCTTGATTTTATCTTGTATTTGACTTAAACAATCATCTTTTTCTAGAAAGCTAGATTTGGGGCCAGCCCCACAGCCTAGTGGTTGAGCGAGCTGGATCCCAATGGCTGACCACAGTTTAAATCCCAACTTCAGCATTTTGAAAAATATGCCTGGCACATGTGCATGTGTGCCCCAAATCCCAACCAGATGGAGAAGGGATTGCAGCATGACCATGCCCTATTGAGGACTGCTTTCTCTCTCTCTGTCTCTGTCTCTGTCTCTCTCCAGCATAAATGCTCTCTGGCAATTAAAAACAGAAGGCAGTTAGGTTCTTTGTAATAAATATCTTTGTACGTTAACCTGTCACATCTCTGATACTTCCTCCTTTACCCTCTTTCTTCCCTCCTCTGGCATCCTGGGGGGGTCTGGGGAGATGGTGTAGGGAGGTTCCCTGAGTGATCCCTAGAGTCCTTCTGCAGACAGTCATCACCACCATGACCACCATGAAGAAGAACCTGGCTGATGAAGATGCTGTGTCCTGCCTGGTGCTGGGCACTGAAAACAAGGAGCTTCTAGTGCTTGACCCTGAGGCCTTCACCATTTTGGCTAAGGTTAGTATCAGGTCTGGCCCCGGGCACACTCAAGGCCCAGGCTGCATTCCCTCCAGAGCCCTGCTCCCCAGGTAGTTCTTGATACATGTTCATTGTAGAAAACTTAGAGCCTATAGGTAAGCATAAAGAAAATAATAGATATCCCAAAATCCCACCATCCGTGGATATCTACTTTTAAAATTTCAGCATGGGCTATCCCCAAAGCCTAGTAGATAAGACAGTCAAGATCCCATATGGGAGAATGCAGTTTAAATCTCAGGCCTGGTAGCTTGAGAAACACTGAGCACATGTGCATTCATGCCCAAGATCCCAAGATGGAAAAATGGAGAAGGGATTGTGGCACGTGCATTCCCCATTCAGAGGGTGTTATCTGTCTGTGATGAGTACACATGCCCTCTGGCAATTAAATTTTTTTTTTAATTTTGATATATGTTCTAGACATTCTCATGTTTAGACATAGATATATAACTTTATATAAATATTTATCTTTATAGAAACGGGATCACAGTACAGGACCATGTGTCCAGCTCTTTTTATATACCAGTATATATATATTTTTTTAATTCTTTTTTTTTTTTTTTGAGAGGTTTTTGCTATAGGGCATGTGTGCTTGCCAGACAGACAGAGAGACAGAGAGACAGGAAGCGAGAAATCATCCCCCAGGGGGGATGGCCACACCGCAATCCCTTCTCCTCCATTCTCCTCTCGGATCTTGGGCACGCATGCACATAGCCCAGCGTGAGTTTTAAGCCATCGGGTCCAGGACGCCAACCACGGTCGACTACATGGGAGTCCAGCGACATAGCCATTACGCTAACTGCTGGTTCCATATAACAGTATATTGTCAGCATCTTTCCATATCTGTAAAACCACATCAGCCTTTTTAAAGGCCATATATTATCCATTATCTAGCTGTACCATAATTTTTGCACCCAGTCACTTGTACATTCAAACTGTTTTAGGTTTTCACTGTTATTAACACAATTACAGTTGACTTCCTTGCTCAAATATCTTTGCATCCTTGTTTAAATATTTCTTTAGGATGCAATCCTATAAGTGGCATAGTTGGGCGAAGGGTATATAGACTAAAAGATTATTTCCAAGTTTACTTGCAGAAAAATTTTACAAGTTTAAACTGTGACCAAGAGAGTATGAGTGAGGAGATTAGGACTTAAGACAAAGAACTAACTCAGAGGGGTTATTTCAGGGACGGGAGGGACTGGGCTCCAGAGAAATCAGGTTGTTTGAGCCTCTTCTTTGCAGATGAATCTTCCTGGTGTCCCTGTCTTCCTGGAGGTTTCTGGCCAGTTTGATGTCGAGTTCCAACTTGCCGCTGCCTGCCGCAATGGAAACATCTATATCCTGAGAAGGTAGCCACATCCAGTCTCTGGGGCCAGAAGGAACACCTCAGAATCCTGGGGGTCTCAGGAGCTTTGCAGGAGGGCCAGGGGGCTCTAGGATGGACTTTGGGAATGGAAAGAGCTGAGGATCCCGTCAAGGAGGCTAAGCCCACAAGTACAGTGGGAATATCCAAATGCTTGTGAGAAGGGGACTGGCAAACTGAGAGACTGGGCTGAGTGGCTGTAATAGAGTGATGCCCTCAAAAACTGGAAGAAATAAGAATAGTCTCCAGTACATATTATGTCACTTTATAGTGCATGTCACTTCCTTATGTATTAGCTTGATATTCCATGCAACATTCTTTTTTTTAATTCAAGAAATTTTTTTTGGCCCAGTTGCAGTAGTATGTACTCAACACTGCTGATGACAAGCTGAGGCCATATAGGAGGCCAGATTTGATTCCTTCATAAAAGGTCAGGTGCAGGGCAGGCTCTGCAACCTAGTGGTTAAAGGAGCTAGGTCCCCCGTGGCCAATGGTACAGTTCAAATCTTGGCCCCAGGGGCTTGAAAAACACACCATGTGCCTGAGCATGTGTGACCTAAATCCCAAGATAGAGAAATAGAAGAGAAGGGATTGCAGTGTGAGCACTCCCCACTTGGAGATGCTTTTCTTTTTCCCTCTCCCTCCTCTGCCTCTCTCTGGCAAGTGCACACACCCTCTGACAAGTGTTTACAAAAAGGCCAGGTGCAGTGGTATACACCTGTGAAGGCTTAGGCAGGAGGATCATGACACAGTGAGATCTTGTCTACAACACCGTATGTGTGCACATGTACCTATCACAAAATAAAAGAAGTAAACAGACATTTTTATTGAGGACCTCCTTGCATTAAACACAATGCAAAGTCTTGGGTATATTGAGGAACGAACTAAATAGGGTCCCTGCCCTCATGGGGAAGACATTAAAGTCAACAAGCAAAGATGCTGCTAGTTAGATGAGTGCTATGGAAGAAAATACAGACTCAGTAGGGGAAAACAATGAGGTAAGGGTGATCAGTAGTACCTGTCTGTGGAGGTGGCTTGAGGTTGTTCAAAAAGTGGGAGAAGAATGCTGTTGGCAAACACAAGGTGAGAAAGACATTGGCATTTAAGCACAGGTTAAAGTATAAGGTGGACTGAAATAGTACTCAAGCTTGGAGGGTCAGGAGGATGGTAGAAAGAGATGAGATGGAGACTAGGGTCAGCTCATCCTGGACCTCGTAGACCAAGGTAAAGGGGTTTTATCTGAAACTTAGTGGCAACCTCATAGGCCAGGATTGGGATTTTATCTGAAATGCAGTGGAAGCCATCATGGGGTTTTAGTTAGAGAATGACTTGATCCATTCACATTTTTGAAAGATTGTTCATGGGTCTGGCAGGTGGTATGGTGGTTAAGGTGCAGGACTCCCACATGGCCGACTGTGGCTCTATTCCTGAACCTGGTAGCTTGCTTTCTCATTTTCTCATAAACTCACTGAAAACTCTGCCATATAAACCACCATAGTCAGGATGGGAGGGAGACAGGATAGGAAGACACCCACTTGATGCTATCCAAGATAGAGTGGGTCTTCTCAGGGGCATTGGCTTTGGGGTGGCCAGGGTTCCTTCCAGATTAGTCTGTGGGACTTAGAAAGAGGGTCAGCCAGGGAAGTGGGGAGAGGGTTTCTCTGGGGCTGCATGACTATGTCTTTATTCCAGGGACTCCAAGCGCCCCAAGTACTGCATCGAACTGAGTGCCCAGCCTGTGGGACTTGTCCAGATACACAAGATCCTGGTGGTGGGCAGCACCCAAGAAAGCCTGCATGGCTTCACCCACAAGGTATGGCCTCTGGCAAGCACCAGCCTCTCCACACCTGTCTCTCCACCCTCCTGTAGCAGAAGAGCCCTCTGGCTTCTTCTTCCCAGCAGCTCCCACCACCCTTCTTTCCACTCTTAAGCCCTGAGTTGACTCTGGCTGGTCCCTGCCAGGGAAAGAAGCTGTGGACAGTGCAGATGCCTGCAGCCATCCTGACCATGAACCTCCTGGAGCAGCATTCCCGGGGCCTGCAGGCTGTCATGGCTGGGCTGGCCAATGGAGAGGTTCGCATTTACCGTGATAAGGCCCTGCTCAACATCATCCGTGCCCCGGTGAGCCCCATCTCCAACGTCTGCTGCTAACTTCTTTCC
>NW_006209345.1:4003417-4023300 GCF_000334495.1 Tupaia belangeri chinensis | reverse complement strand
TCCCTAGTCCCACCTCTGGAGCTTCTTATCTGCCTCTCCGGACCTCATGCTGATGCATTTCAAAAACATGTATTGAACACTACATATATACAAGTCACTTTATTGGGGGGGATTAAGATAATGGCTAAGTCCTTGTTTTCAGGGAGCTGCAGTCTAAGGTGACAGCTAGCCAAGGATACCACTGATTGAGAAATTAGTCAGATCAAAACAGTACAAAGAGCTGGAAAAGCACAGAGGGTCCAAATCACTAAGGGAGGCAGGGAAGATATAAGTGGGGATAGAACTCTCGGGACACTTCACAGTTCAGCCAGATCTCAAAGCAGTTAATCAAGTGGACGAATTGAGGAAGAGCATTCCAGACAGGGAACATCATGAACAAAGACTCAGAGGCATAAATATTCCTAATTAAGGAATCCCAGTAGTTTGAATTTGAACCATTTTTTCAAACTAACTTGTGAGTCATTAAATCAATAAGGTGGATCACAACCCAAAACATTTTTAAAAAGAATAGAAAACTGAGACTATATCACACGTGAAGTTGTGTGTGTAAATTATCCTGCATCACAGTATAAAATCGGAAAGCAGCTGGCTTGAACTGTGGGATGCTGGAGGGCAGATGGTATGTGGCTTGGGTGCAGAGCAAAGAGGAGAGAACTAGCAGAAAAGTGGATGGAGTCAGATGCGGAGAGCCTTAAGTGCCCTGGCAAGACAAAAGCCACTGGAGGTTTCAGTAGAGAAATATTCATATTCATATTTTTGCAAGGCAGCAGAGAGATATCTTGAGGGACAGAATAGGGAGAAAGATGAGAAAGACTAGGCTGAGAGACCCGCTAGGAGGCTGACCCAAAAAGTGAGGGCCAGTGAGGCTTAGTCTCAGACTACGGCCCTGGAAGTCAGGTTGGGGGGAGAAGAAGAGAAATACAGGAAATGTTTCAGAGGCAGCATTGCCCCCAGGCCTCTTCTCACATCTCACCTGTTCTGTCTTCTGTCTGGGTCTCCCCTACCCTTACTCCCCACTGTCACACTCTCCTCTTCAAGATTTTTCCCCAGGGGGCCAGCAGGTGTCATGGTGGCTGGGGGCGCTGGACTCGCAAGTAGCGGGTCACTTTTTCTCTTTTTCTCTCACTTTCTCACTCTGTCCCTCTCTGGTCAAATTTAAATAGGTAGATAGATAAAGTTAAATACAATAATTCTTTTTATAAAAAAAAAGATTTTTCCCTAACTAAATTCTGCTTTCTCCTTACAGGATGCAGTGACCAGCCTCTGCTTTGGCCGCTATGGACGTGAAGACAACACCCTCATCATGACCACTCGAGGTGAGGGAGGGAAGCAGACCTGCCAAGGGCTTTGGAGTTGAGAGTGAAGGGCCAGATTCTGGGGCAAGCAGAGGAGTGTGAGATGTGGGTGGACAGAGGTGAGGAGGCAAGGTGTGTAGACACACATCCTGCCTAGAGCCAAGCCCCCACCAGGGGCAGCTTATCCCATTTCATGTCGCAACTGGCCCCCAGGCCCTGGGCTGGCTGCGTCTCCGCCGTTCACCCTACATGTACTCAGTGCCTACATAACGCCAGAAACACCATAGCACTCAACAAAGACCTGCTAAATGAATGAGTGGATTAACGATGGGAGGCTGTTAAGACACACTTCATTCCTTTGAGAAACTGAGTCTCATCAGGAAGAATGGGAATGAAGGACAGACCTGGGTAGTACAAATCTGTTTCTGTCTGTCCACTTCCTTAGGTGGCGGCCTGATTATCAAGATCCTGAAGCGGACTGCAGTGTTTGTAGAGGGGGGAGGTGAGGGGGGCCCCTCTCCAGCCCAGGCCATGAAGCTCAACGTGCCCCGAAAGACTCGGCTTTATGTGGATCAGACACTGCGAGAGCGGGAAGCCGGCACCGGTGAGACTTGGACCAGGTCTTTCCTCTTCCTCCTCCTCCGTTCCCAGACAACCGAGCTGGGTGGATACTAACCAGGTATCCTGAGCAGTGGGAGACCATGGCCAGCTGGGCAGGTCTTGTGCCTCTGCAAGCCCAGGGACAGCCTGGGGGTACCCCCTGCCTATGAATAATTTCCTCCAGGTAGAAGGTGCTGGGAGCAAGTGGGAGAACCTTTAGGATTTAGAGGAAAGAGGAATCACTTCCAGAAGCAGGAATTCTTATGAGAAGAGTAAAATTTGATCAAGGTTCTTCTTCTGTTTATTTTTTCCTCCTTCATTCATTCAGTACCTTTGATTATGCCAGGCCTTGTGTTAGGGTCTTTGAATTTAGCCCAGTCCCCCACCTTAGGAGTACAGTCCTCCTGGCCAACTTACGTTGTATGACAGGGGTGGAAGCAATTCTGCAAAGGGCTTTTAGAATACACAAGAGGGAGTAGTGAATTTTGCCTGGGAAACAAGCCAAACTTCAGAGAGAGGTAACAGTAGACTTCACACCAAAGATGATTACAAGTTTACCAGACAGAGTCAGGTAGGGAAGGGCAGAGGCTTAAGTAGAGGCATAGGACCCTGACCCAATTCAAGCAAGCAAGTGGCCCATATAGCTGCAGGTACAGTGCCAGAAAGCCAAGTGGCCAGGGGAGAAACTGGGAAGATAGGTCTGAGCCAGCTTCCAAAGGCCTGGAATGCAAAGCCTAGGAGTCTGGATGAGTTGTAATGGTAGTGGGAAGCTAGCAAAGGTGATAAGCAGTAGCTAAATCAACCTGTAATTTTTTTTTTCTTTTTTTAAAGAATTATTTATTTAATTTTTTTATTATTATTATTATTTTAATTTGCTACAGGGCACAAGCGCTCACCAGAGAGTGACAGGGAGAGAGAGAAAGAGGGAAAGGAAGCAAGTCACCAGGTCTGGGACTCAAACCATGGTTAGCCATATGGGAGTCCAGTGCCTTAATCACCATGCCACCTGCTGGCCCGATCATCCTGTCTTTTAAACAGGGATCTTGGAAGGATAAGTTAAAGGACATAAAAATGGTTAGCAGGTTATTATAGCCTAGAAAATTTCAGAGAAGCAATAAATAAGCTATCAGCATATCACCATAAGACCAGATATAAAATATTCAAAAAGCCTAAGTTTTGGGACTGGCCCATTGCCTAGTGGTTAGGGAGCCAAATCCCACATGGTTGACCCAGGTTCAAATCTTAGCCCTAGCAGCTTAAAAAAACATGTTGAGTACATGTGCATATGTGCACAAGATCCCAGCAGGGGAGAGAAATGGAGAAGGGATTGCAGCATGACTACACCCCATTGGGAGGGTGCTTTCTCCTTCTCCTTCTGTGTCTTTGTCTCTGTCACAAGTGCACGTGACCTCTGGAAATGAAAAAAAAGATCAACACCAGAGAAGGCAATATAGGGGAGTGGGCTCTGGGGGTGGTTTTGGGATTTCACTGGTCTGGGCTAATGCTTAGACATGATGATGAGCCTAGGTGACTTGATAGACAGGGATGCAGCTACTGAGATAGGACAGTCAGGCTGGTTTCCGTAGGATTGAACTTGAGCAATTGAGGGGTCTTTCAGGCCAAAGTGCCCAGACAGCATTAGAAGCAGGAGGTGGGCCCAGGGTGGGACATACACTATCCAGGGGAAGTTGGAGGATGGAAAGAGGACCAAAGACAAGACTTGGGCACACCAGCCTTTAGGACCCAACAGGAGTCAGTGAAGGAGACTGAGATGGCGGGGGCAGCGAAGCCGTAGAAGAAGCAAGGAGGAGGAAGTGAGGAGTGGCCTCTGCATCTAGTCAACAGAAGGCTGGGCTGTTGGCCTTGGCACTCCCCTCACATTCCCAGCCTCTGCAGTCCCTGCCTCCTGCACCTTCTTCCCCCACCTTCCCTGCACCAACACACAGGAGCACTCCTTCCCACCACAGATGCCCCTACCCCTACCCCTCTTCCCAGCTCCAGCATCAGCCTTTGTGTCCTTCCTTTTCAGCCATGCACCGGGCCTTCCAGGTAGACCTTTACCTACTGCGCCTCCGGGCCAGCCGTGCCTATGTGCAGGCCCTCGAATCCAGCTTGAACCCAGTGTCTGCCACAGCCGGGGAGCCACTAAAGCTGCATGCCATGGTAAGCACCCAGGTGTGGGGGAGTCAGGGCCAGAGAGGCAGGTGTTGGAGTGGTCAGGAAGCCCCCACCACACAGTTGAGCCCGCCAAACCAATTCCAAGCCAGCTAAGCCCTATGCTCCATTTCACCTTCCTCCAGACCCTGGGAAAAAGTCTCATGTCTGAGCTGCTCTCACCTCTCTCCCTGCCAGGCTGCTTATTTCCCTTGGGTGGCCACAGAGTGGGATGCACTCCTTAGCCCCCTACTATTCCATGCAGTGCCTCAGACAAGCCCAGACTGACAGGAGCACAGAACAGTCACTTTGGGATGTTTCTTCCCAGGAGCCGTGGTGGGTTGGGTGGGTGGGAGGGGGGATCCTTGTAGCTATGGTACAGGATAGAAAGCTGTTAGGACTGCCTGGTACAGGGAAGGGGCCATCCTGACCTGCCCTACAGCCATCCTAGAATACACTGGGAGAAAGGAGAAGGAGCCCATATACCCTGAGATACAAGTGACTACAAGGTCACCAGGGCTCCAACCAGCTCTAAATAGGTCCCCGAGGTATGTCATATGATGCAACCAGGTTTTCAACTTCTCTTTTCTTAAAGATAATGGGGAGAGGGGCCAGTGGGTGATGTGGTGGTTAAGGTGCTAGATTCCCACGTGAATGACCACGATTGAAGTCCCAGGCCTGGTACTTGCTTTCTCACTTTCTGTCTCTCTCTTACACATACACCCTATTGCATATTTAAAAATAATAATAATAATAATTTTATTTTTTAGAGAGAGATTTTTGCTATAAGGCGTGTGTGCTCACCAGACAGACAGACAGAAAGTGAGAAATCACCCCCCAGAGGGATGGCCATGCCACAATCCCTTCTCCATTCTCCTCTCAGGATCTTGAGCATACATGCACACATGCCTAGCATGAGTTTTAAATCACAGAGTCTGGAACTTAAACTACAGTCAACTACGTGGTAGTCCAGCAACATAACCGTTATATCACTGCTAATCCCAATAAATCATTCTTTTTTTGTTTTTTAAGAATTACTTTAACTTTATTTGTTTATTTATTTATTCATTTATTCATTTTAATTTGACCAGAAAGGGGCAGAGTGAGAGAGAGAGAAAGTGAGAAACCAAGCCACCAGGTCTAGAACTCGAACCGCCATTGGCCATGTGGGAGTCCAGCGCTCTTAACCACCATGCCACCTGCCAGCCCCCCAATAAATAATTCTTAAAAATAAAAGATGGTAGCTACAGAAGAGGCTTCAGAGCTACTCAGAGTAAGAGAGAGATGAATGAAATCATTGAAGCCACCACAAGATAAGAGTGGAAGTGGAGCCAGGCCCTGGGAAGACTGGGATGGGGAATAGTGGTGAGGACATGGGTAGAGGACACCTGTAGTTCTAGGCTGGTCCTGCCTTCGACTTGCTGAGTGACATCCTTAAGCCCCTTTCCCTTTCTGGGCCTCTACACGTCCCTGTACATACTGCAGCCAGCCTTCTGGGTTTTTGTGCATTTTGAGGTATAGCTAGACAAAGTATTAGGGCAGGTGAGGGAGGGTGACTTGAAGGTATTAATGAAGAAGCAGGCAGGACCAGGGGACACGGTATCCAGAGCCCAAGGTCACAATGTCCTAGAGGCTTTCTCCATCTATCCCTCCACAGGTTCAGGGCCTGGGACCTACCTTTAAGCTCACGCTTCACCTGCAGAATACCTCAACAGCCCGACCTATCCTGGGGTTGCTGATCTGCTTCCTGTACAATGAGGCACTCTATGCCCTGCCCCGAGCCTTCTTCAAGGTACCGTCTCCCTTACTGACACATGGAGTTAAAAATGAAAAAGGCCATTACAGGGCTGATTAGATGCCCACAGAGCCCTTCCCAGGCTAAGGTGAGGGAGTGGGTGGGTAACTGTCAGATGGCTATTGGTGGCTCTCCAGCCACAGGCCAGGCTAGGGCCTAGCAACTTAGGGCTCTGGAGGGAACACTCAGCACCTGCCTCCACTGCTTTGCTCTCAGCCTGTGAGAGGTCTCAGGGAGCCACAGGAAATTCTGGAAAAACAGCCAGAGCCTAGGTCCCACCTCCACCTCTCAGATGCCTGTTGGGGACTGCTAGGGGTTCCAAAGTCCAGCTACTTCTGTAACAGAATGGGAGGCTCTGTCTGCTCCAAAGAGAATCGCTCACAGAGCCAAGAGCCTAGTTTCCCCTAGACCCAGGTTTTAACTCAAGCTGGGGGGCTTAGAAAGTGAAAAAGGCTAGAATGTGGAAGAAATAGCCCTGGACTTGGCAGGAGTCACAAGGTCTAGATTTAAACATGGGTGCTCCATGCAGCCCTGGAGTACTCATTGTCCCTGACTGAACCATGTCCTCTTTGACCCAGTCCTGCTCACTCTGCAGGGCACTGACACACAGCCGAGGTTGTAGGCATGAGCACATCTGGGAATCTGCCAAATACTTTCCAGGCAGAAAGACTGATTGTTTTGTTTCTTTATCCCCAAATTTAGGTCCCTTTGCTGGTGCCAGGGCTCAGCTACCCCATGGAAACCTTTGTGGAGAGCCTCAGTAACAAGGGCATCTCGGATATTATCAAGGTAGGAGACCTGCTAGTGCTACTTGGAGGATACGTGGAACCCTGGGGAGGACAGTAGGGATGAGCATGGACAAGGGCCTCAGGGACTTCTGGGTGGGGCTGGAGGCTATCTGTACAGTAGAGGCTTCCCAGTCCCCCCATCCCTTCGACAGAGCCCTGATGGCCTGTCATTAGAGCCAGCAAAGACAAGGCAGGTTTGCCCTTGGAGAGGAGAGGGTCAGGGTACATACCTCCTACTGCCATGGGTACCTCCACAGGTGCTGGTGTTGCGAGAAGGCCAGAGCACACCCTTGCTGAGTGCCCACATCAACATGCCTGTGAGTGAGGGGCTGGCAGCTGCCTGAACCCTGGGCTGATGTTAAAGACCTTACGGAATCAGGGCCAGGGAGAGCTGGCCATTTCCATCGAGCTGGACAGCGTCATGGCTCCAGGCCCATTCTCTATACAGTGATATGCTCAAGGACAGCTTCCCTTCTATTTCCTGAGCACCCACCCACCCCCACCACCCCCCTGTTAGGGCCTGTAGCGGCAGGTCAGTCAGCACCCAAAAGTCTCAGCTCCTTCTCAGGACCCACCCAGGCATTGTCCCATGGAGCTCCTGCTGCCCTTCCACCCTCTCTAGCTTTTCCAGAAACCATAACAGGTTTGAAGGAGGAGCTCCAAAGCAGTCAAAGTGAGACGGGAGGACAGGCCCAACTTTCTCCTTTGCCACTTCCCATAGGCACATCATTTGTCTCCTTTTGCAAGCTAAGGCCAAATTGGGCTAGGGACTGGCCTGGGAAACCAGAAGCTTTTCTTGAGTGAGCCTGAGTCACCTATTGCTCTCTGGGGTTCCAGAAGCTTGGTTGCTGGCATCTCAGCTAACATACGCACTAACCTCCCCTCTTCAGCTGAGTAAGGGGGCCTATTTCCATTCAGCGGGCCCAGGGAATAGCTGCATCCCCACAGAGAACTTCTCTGAAATCTTGAGCTCTGCCATAGTGTCAGGTCTGTGATGCTCCACAAGGTTGCCAAGGGAGGCGGTACAGGAAGGCAGAGAGTACCCAAGTAGGGAGCTGGTGGCTCTAGCCTCATTAAAGCTCTGGAAGACACACACCAGCTGCTTCTAACTTGTATGTTCCGGCCCCGAAAGAGCACTCCCAGAGAGGAAGGCTAAGCTAGACAGCAGAGTGGGGTGGGGGCACCAGGATAGGCACTGGGCCTGAGGGAGGTGGCAGGAGCCCAAACTGTCTGTCAAGATGCTCCTATGCCCGGAGGCCAAGTCAGTCATACGAGTGGGAAATGGACCAGGCTGGGACTACAGTGTGAAAGAATTAGCCAGAAAGGCACAAAACAGAGGGGTTGAGTGAGGCCGGAGACTAAGTAAAGGCACATGGTTAGATCACACGAGCCAGAGACCCATTAGTCCTGACTCTTGGCACCTCGAGAACCCCCCAGCCAGTCTCCCTGGCTCACCTCACAGGCTGCCCTAAGCCACATATGAGCCAGGAGCCTCACCCCTATCTGCTTCTTCACCACTTGCCCTGGTGTACCTAATGTGTGGTACACGGCTCAGGCTACAGGAAGTGACAGCCCCTCAGGGCTTCAGTTTCCCCATGTATAAAACGGTCAGACTTGATCAGATTGTTTCTAAGCCCCTTTCAGCTCTAATGCCCTATGAGCTTGGCAGCCCCTCCAGAGAAAACAAGGACTCAGCTCTAGAAAGGTAAGTCTGGAGAAGTCACTGCAGAGCTTTTGCCCTTGAGGCCAAGGGCCCCAAGCTGGTTGCAGTGTCAGGCAACACTTTTCCTCCCCAAGACACAGCCCAACTCCTGTCCTTCCCAAGAAATGTATCTGGGGCCAGGTTAAGAGAAGCAAGACTAGACCAAAGAAAGAGCCCACCCCACATCTCTGCACTGCCTGGCCATGTACAGACACACACCAATTAGGTTGTGATGGCAAAGGGTTTCTAGATCTAGCCAAGGCATGGTTGGGTATACCCACAAGCAGTGGTGTCACTTAGAAGGACATGGGGCAGAGAGAGTGTGATTGTCAGTCAGAGCCTTAGACTTAACCTGAAGAACTCATTAGAGACAGAAGAGTCTGCCCCTGTCCCCTGCCCCAGAAGGTGCAAGCCCCTTGTCACTGTAGCGGTACGATAGTTAGGCTCTACAAGACAGGGCATGTTTTGTGTCAGGTGATCTTACAGTCCCTTTCACCCCAGTCAAGCTATGAACTGCATGAACTCAGAACAGTCTTTTCCTGGGTTCTCTTCATGGGCTATTCATGATGACGAAAGGGGACACCCATGCCCAGCACCTACCTTGAACTTACATAATGCAACACTCTGTACCTATGGTAAAGGAAGACCCAAAGGACCCTATGGGCAAACATACATAAAGCCAATACACACACTAGCAGGAGCTCCACAAAATTGAGTACATTAAGGATGAAAAGAATTGGTGTCTTGTTTTTTAATATTTATTTTGAGACTTACTAACAAATATGCAATTTGTAACAAGAAAACAGACTCCTCATTCTTTAGTACTGTTCACCTGCAACAGTTACTTTGAGTTCTTTTAGCTATTTATTTTTTTTAAATGCTTATACTAATCCTGCATGAGTTATCAGTCCTAGATGTTATCTTTTGATGCCCTGTTCTAATAGAAGAGGCTTCAGCTTCCTTGCAACAGCACCCCTCCTTCATCCCCAGTTTTTAAGGTAAATCGATATCCACTGTTTACTGTCTATATTATTGTATTAAAGTTACTTACTACAGAGCCCAAAGTTGAGCTATAATTAAATAACTTTTTTCGTACTTTAAAACTTTCATGGTGTTATTAATAATTGTCCAGATTTTTAAAATTCATTTAGGTTTTTTTTTTTTTTTAATTTGCTATAAGGCAAGTGTACTCACTAAAGAGAAACAGAAGGGGAAAGTAAGAAAGCACCCTCCCCCCTGCCCCGAGAGATGGCCACACTGAAATTCCTTTTTCCCCTTACTCTCTAGATTTTGGGCACACACACATGCTCAGAAGGTTTTATTTTATCTTTTTTTTTTTTTTTTGAGAGGTTTTTTCTGTAGGGCTGTTATGCTATCTGCTAGGCTTGTGCCCAGATGGTTTTCAAGCCACCAAACCTGGGACTTGAACCATGTAGTTGGCTATTTAAGATCCAGCTACTTTTTTTTTTTTTTTAAAGTTTTTTCTCATAGGGCGCATGTGCTTTCCAGAGAGGTGGAGAGAGACAGTGAGAGGGAAAGTGAGACATCACCACCCCCCACCAGGGGAGATGATCACACCACAATCTGTTCTCCTGCTAGGATTCTGAGCATGCGTACATGGGAGTCCAGTAATGTAGCCGTTATGCTATCTGCTAGGCTTGTGCCCAGATGGTTTTCAAGCCACCAAACCTGGGACTTGAACCATGTAGTTGGCTATTTAAGATCCAGCTACTTTTTTTTTTTTTTTAAAGTTTTTTCTCATAGGGCGCATGTGCTTTCCAGAGAGGTGGAGAGAGACAGTGAGAGGGAAAGTGAGACATCACCACCCCCCACCAGGGGAGATGATCACACCACAATCTGTTCTCCTGCTCGGATTCTGAGCATGCGTGCACACATCCCCAGCATGATTTTCAAGCCACCAAGTCCAGGATTTAAACCATGGTCAGCCATGGGAGTTTAGCTCCTTATAACTACTACTTTACCTGCTGACCCCTCTAGATCCAGCTTCCTTAATACCATACTACCAGCTAACCCCACTTAGTTTTCTAATATACCAATTACAGATCCTTCCTCAACCCAGTATACCAATTCTTTTTTTCTGGACAATTCTCTTCCTGCCTGTATCACTGAGGACTGTTTGCTCTCCAGAATTCCCTTTGCCTTTCTCCAGCTGTCCTGATTCCTGGGTCCCATGAGTGCCTTCTTTATTTACTTATTTTATTTATTTATAGCCTTTTGCTATAGGGCACGTGTGCTCACCAGAGAGACAGAAATAGAAAGAGAGAAAGTGAGAAATCACCTCCTAGGGGAAATGGCCACACCATAATCCCTTCTCCATTCTCCTGTCTGGATTTCGGGCACACACACACACATGCCCCAGTGTGAGTTTCAAGCCAACAAGTCTGGGACTTGAACTGTGCTCAGCTTTGTGGGGAGTCTAGCACCTTAACTACTATGACACCTGCTGGCCCATGAATGCCTTCTTTAAAAAGTCATTAGAGGCACCAGCAGATGGTGTAATGGTTACGTTGCTAGACTCCCGTGTAGTTGACCACAGTTCAAGTCCTGGACCCAGCCACTTAAAACTTATACCGGTGCATGTGCATGCATGCCCAAAATAGTGAGAGGAGAATGGATTGTGGCAAGATTGATATCTCGCTTTCCATCTCTGTCTCTCCAGTGAGCGGGATATGTGCCCTATAGCAAAAAACTGTCTTTAAAAAAAAGAGAGAGTCATTAGAACACTAGCTCAGTGGCACAGCAGTAAAGCACTGCTCAAGAAAAATGGGATCCCAGGACCAGCAGATGGTGTAATGGTTACACGTGCGTGCATGTGTGCGTGTATGTGCTCAAGATCCTGAGAGGAGAACAGAGGAGAGAGGATTGCAGCATGGCCATCCCCCGGGAAGTGATTTCTCACTTTCTCTTTCTGTCTTTCTAGCAAGCGTACGTGCCCTATAGCAAAAACCTCTCAAAAAAAAAAAAAAAAGAAGAGAGGAAGGGGCTGGCAAGTGGCGTGGTGGTTAAGGCACGGGACTCCCACATGGCTAGCCATAGTTCAAGTCCTGGACCTGGTGGCTTGCTTTCTCACTTTCCCTCTCTCTCTCTTTCTCTCTCTCTCTCTGGTCAAATTAACAAATAATAATAAATAAACCGAACTGATAATTCTTTAAAAAAAAAAAAATAGGATCCTACATGGTGATTGCAGTTTAAATCCCTGGCACAGAAAGCCTGAAACATGCCGGGCAGGCACACCAGCCAAGATCCAATGGGCTGGAAGAAGGGAATCATGGTGTTACCAAGCACTGTGGAGAGTACCCCCCTACCCCCGTCACATGCACGTGCTCTATCATGAATAAAGAAAAAAGTCATCAGAGACCCAGCTGCCAAAGCACACCTGTGGTCCCAGCTAATCAGGAGGCCGAGGCAGGAGGATCTCAACACAAGACTTTATCTAACACCACACACGAGACCAGTAGGTGGCGTGGTGGTTAAGGTGCTGGACACTCCTACATGGCTGACTGCAGTTAGAGTCTCGGACCTGGTGGCTTGCTTTCTCACTTTCCCTCTCTCTTTCTCTGTCTCTCTCTCTCTGTCCAAATTAAAAAAATAAATGAAAATAAATAAATAAAACACCACACAAACACTGCATGCGCGTGCACATACACACACACACACACACACACACACACACACACACGGTTAGAATGAAAACCTTTTCAGACATCCCTTGTCTGAAGATTTGTTACTCAGTTTGTACATGTGTGATAGTTTGGGTCATAAAATCTGAAGTTGAGGGCCAGCTGGTGGTGTGGTGGTTAACATGGCTAATCCTACATGGCCAATTGTGTGGTTCAAGCCCCCAGACTCAGTGGCTTGAAAAACACCAGGCACATGTGCATGCCCAAAATCCCAAGAGGAGAGTGGATTGCAACATGCCCATCCCCCTGGGGGATGCTTTCTCACTTTCTCACTTGCTGTCTCCAGCAAGTACCCATGCCCTATAGTAAAAACAAAACAAAACAAAAAAACTGGAGGGACTGACCCATGGCCTGGTGGTTAAGGGAGCCATATCTCATATGGCCACCCATGCGATTCAAATCTGGCCCAGTGGTGGGGTGCAGGTGGTGGCGCTGTACTCCCACATGTACAACCATGGTTTGAGTCCCAGGCCTGGCAGCTTGCGTTCTCAGTTTCCCTCCTCTCATTCTCTCTGTCTCTCTCTGGTAAGTGCAAGGCCCTGTAGCAACTTTAAAAAATAATAATGAAAGGTAAAAATAAACAATTCTGTTTAAAAAATAAATGACACGGGAACCAGCAGTTAGCGTAATGGCTATGTCGCTGGACTCCCACGTAGTCGACCGCGGTTCGCGTCCCGGACCCGGTGGCTTAAAACTCACGCCAGGCACGTGTGTGTGCGTGCCCAAGATCCCGAGAGGAGAATGGAGGAGAAGGGATTGCGGCGAAATAAATAAATAAATAAATAAATAAATAAATAAAAATAAAAATAAATGACATGTCCAGCATGTGTGTGTGTGTTCCCAGAGTCCCAACAGGATTGAAAAGTGAGAGATCATTATGTGACTGCCTCATTGCAGCAGTGCTTTTTCCTTTCCCCGTCCGTTTCTGTCTCTCTGATGAGTGCACATATCTTCTGTCTGGAAATTAAAAAAAAAAAAAAAGCACCAGAAAAGTGAGGACAAATAGCACGCAAACAAAGTGTTAGAAATATATGATGAAATTAACTACAATAAACAGAAGTGCTTCAGTTACAAGACAAAAACTATCTCTGGGCCAGCTGGTATTATGGTGGTTAAGGTGGCTGGCTCTGGGAACCAGCAGTTAGTGTAATGGCTATGTCGCTGGACTCCCACGTAGTCGACCGCGGTTCGCGTCCCGGACCCGGTGGCTTAAAACTCATGCCGGACACGTGTGCGTGCATGCCCAAGATCCCAAGAGGAGAATGGAGGAGAAGGGATTGCGGCGTGGCCATCCCCCCTGGGGGGTGATTTTTCACTTTCTGTCTCTATGTCTCTGTCTGGCTGGTGAGTGCACGCGCCCTATAGTGAAAAACCTCAAAAAGAAAAAAAAAAAAGGTGGCTGGCTCTCACGTGTCTGACTGTGTAGTTTGATTCCTATACCTAGCAGCTTGAAAAACATGCCAGGCATATGTGTATGTATGCCAAGAATATCAAAAGAAGTATGGAGGAGAAGGAATTGTGTGACCATCCCCTGGGTGGAGGGTCTTTTCTCACTTTCTCTCTCTCTCTGGCAAGTGCACATGCCCTCTAGCAAACTGAAAAAAGGAAAAAAAAAAGTACATAATTCCCAGGAGGGATGGCCATGTCACAATCCCTTCTTCTCCATTCTCCTCTCAGGATCTTGGGCACACATGCACACGCATGAGTTTAAGCCACCAGGTCCGGGACTCAAACCACAGTCGGCTACATGGTAGTCCAGCGACATAGCCATTACGCCAACTGCTGATCCCTAGGCTCTTTTTTTAAAAAGAATTATTTAACATCATCATTATCATCATTATTACTATTTTTATTTGACCAAAGAGAGATAGAGAGAGAGGGAAAGTGAGAAAACAAGCTCCCCCAGGTTCAGGACTCAAACTGTGGTCGACTATGTGGGAGTCCAACACCTTAACCACCATGCCACCTGTCGGCCCCTGGACTGTTCTTAAGAGACAGAGACTAGAGGCCAGCGGGTGGTGTAATGGTTAAGGTGCTAGACTTCCACATGGCTGGCTGCAGTTCAAGTCCTGGACCCAATGGCTAGAAACTTGCCAGGCACCTGAGGGGAGAATGGAGGAGAAGGGGTTACAGAGTGACTATACCCCCTGGGGAGTGCTTTCTCACTTTCTCTCTCTCTCTGGTGAGTACACATGCCCTATAGCAAAAATCTCTCCAAGAAGAAAAGGACAAAAGAATAAAATTGCAATGTATTTGGAATAGAAGGCATTTTCAACCTAATAGCGACTATATATATACATATATATATGTATATGTGTGTGTATATATATATTATATAATATATATATAGGCCAGGAGGTGGTGTGGTGGTTAGGGCACTGGACTCCCACATTGCCAACTGTGGTTTGAGTCCCAGACCTGGCAACTTGCTTTCTCACCCTCTCCCATGGTCTCTCTCTGATGACTATAGGAAGTTTAAAATAAATAAATAATTCTTGGAAAAGATATTCATACAGTGATGTATGGTGAACATAGGTCAGAATAAGCATGTCCAAGGTCAGAAACAAGGGTGCCTGTCACTTGTACTTCACACTGTACAGTGCTTTCAGCCACACAGAGGGGCAAGGAAATTAGATATAAAAATGTTAAAAGAACAAACTTTTCATAGGTAATATAAATATAGAGAACTCAATAATCAGGACCAGCAGATGGTGTAATGGTTATGTTGTTGGACTCCCACGTAGTCGACCATGGTTCAAGTCCCAGACCCAGAAGCTTAGAACTCATCCCAGGCACATGTGCATGTGTGCACAAAATCCCGAGAGGAGACTGAAGGAGAAGTGATTGTGGGGTGGCCATCCCCCCAAGGGGTGATTTCTCTCTTTATGTCTATCTCTGGTGAGTGCACATGCCCTATAACAAAAACCTCTCTTAAAAAAAAAAAAAACAGAGAGAGAAAGAAAAGAAAACTTAATAATCTATAAGTTAACAAGAATTTTAAGTTTGCTGGATACAAAAAAAATTTTTTTTTAATCCCAGATATAGTAGTACATTGGTAGCATAATACTCTGCAATGTTGAAAACCATATAGAAGATCTGGGTCTTTTTCCTGGTTGACCTGGTCACACGTGTGTGCCAGTGATCCTGACGTGAAGGTAGGAAGACTAGACAGCTGGAGGGAATGATGTCATGACACTCTTATTTTTTTTTTAAGAATTATTTATTTGGGGCCAGCAGGTGGCATGGTAGTTAGGGGGGCTTGACTCCCACATGGCCGACCGTGATTCTGGTCCCGGACCTGGCAGCTTGCTTTCTCATTTTTCCTCTCTCTCTCTTTCTCTCACTCTGTCCCTCTATGGTCAAATGAAATCATTTTTTAAAAGTTAAATAATTCTTTTTTAAAAATGTATTATTAATTTGACCAGAGAGGGACCAGCAGTTAGCGTAATGGCTATGTCACTGGACTCCCACGTAACCGACTGCAGTTCGAGTCCCGGACCCGGTGGCTTAAACTCATGCCGGGCGCATGTGTGTGCATGCCCAAGATCCCAAGAGGAGAATGGAGGAGAAGGGATTGCGGCGTGGCCATCTCCCCTGGGGGGTGATTTCTTGCTTTCTATCTCTCTGTCTCTCTTTCTGGCAAGTGCACGCGGCATATAACAAAAAATAACCTCTCCAGAAAAAGAAAAAAAAAACTGACCAGAGAGAGAAAAAGAGGGAAGGTGAGAAAGCAAGCCACCAGGTCTGGGACTTGAACGGCAACCAACCAGGTGCAAGTCCTGCGCTTTGACTAACCATGCCATCTGCCAGCCCTGGCATGACACCCTTTTGAAGGTGCTTATCTCCCTCTGTCTCTCTCTCTCTTGAAAGAAAGGTTTTATTTTTTTGTTATTTAAATTTTTCTCACAGGGCACATGCACTCAACAGAGAAAGAGTGAAAGTGAGAAATCACCCCCCTAGAGGGGATGGCTATGCTGCAGTTCCTTCCCCTTCATTCTTCTCTGGAGATTTTGGGCATACATGCACACACCCAGAGTGATTTTCAAGCCACTATGTCCAGGACTCGAACCGTAGTCAACCATATGGGGATCTAGCACATTAACCACCAGAGCACCTGCTAGTCCCAAGAAAGAATACATTTTTTAAAAATCTATTTCCATAAACCATATATAATAGCATAAAAATATAGAATACTTAATAAATATAATTAAAGGGACCAGCTATTAGCATAATGGCTATGTCGCTGGACTCCCATGTAGTCAACTGAGGTTTGAGTCCTGGACCCAGTGGCTTAAAACTCACACCGGGTACGTGTGCATGAGTGCCCAAGATCCTGAGAGGAGAATGGAGGAGAAGGGATTGCGGTGTGGCCATCCCCCCTGGGGGGTGATTTCTCACGTTCTGTCTCTCTGTCTGTCTCTGTCTGTCTGGCAAGCACACGCGCCCTATAACAAAAACCTCCCCCCAAAATAAAAATTTTAAAATAAGTAAATAAATAAATATAATTAAAAAGGCATGACCTTTATGAGAAAAAGTATATAACTTTATTCAAAACAGTAAACGAAGGGATATACTATATTCACAAACTGGAAAATTCTATTTTAATGACATGCCAGTTTCCCCTAGTGATCTACAGATTCAGTTGGATTCCATTCATAATCTCTAAGGCATTTTTATTGGTGAAACCGGGAGGCTGATTCTAAAATGCAAATATGGAATATGGAAGAACAGCATCAAAGGCAAGTAGAGATTCATGGATGATTCCCAAAGTACAGTGACCAGAGGAACAAAATAGAATAATTAATTGTGGTAATTCAATGGGTCACAATACAGCAGAACCAAGGAATGCCCCACAGTTACATGCAATAATTCAGGTACATCTCACAAACATAATTGAGTGAACAGGCAAGTCATAGGAGAATAAACTCAATATGATTCCACTTATATAACATTTAAAAGCATGCAAAACCAATACAAACACACATAATAAAACTTATAAAGCAAAGCATGAGAATGGCATGACGGGGTCAGTGACTTCCCCACCAGGGAGGGACACAGCAGGGACATCGTGGAAGTGGTAGCTTTCTCAAATGGTGTTATTTCATAAATATTTTCTTGCATCACCTCACTGTTTAATAAAAAACATTTTAAGGTATTGTGGAAGATGAAGGGTGAAACTGGATGAATCTGCTAATGCTTATGTACAACACCAGGCACACAAAATTCCTAACATCGTTAAAAAATAGTAATCATGCATACCATTTGGAAAAAGCAAAAACTGACCAAGCAGCTTCAACTTCTGTGGGCAAAGGCAGCACCTGTCAGAAGGGTGGGCTCCTGGTGGGGTGGTGGGTGGGGAGGGCAATTCTGGCATTTCACAGGAGGGCCCCCCCCCCATGTACTACACACTTTCACTTAACCCCATATTTCATTGCATTTCTCTAGTTCAGTTTCTTCTTCAAATAACACCCCCACCCCACCCCAGAAAGGGGGCTGCTGGACTACAAGTTGTAGGAGAGGCCAGGGCAAGGAACACACCTGGATGATCCTCATAGAGATTTTCTATCAGTCCCCCCTCCCCCTGCTGGCCTGAAACCTCACCTCACCTTCCAGGCTACCTGTGGAACTCCTGAGCCTCACAGGGTTCAGAGGCGGTTGAGCCTGCCTCTTGGCCACTCTCTTTGGAAACTAGAAACTTCAACTTCTAATTCTCTGCTAAGAGAGTAACAAGCCTCCATCCATTTTCCTTCTTCAAAAATGTTGTCAGGCCCTTTGGTCTACTGCTGTGTCTCTTCCTATTTTTTTTTTCCTTGAATATTAAACGTTTAGTGAGATTTTAAGAGGAACCAGAGAGAAATTCTGCCACATTGAATGGGCAGTCTCTCTGTACATGATTTACACTGAAATGTTTAACAGTGAGTTCCTGAGACTTATCCCTCTCAGATGCTTGAACATCCCCAGTGGAACTCCTGAGCCTCACAGGGTTCAGAGGAGGCTGAGCCTGCCTCTTGGCCACTCTCTTTGGAAACTAGAAACTTCAACTTCTAATTCTCTGCTAAGAGAGTAACAAGCCTCCATCCATTTTCCTTCTTCAAAAATGTTGTCAGGCCCTTTGGTCTACTGCTGTGTCTCTTCCTATTTTTTTTTTCCTTGAATATTAAACGTTTAGTGAGATTTTAAGAGGAACCAGAGAGAAATTCTGCCACATTGAATGGGCAGTCTCTCTGTACATGATTTACACTGAAATGTTTAACAGTGAGTTCCTGAGACTTATCCCTCTCAGATGCTTGAACATCCCCAGTGGATTTCTTTGCCTTGAGTCTTTTCTTGCTCAGTCCCTTCAGTTGTGCAGGGGTGAGAGCAAAAACACGGAAACCTAGGTGAAAACTTCTGTTTACTAACCCTTTAATCTTATCACATCAACTCTCAGAAATTCAGTTTTTCACCCATGAAATAAGGTACGTAATTGATGCCAAGGTACCAAGTTAGCTAAGCAAGGCTCCATGAAACTGAAGCTGCAGAAATGCTTCTAACTTGAAAGTGCTGAACCTGGGAAAGATTGTTTGGATTCTCATAGCTTTGGTCACTACACTTCAGCCTTGGCTGGGCTAGGGGTCCCCCCATCCCCAGCCTGCCAACTCCCACAGAGCCCCAGCCTGGCCCGTGAGATGCTCAGCCATTCTGTGGTACTTGGCCTAACGAACCAGAAACAGCAACGAAGTGAGGGACCAGAATTCTGGCAAAGGCAGAGGGAGGACAAGAACCATGTTATTAACCTGGCAAAGACGCAGCTGGGCTGGCCAGGCAACCCCTTGCCAGACCCTCTTCTGTACTCTGCCAAAAGTGGCAGAGTTGCAGAGCCCAACCCTGGATATGTAGGAGTCCAAGCTGGAGCAAAGCCAAGGTAGGGGCTGGGGTTGCTTACTGCAGGCATCAAAAATCCACCTGACTTCCCTCCAGAGGCTAGGGTAAGGCCAGAAACAAGTCATCAACCCCTGCTCCCACTCCCTTCCTCCCAGTCCCGTTCTGACTCTTCCTGGAGTCAGGAAGCTATGAATCTCACATCAGCTGCAGTCTGGAAGGTGATTCCATCCCCAGGCAATGGGGAGGCCAAGAATGGCCAGAACCATACAAGGGCCCAGCGGGGACCCAGTGCTTCCTGCAGGTTGTGGTAGGGACCCAGGTCATAGGAGCGCTGACCTCGAGCCCACTCCCACGTGGTCTGGCCCCGCAGCAGCAGCATTCCATGGAAGAGCAGTCCAGCCCCGCACAACAGCGCACCCGCCACACACGTGTCTGTCACAAAGGCCAGGGCGAACTGAGCCAGAGACACTCTGCCTGCAAGGAGAGAGCAGAAGGGTCAAGGAGCTGCAGTAAGTCCCGATCCTCCCAAAGCCCAGCCCTCCCACCCTCCACGATGAAGCAGGGCTCATTCCTTCACTCGGCAAACACTGAGCCACTTCTCTCTGGCCAGCCCATGCTGTCATAGGAACACACTGAACCCAGCAGGCGCAGCCCCCTGCCTGGCATACAACTTTCATTCATGCATCATCCACCTGGCAAACTCCTCCTGGGTGCTCAGCATGGCACTAGTCACTGAATACTGGGATGAACACAGAGGTACATCTCTGACCTCAGAGAGCTCAATTAAAGAAGTAATTTCTCAGTTACTTAATTACAGCAATGATGTATGCCACAGTGGTGAGTCTGTGGAAAATGGAATTGAAGTATGAGTTTGTTTTGGTGCAAAATTTTTTGAGATCCATACAGTTTTTTTCAAAATATGTTTCTCATGAACTTCCTAAAGATCCTTTATATAACATCTTGGCCCTCAGAAAGCAACAAATA
>NW_006209345.1:3996554-4003386 GCF_000334495.1 Tupaia belangeri chinensis | reverse complement strand
CTGCTGAACTCATAAACTACAAGATGCCATGAAACGTGCTGAGTGAATGAAGCGAGATACAAAAGGTCACATATTGGATGACCCCATTTACATGAAATCTCCTGAATAGGCAAATCTATAAAAATACAATGGAGATCACGGTTGCCAGGGGTTAGGAGGATTAGAGAAGAATGAGGAGCGACTGCTTACTGAGTATGGGGTTTCTTTTGGGGTGAAAATGTTCTGGAATTAGTGGTGTTACACTGCATTGTGAATATATTAAGAGCCACTGAATTATACAATTTAAATTGGTAAAAATGATGAATTTTATGTTATGTACATTTTAGTTCAGTAAAAATAGAGAGCCAGGCCAGCCCATGCCCTGGTGATTTTCTTTTTAAAGATTTTTTTTTATTATTATTTTACTTATTATTACTTTTCAGTTTGACCAGAGAGAGAGAAACAGAAAATGAGAAAGCAAGCTGGCCAGGTCTGGGACTCGAACCACAGTCGGCTATGTGGTTAAGGAGATAGATCCCACATAGCTGTGCATGCAGTTTGAGTCCCAGACCTAGCAGCTTATAAAATATACCAGGCACATATGTGGCGAATTAAAAAAAAGAAAAAAGCCTATAGAGGGTATGCCATATAAACTTAGTAAGAGGTTGTATTGTGATTTAAGTGGCTGAATCCCACATGGCAGACTTCACAGTTTAAGTTCTGGACCCAGCAGCTTAAAAAACATGCTGGTGGGACCAGCAAGTGGCATGGTGGTTAAGGCACTGGGCTCCCACGTGCCCAACTATAGTTCAAGTCCTGGACCCAGTGGCTTGAAACTCACACCAGGCACATGTGCGTGCGTGTTCCAGATCCCAAGAGGAGAATGGAGAAGGGACTGCAGCATGGCCATCCCACCGGGGGTGATTTCTCACTTTCTGTCTCTCTAGTAAGCATACACACACTATAGCAAAACTCTCTCTTAAAAAAGAAAAAGCAGGGAACCAGCAGTTAGCGTAATGGCTATGTCGCTGGACTCCCACGTAGTTGACCGCGGTTCGTGTCCCGGACCTGGTGGCTTAAAACTCACGCCGGGTGCGTGTGCGTGCGTGCCCAACATCCCAAGAGGAGAATGGAGGAGAAGGGACTGCGGCGTGACCATACCCCCTGGGGGGTGATTTCTCGCTTTCTGTCTCTGTCTCTCTCTCTGTCTGTCTGGCAAGCGCATGCGCCCTATAGCGAAAAACCTCTCCAAAAAAAAAAAAAAGAAAAAGAAAAAACACATTGGGCCTGTGTGTATGTGTGCCTAAAATCCTGAGAGGAAAATGGAGGAGAAAGGTTTTCGACTTGGCCATAGCCCCTGGGTGGGGGGGGAGTGCTTTTCTCACTGTCTGTGTGTCTCTCTCCCTTTCTAATTCTCTCTCTCCTCAACAAGTATACACACCCCATAGCAAACTTGGGGAAAATGTGGGTAGGGGACGTAGACTTCATCTATTATGACAAATGGGAGAAAAAAATCTCATTTGAAGGTTCTGAGGCAGGACAGAAGGGTGCCTAAGAGACAAGTGAGTGGCAGGGTCTAGAAGCTGAGGAGAGAAGCCCAGGCTGAACAAGCATATCTTCGAGTAGTGGGTACCCTGGTGGCTCTGAGACCATGGCAGTGGCTGGGGCTGCCCGAGTGATAATGATGAGAGGAATGGTGCCTAGACCTAAGCACCAGGAAATCAGGTCCTACTGGATGGACTGGGGTCAGATAAAAGAAAGAAACCAGAAAGGAAGGTTGCAACTCCAGGATGTGAGTTGTCAGTGATGGCAAGGGACAAACACTTCAAGGACGTTAGTGGTCAGCAGTTTTATGAGTCTGAAAGGTCTCTGAAAGTGAGAAGAGAATTCGAAAGGGTACGATAGGAATTGTGGAGACAGAGCTCTAGGGGACATGACAGTCTGGAGGAATGGTAGGGGCTGGAGCCAGGCTGGAGCAGGTGGAGGGAGGGCAAACCCTCTGGGAACTTGTCTGCATGAGAGAAGGGCGAGAAGGTGGAACCAGAAGAGAAGGTGAAGAGGTTTATACTAGGGAGCTGGGGATGCAGGAGGAGAGGCAGACGCCACAGTGCCAGGTCTCTTAGGACACAAGAAACGAGGCAGTCAGCCAGGCTTGGAGATTTGAGGACAAAACAATTTTGGATGCACCATCTGATGTCTTGCTTTCTTTGTGACAGATCTTGGAGGACGGGAAAGTGGAGAACGTTTGAGCGGCAGTCACTGGGGGAACACACTTATGAGAAAAAAAGATGGCCAGGGGGCCGGCAGGTGGCATGGTGGTTAAGGACATTGGGTTTCCACATGGCCAACTGCAGTTTAAGTCCCAGACCTGGCGGCTTGCTTTTTTACTTTCCCTCTTGCTCTCTCACTCTATCCCTCTCTGGTCAAAAATAAATAAATAAAACTAAATAAAATAAATCTTTAAAAACAAAAAAAGATGGCCAGGCTCTGCTGTGGGCCTACAGAAGTCAGTGGCTATGAGAGTACCTGTACCAATCTGCCCTGAGTTCCACGTATCTGGCGGTTCTCAGCAGTGAAGGGCAGATGCAGAGAAGCCCAGAGAGCACAGTAGGAAAACAAGCAAGGCAGTTTGAGATGTTGGCAGGAGAGTGCTGGAAGTAAGGGCTCTAAGCTAGATGTGGGATGGTGAAGGAGGGTGCAGATAGATAAAAAGGTGGGGGCCAGGGGCCTGCGGGGCCCAGGACTTTGTGGGGCAGGTATCATAGAGTGGAAGAGTGGGAGACGAGAGAAGAGATGGAGGGCAGAAAGAGGGACAACTGATGGGGTGGCTTTGGAGGTGACACATTTTGGATTCTTTTTTTTTTTTTAAGAGGTTTTTGCTATAGGGCGTGTACGGGCGCCCATTCTTGGGTACGCACGCACATGCACCCAGTGTGAGTTTAAGCCACCAGGTCCAGGACTCGAACCGCAGTCGACTACATGGGAGTTCAGTGACATAGCCATTACACTAACTGCTGGTCCCACACATTTTGGATTCTAACAAGGACCAGGATGAGGATGTGGGAGAAAGGAATGGAAGTAAATAGTGGAGGAGGTCAAAAAGCTAAGCCATTCGGGCATTGATGGAGCTGTTGGCACAGACTTTCAGATACCCGTGATATCAGCAGGACCTAGAGCTGAGAGAAAGAGACCGGGAGCTAGAGCCCAAGTGTTCAGTGACTGAAGAGAGAGTGCGGAGGTCATGGATGACAACAGAATGGAGGGAGGTTGAGACTCAGTGGAGGCAGAGGATCATCCAGGAGGGCAGAGGAGGGCCGGTCAGGAAGCCAGTGTACACAGAGGAAGACTGACGACCCCAGTGGGCCTCCCGAAGCTCCCTTGCCTACAGGGAGAGGGGTCCAGGGGACAGAGCTAGACTTGGATAGAATGAGATCTGGTGACTACTGAGTAGTCAGGGAGGCTAAAAACGGCAGTCCTAAGCTAGAGGGGACTGCAGATAGATCAGAGGGAAGAAGTCGGGGAGAGAAAGTCCAACGCATTCAGACGGGGAAGTAGCAGAGTTAAGAAGGAAACAGTGGGGCTTGTATCTTAGAGACGTCAGAGGAAAGAGGATTATTTGTGCTTTCTCAGTCGGCTTCCTAGTCCAAGCCCCCCTTCAATAACGGGCTTCTTCTACCTGTAACTTTCTCTCACACCAGCATTGAGTCCATCGTCTAGTTCTAACCTATTCCCACAGCCGTCATTCTCACAATGCCTATTAAATTGCCCCTGCTCCTCCCTGCCCAAACTCCACGCCTTTGTCCATGCTGCATCCCTCACTTAGAAGCTCTCCACAGAATGTTCTCCCACCATCCCACCATTGCTCTGGACTCCCACTAGTCTTTTCTCCTCTGCCAGAAACTCTTAGACTCCTTCCTCGATTCTCTCAGCCAGGACTTGACTCACCTTGAGGCATTGTATGGGAATCTTTAAAAAGTTCATGCAAAATGTATATTATAGAAAAAACTGTACATGTGGGCCCGGCAGGTGACGTGGTAGTTAAGGCACTGGACACTACCACATAGCTGACCATGGTTCGAGTCCTGGACCTGGTAGCTTGCTTTCTCACTTTCCCTTTCTCTCTCTGTGTCTCTCTCTGTTCAAATTGAAATAAATGAATTCATTTTAAAGAATTAAACAAGTCTTTTAAAAAGGTTTAAAAAAAAGGAAAAAACTGTACATGGATTTCAAAAAGTTTTAAACAAAAAATAACTCATACTTTGATTCTGTTTTCCCATGATTTTTTTGAAGTCATCTGGTATTTCACCCTTGGCATATCCAGTTGGTCCCAGGCTGCTCTCGGTCCCATAAATGGCGCTGGGACTGGGTCCTCAGGGCATTGCCAGGACAATCAATTAGAAATCCCGTCTTACACCAGAATGGGCTTTAACTCCCCAGCCCAATACAAGGGCCCTCCCACCTGTGAGCAGCATGAGCCAGGGCAGCAGGAGGAGGGCGGCAGTGTGGAGGGGCGTGTGGACTCGCAGCAGGGCTGACAGGGCAGGTCCCAGCAGCACAGAGACGTGGAGCAGGACGCCGGTGGCATGAAGCAGCAGGCACAGGAAAGGCCGGTAGTTGTGGAAGCCCACGCAGCGGCCCAGCAGATGGCAGTGGTGGTCCCGACGCAGGATGCAGACACGGCAGGCAGAGCAATGCCCACTGCGTGGTGGCACCTGACTTTGGCACTGGTAGCAGTAACTGCAGGAGAAGAACCAGAGGGTCAGTCCCCCAGCAGTTTGAGTTCCCCATATCATGCCCATGCCCAGGGTTAGCCCGAGTCCCTCCTGGGGAAGGAAAAACAGCTACTCATCCTCACTAAGCCTCAGTTTCTTCACAGGAAAATGCAAGTTGCGTAAGACCTCCTGGGTCTTTGCAGTTTTAGTACTGCAGGTCTGACATCCCCAGTCCTAAGCCCTTTCTCTAGACTCTGATGTCCACCAGCAAACTTCTCACTTCCTCATGGGTGCTACCTTTGTCCTCATCGCCACGAGCCCTCCTCCGGATTACTGCAATAGCCTTGTGCTTGGTTTCCCTGATTCCACTCCTGGCCCCTCCTAGTGTAGTCTCATTCTAGCAGTCTGATCCTTTTAAGCCTTCTCTGCTCAAAACCCTTCAGTGCTCTCCATTCCATTTCTAGTGAAGTGTAGCCTTCATTGTCCTACCAGGTCCTTACAGTGGTAACTCGCTCCCCATCTTTCACTCCACTCCAGCTACACTGGCCTTGCTGCTATTGGAACGATGGCCTCAGAGCCTTTGTGTCATCTATACCCACTGCATGCAACACTTAGCCTTCAGATTTCCACCTGGCTAATTCCCTCGCCTCCTCCAAATGTTTGCTCAAATGCCTTGTTCCCAGTGAGATCCACCTTGACCACCTATTTATTTATTTAAATTTTTGCTATAGGGAGTGTACAATTGCCAGAGAGAGACAGAGATAGGAGGAAAGTGAGAAAACACGTCCCAGGGAGATGGCCATGCTGCGAGCCTTTCTCCTCTATTCTCCTCCTAGGATTTCAGGCACACCTCCACAAGTGTCAAGTATGGTTTTTTCAAGCCATCAGGTCCTGGACACAAACCACACTGTCAATTATCATGCAGCTGACTGGCTCCTATTTTTTTTTTAATTTAATTTTTAATTATAAATTGACACATTATAGTTGTATATATTTGTGGGATACAAAGTGATATGATTTTTTAAACACATGGAAAATTAAATCAAGCTAATTAGTGTACGCATCACCTCAAATACTTTTTTTTCGTGGTGATAACTGACCTGTTTGAAACAGACTTGCACTCCCTTCACCCTCCTCTACTTTTTATTTTATTTTATTTATTATTTTTTTTGGAGAGATTTTCACTACAGGGCGCGTGCGCTCGCCAGACAGACAGAGAGAGACATAGAGACAGAAAGCGAGAAATCACCCTCCAGGGGGGATGGTCACACCGCAATCCCTTCTCCTCCATTCTCCTCTCGGGATCTTGGGCACGCAGGCACACGCGCCCGGCGTGTTTTAAGCCACTGGGTCCGGGACGCGAACCATGGTCGACTACGTGGGAGTCCAGCGACATAGCCATTACGCTAACTGCTGGTTCCCACCCTCCTCTACTTTTTGATTCCATACTACTATCATCTTCTAACACTCTGTATAATTTGCATATTTATTATGCCTTTAGTTTATTATCTGCCCCCTCTCTCACAAGGGGCCAGCTAGAGGAAGACAACAACTTCAGGTAAGGAATCTGTTTTATCATAACCCGCATGCCTGGAACAGTACTTTGCACATAGTAAGTGCTCAAAAAATGTTGTAACTGCTCATTCTGGTTCTTCCACCCCAGGTTTTAAAGGACTTCTCTGGCTTTAAACCCAGATCCTAAAGTAAATCTAACCTAACATCCCAGGTCCTGAGGCCCCTCCCTCTGTTAAGGTTCCCTCTTCTCCCCGCCAGATCCCGCGCCCCACTCACGCCCAGCCCTGGCCCAGACCGCTGCCAGCCAGCATCACGCCTCGGATGCTGGGATCCGAGCGCAGGAAGAGCCCCACGTTGCCCAGCAGGTTGAGTAGCTGGAAGGCAGCCAGCGCCAGCTGTAAGGCCCGGGCCACGGGTCCCAGCGGAGGCGGCCCGGGACCCAGTACGAGCACGTAAGCCAGCTCCAGGCCCACAGCCATGACCCACAGCGCCATGAGCACGAGAGGCAGCCGCGCAGGCGACCCCTCCGCTCTCCCAGCCCCCCACTCACACTCACACTCACATGTGCTGGAGCAGGTGTTCAGGCCCCCTGCTGCTGCGAGGGGGTGCCCCCCCACCCACACACC
>NW_006209345.1:3987997-3996454 GCF_000334495.1 Tupaia belangeri chinensis | reverse complement strand
GACCTCCCGCCATACCCAATAGAAGCTCTGAGGCGTGCGGCTGGCGCCCCGACTCAAGGGAGCAGCGGGCGGATGCAGAAAGGCAATTGGACAGCCGAACAAGACGGCCGAAGCTTGGAATGTTGTTGGCCACAGAGCTCCGGGACAAAGCGAAGCAATCGCCGGGTCAGCCCGCGAGGCCACGCCCCACCCGCGGAAACACCGCCCCCCCGGTGCGGCTGGCCCACGGGCCGGGAGGATAGAGTTGCAGCCTCGGTGGCGTCGGGGTTTCCCGGCTCAGCACATTCTCCCCCAACCGCTACAGCCGCCCCGATATTAATAGCCCTGCTTTGGCCCATCCAGCTGGCTCAGAGTCCCTCCCCATGCTCGGGTGTATCCTTTCATCACCCTAGAAAACATTCAAAACATCTCGGCCCCTCTGTGTTTCTGACTGTGAAATGGGTATAAGGTTCGTTTTCCCACCAGCCTGGCGCTAGAGGAGGGTCCGGAGACCGAGAGGGCAGCATCTAGGGCGGCTGCGGCCACTATTATGGTCACCTGCATTGTACAGATGAAACAGAGAGGGTCCGTGGCTTTCGCAAGGTCACACAGCGGCTGAGCCAAAACGAACCCCGGATCTCCGCTGCAAAGTACCCTAGGGACCTCTAATTCTGCACTCTCTGGCCCCAGGACAACTTCTTGTCTGGTCCTGACCTGAGCGTCTTCGTCCCTATCCGGCCCCACCCTCCTCCCCCATATTTAGCGCGAATCCGATCCCGTGCTGGGCCGGCCTCTACTTAACGCGGCCCCGGTGTCCGGGAGAGCGCCGAGCTGAGCGGAGCGGAGCCAGGAGCCCAAGCAAGATGATGATGGTTATGCAGCCCGAGGGTCTGGGGGCCGGGGAGGGGCCCTTCGCAGGCGGCGGTGGGGGCGGCGAGTACATGGAACAGGAGGAAGATTGGGACCGCGACCTGCTGTTGGACCCTGCCTGGGAGAAGCAGCAGCGGAAAGTGAGTGCTCGCCCATTTCTTGACCGCAAAACTGAGACCTGAGAGGTCAGGCGATTTGTTCTAGGCATCTCAGTAGGTTAGTGTCAGAGCCTGTCTTTAACCTAGGGTGCTGCCCCCAGCTCAGGCTCTGCCATCAGCCCTCTGCTGTCTCCCAGGGCTGGAAAAGAGGGCTAGGAGCCCTCAGGAGGAGTTTAAGATAAAGGAAAATGTCTGGGGTCTCCACCCCCCTAGAGTTCTTTCCCCTGGGCTCACTACCCCGTTTCTGCTGGTGAAAACTGGTTGGGCAAAGCCCAGGAGATCCAAGTTTATTGGTAGAGGGTGGCTCAGGAAAAAGAATCTTTCTCCCAACACCCACCCTACTCTCCAGTTAAATGTTTCCAGACCCACCCAGAGGGTTTGCAGCCAGGCAACTGGTGAATTTGGGATTGTGGGGCAGAAGGGACCATCGTAGACCTCACCCCACCATCTCCTCTATAGGCTGGTGTCCTTAGTCACTCCATCTCACTTGATAATTGAAGAAACAGGTCCAGAAAGGGGCAGAGGTGGGCCCTAAATTATGTACTGTCAGAAAATAGGTTCCCCCAACCTGAAAGTCTTTGTTCCGTCTTTCCCACCACCACCTCTCCACTCTCACCTCTGACTTAGGGGCCCTGAATCTACTGAAAAGGCCACAGGGTCAGGGAGGAGGGGAGCTCTGGGTCCCCTTACGCAGTAATCTGACCCTGCAGCCAGATGGACACTTTTGCTGAAGCAGCGCCTTTAGGGAACTAGAGAGGGGCACATGGGCAGCTGCTGCTCAGGCCCAGCCTTCTAGGGCACTCAGCAACCCCCTTCCTTTTTGAGCTATTTTCATTCCAGGACTTTCCCAAGTGGAGGGGGCAGGACACCTGGGTTCCCAAAAGAAAAAATGATCCGGGCCAGAGTAAGAAATATTGGAGGAGTGGCAGGCAGGGGGTAGGAAGGGCACCATGAGGTCATCGGACTCTGCTCAGCCTTTGCCAGCAAAGGGGCAGGGACTGGAGTGCAGTGGAATTTTCAGGATCTGAGAATCCCAGAATTTAGAATCATAGTACTTCCTCTGGGTTGCATGACAAGGATGATCCCAGGCTGGGAGACTCAGCTGACTCGGCCGGGGTGCCCTGGGTTGCATGCCTCCCCTAGGCTCCCCCTGCAAGCATGGCTACAGTTCCTGGTTTCAGCAGTCTCCTAGTGATGTCATCCCTGCCCCTGGCTCCAGCTGCCACCTGCTCAGCAATAACTCTTGTCCCCACCCTCACTCACACAGACCTCTCCTGGGTCCAAGGCTGCATGCCCCTCATGTGACAAATGCCAGTCCCTAACTTGCCTTTGTCACTTGACAAAATATCAGGGGCATCCTTCCATCCCAACTTACAGCCACTCACCGCATCCATTCACTCAGTGGCTGCACAAATAGATGCTCCGTAAATCAGCTGGCATCCCCTGTAGTCGGACACTTGAGTAGTTCCTTGTTGAGTATTGCTTATTATAAGGTTTTAATAAGCATCCTTGTGCTCAACTTCAGCACCGCCCCATCTTTGCTCCTCTGTGCTCCATTTTGCACCAATAACTCCTCCATCCCAGGACTTTGCACAGTGTTGCTGTACTCCCACCTCCGTCCATCATTCGACCTCACCCAAAAATATTTGTTAAGTGTTTCTTAAGGAGGTCTATAAAATAAAGCCCATGCCTCAGGGCACTGATAATCCAGCAAGCACAAATGTTTCTAGCGCCTGCAGCTGATCCTGCCTCATCATCCTCAATGACATCTGTCCTCTTCCCCCCCACCCCACCCCCCGCTCCAGTCACCATCTCCTCACTTTTCCCTTCCACTCTTGCCAAGCCACTTATCTCCACTCTGCAACCAAAACGAACTTTCTAAAACACAGATCTGCCCACCTCCCTCCTGCCTGCAGCCCTCCGCCCACCTTTGCCCTCAGGATCAAGTTCAAACTCCCCAGCTTAGCGCCCAGGATCGTGCATGACCTGGCTCCTGCTGCCCCTCCGGCCCACCTCTCACCCCTTACCATCCAAGCAATGCCCAGAGACTTGTAGTCCCACAAACGTAGCAACTGTTTCTCACTGCCCAGCATTTGTCCGTGTGGCTGCCCCTGCCTAGAATGTCCTTGCCTGCCCTTCCTGGCCTGAATAACTCCTACTTTACAGCTCTAACCACATATCAGCCTTCCCCAAGACTTCCCTCACCTGATTTGGAGAATCTCTCTCAGACTCCTCGGCATGGCTCTCCCAGCACAGTTCAGACCAGCATGACTCTGGATGACTGTGAGCAATTTGGGGGCAGGGACCACATCTCAGGAAGAGTCATATCTGGTCCCACCCACATCTGCCTGTCCTCCTACCCTCTCCAGACCCAGAGCCTCTCAGACTCCAGGGTGGAAAGAAACTGCAGAGAATCCAATTGGCTTCTCACATCCTTGGATTCCCATCAAATAATGCACAGTACCCACTTACACACGTCCAGCAACAGGAAGCTCACTCTGGTCCCTGAACGATAGCAGCCCCTCGAGTATTATCATCTTTCATGTCCAGCTCCCAGGGCAGCTGGAAAGCTGGTCTGAGGAAGGAAAGCTGGCTGAGGGAAAGAATTCCAGATGGCTTCCAGGGTTACCTCTCTGGAGTAACTGTGATGAGTGAATGCTTTGAATTCTAGAATTCTGCCAGGCTAGAGGAAGGTCCTGAGACATCATGGAATCTTGACTCCTTAACTGTACAAATGGAGAGACCAAACCTCAGAGAGGGCAGGGACTGACCCTAGATCACAGAGAGTTAGTAACTCAGCTGGATTTGGATCCCAACTATGGACTCAACCAAGCACTCTATAGCTAATGGTAGAAGTCAGGGCCTGATGGCTTGGTAGGCTGGCAGAAACATACACACCAGGCTCCAGTTCACCCCTCTCCTCAGAAGCATAGCCATATGCCACTCCTCCTACCTCTCCCATGGAGGCTGAGTCTGAGCTTACCAGGGAGTGGGGATGGATTCACCGTCAGAAACTAGGTCTGGCTGGGCCCACATGTCCAGCAGAATCTCCACAGCCTGCATAGCATTTGCACCCTGGGGCTACTTGGAGGCCAGTCCACGAAAGCCCTGGAAGGTCATAGGGCTTAGATGAAAATAACACAGATGTTCAGGTGAAACCCTTGGAGCCGGGTATGCTTTAACCCAGAATCTTTCAGGTTTTAGAAAGGCAGTATCACCCTGTACTGGCCCCTGTGCCTCAAAGGGCCCTGCACTTTGGAGTATGTTGAATTTCCCTTTATTTTCTTTTTTATCAGAGGGTGCATGCACCATGAGAAAGAGACAGAGGGAAAGTGAGAAAGCATCTGCAATAGTCATGCTGTGATCCCTTCTCCATCCCTCCCTCCTCTTGATATTTTGGGCATCCACGTACACACACCCAGAATGTTTTTCAACCACTGGGTCCAGGACTTGAACCATGCAGTTGGCCATGCTGGATCCAGCCACCTCAACCACCAGGCCATAGACTGGCCCATAGTATGTTAATTTTTTTTTTTTTTTAGAGAGATTTTGTTATAGGGCAGTTGTGCTCTCTAGAGAGAGAAACAGAGAGACTGAAAGCGAGAAATCACCCCTCTAGCGGGGGATGGCCATACTACAATCCCTTCTCCATTCTCCTCTCGGAATTTTGGGAACATATGCACCCGTGCCCAGCATGAGTTTCAAGCCTCCAAGTCCAGGAGGCCATGTGGGAGTCCAGCAATATAACCATTATGCCGTCTACTGGTCCCAGTATGTTCAATTTTTTAAGTCCCCTTCCAGTGTGTAAGACCAGCCATGGCTAGAGTGCTGGCAGCGGGGTGTCTCAAATCTAAGCAGGGGCCTGCCTATGTTTCTCAGACACCATTCTGCCCTCCCAGGCTAGAGCTCAGAGAGGGAAAGGGACTGGCCTGAAATGTACAGTGAGTCAGTGGCTGAGTCAGGACTGAAATCTGGAACCTTTATTTTTAAAATATATATAATTATTTTATTTTATTTTATTTGTTTGTTTTAATTTGACCAGAGAGGACAGAGTGAGAGAGAGAGAAAGCAAGAAGAAAGCAAGTCGCCAGGTCTGGGACTCAAACCACCGTCAGCCATGTGGGAGTCCAACGCCCTTAACCACTATGCCACCTTCAAGCCCCTGAATCCAGGACCTTGAGTTTGAGACGTACCCTGACTGAGGAGTCAGAACTGTGTCCCGTATTCCCTAGATCCAATCCTAGAGTCTTAGTCCTGTCCTCTGCCCCCAGACCTTCACTGCCTGGTGCAACTCACACCTGCGCAAGGCGGGCACCCAGATAGAGAACATCGAGGAGGATTTCCGCAACGGCCTCAAACTCATGCTGCTCCTGGAGGTCATTTCAGGTGAGGGGTGCAATTAGTTCCCAGGGACTCCAGGACCCAGGGGAGTCCAGAGACCTGAGGGAATGGTGGCAACAGAGTGTTGGAGGGGGCTTGGGAGAAGAGTTTGGGGCTAAACTTAGCTGCCTCTTATGACCTTTGACCCTTGACCTCTTCTCTCCTAGGCGAGAGGTTGCCAAGGCCAGACAAAGGCAAGATGCGCTTCCACAAGATTGCCAATGTCAACAAGGCCCTGGACTTCATTGCTAGCAAGGGGGTTAAGCTGGTGTCCATTGGCGCTGAAGGTAAGGAGGTGACAGGAGGGAGCCTGAGTAAGGGATGGGGAGCTTCTCCTAACATCAGGGGATAATCATCCCCTCCTGGCAGAAGAGATTGTCAGGATCAAATGTACCCAAAGTGCCAGCACAACAGTTGTCCTAGCAGGTGTTCCATGAATCGTTTTTATTTTTATTGTTTTTTTTTTTTTTTTTTTTTTTGTGCATGATAAAGTGCATGCATATATATCAGAGAGAGAAAGAGATGGGAACCTTCCAACAGGTTCTGGTTGTGCCTGGGTCCTCTTCCTCCAGTCCCCCAGCCTGAGCTATCTCAGACAGTTACAGGTCCTGAATTATTTTTAAATAAAAATAGATGTTTTGGCCCAGCCTAAGTACTGCAGGGCTGGTACACTGCTGCTGAGGCCCAGGTTGGATCAGGGCCTACACTGAAAAGCTGGGCACAATGGCATGCCCCCAGCTACTCGTGAGGCTGAGGCAGGAGGTCGATGGCATAGCAAGATCCTATTTTTAAAAATATATGTAAGAGGGAACCAGCAGTTAGCGTAATGGCTATATCGCTGGACTCCCACGTAGTCGACCGCGGTTCGTGTCCTGGACCCGGTGGCTTAAAACTCACGCCGGGCGCGTGTGCGTGCGTGCCCAAGATCCCGAGAGGAGAATGGAGGAGAAGGGATTGCGGCGTGACCATCTCCCCTGGGGGGTGATTTCTCGCTTTCTGTCTCTATGTCTCTCTCTGTCTGTCTGGCGAGCGCACGCGCCCTACAGTGAAAATCTCTCCAAAAAAAAAAAATATATATATGTAAGAAACAAGAAATGGAAAATTATTTGTTGATAACATGTATTATCATGCCACCATACAGTGTATTCTGGATGGGAAATTGCATTTTGTATGCTGTGATGATGTTCAGTGAATAAATGTAAATAAATAAATAAATGAACACACCACACATACAAAGCAGTAGATTTTTATTTTTTTAGAGGTTTTCCCTAGAGGTGTGTGCGCTCACCAGAAATACAGAGAGAAACAGAGAAACAGAAAATGAGAAATCACCCCCTGGGGGGATGGCCACACCAAAATCTTCTCCTCCATTCTCCTCTTGGGATCTTTGGCATGCACACACATGCGCCCGATGTAAGTTTAAGCCACCTGGTCTGGAACTGGAACGATGGTCGACTACATGGGAGTCCAGTGACATAGCCATTATGCTAACTGCTGGTCCACAAAACAGTGGATATTTTAAGGACCTACTAGGTGGTAGTACTGGGATGCAGGACAAGGACCAGAGGATTGAGGGAGAAGGTGATCTGAGACTTGGCAGCAAAGACCTTGAATGCCAGACAAAGTCTGCCCTTTCCGCACCCTGCAGAGATTGTTGATGGGAACCTGAAGATGACCCTGGGCATGATCTGGACCATCATCCTCCGCTTCGCCATCCAAGACATCTCTGTGGAGGGTGAGTGGTGGGGAAGGGGGCAGAGGGCTGGCTCAAACCCCTTCACAACTAATAGTCTCACTCCCTTCCCTTTTCAGAAACCTCGGCCAAGGAAGGCTTGCTCTTGTGGTGCCAGAGGAAGACAGCACCATACCGCAATGTCAACGTGCAGAACTTCCACACCAGGTCTGTCGCTGGTCAGCAAATGCGCCTTGGCCTCTGTCAGGTGCTGAGGCACAAAAAGGAGCCTTCCTTATTGTGCCCCAGCTGGCCCTGTCACCAGCCACAGCCAAAGACCTGGGACAGTGCCTGAAAGTAGAACTCAGGAAATGTTGAATTGAAACTGAATCTGGGAGAGTTACATAGAATTCCTGGAAAAGGGAGCATTTGAACATTTTTGGAAGGGCATTACCAGTCAAAGGGAACCTGGAGGCCAAAACATCTAGAAATTGGTCTGGCCTAAGCATAGGGAATATGAAGAAATCTCGATGAGCTTAGAGGAGATGGACCAAGTCTAATGAAGGGTCCTAAATACCAAGCTAGGAGTTTGTACTTTATTCCATTTTACAAATGAGGTTGTCCTGCTACGGGGTGCTCCTAGGCCGAGGGTAGGATAGGACAGGACCTTAGCTTGAACCCAGGCCTGACCCTCTCTCCTCTCTGTCCAGCTGGAAGGATGGTCTGGCCCTCTGTGCTCTCATTCACCGACACCGCCCTGACCTCATTGACTACGCCAAACTGCGCAAGGTAGGCCTCTGCTAACCCCAGCCCCAACTACCCTATTTCTGCCCTCAGCTGACCTTTTACCTCTCCCCTCTCACACCTATCTAGGATGACCCCATTGGCAACTTGAACACTGCATTTGAGGTGGCGGAAAAATACCTGGATATCCCCAAGATGTTGGATGCAGAAGGTGAGAGTGAACCTAGCCCATGCGAAGACTCCACTGACTCATCGGTGGGCACGGGCCAGTCTCTACACCTTTGCTCTGTTCTTCCCTTCCCCTATCAGAATGCTCTGTGCCCGACCTCATGCCCTGGGCAGAAGTCTTCCTCCACAGTTCCCCCTCTTCAGGAGCCCTCTATCTTGGCACCTTGCCCCTCTCCACCCAGAAGAACCAGTCCCTCTTGCCTCCCCCCTGTGTCATGGCTTCACCCTCGCCTCATATCCAGTTACCTGGACTACACAGGATAATGCGGGTTCCCCAAAACCAGAAGTTCCTCTAAGGCACATCCTGCCTTTGTTTCCTGTACCCAATCAAGGCATTTAATTAATTTTAATTTTTTAAAAAAATATTTATTTATTTATTTATTTTTAATTTTTTTTGGGGGCGTAGAGGTTTTTGCTGTAGGGCAC
>NW_006209345.1:3974773-3987954 GCF_000334495.1 Tupaia belangeri chinensis | reverse complement strand
TTGTCGCGTCTTTGGTGTTCTGTTTTTTTTTTTTTTTTCTTTTTTTTTTTTGTTTTTTTTTTCACATGAGTTTTGCCAGAGAAAGGCACACACAGAGAGAGAAGGAGAGTGAGAAAGTAAGCCACCAGGTACAGGACTCGAATCATGGCTGACCATGTGAGAATTCCAGTGCCTTAACCACCATGCCACCTGCCAGCCCCATTTTAAATTAATTTTTTTTTCTTAGATTTTTTGCTATAGGGCACATGTGCTCACCAGAGAGAGAGAGAGACAGAGAGACAGAAACTGAGAAATCACCCCCCAGGGGGAATGGCCACACTACAGTCCCTTCTCCTCCATTCTTCTCTTGGGATTTTGGGCATGTACACCCGCACGCCTGGAGTGAGTTTTAAGCCACCAGGTCCGGGAGTCGAATTGCAGTCAACTACTGGGAGTCCAGCAACTTAACCATTACACTACCTGCTCGTTCCCCAACATTTTCTGAACACATGCTGTGTGTGGTACCTTGGTTGTATGGGCCCTGATGGAGGAGAACTTGTTCTGGCCCCTGAAGACCTCACGGACTTGTAAAACAGACAGACAGATAGACAGACAGGCAGGCAGAATTATAGGATGGTTAGAGGATCCTGGCATCCTGGTCTTTTATGATGGCCAAAGTATCTGTTCACTCATCCACTCCCTCATAGGGGGAGGATACAGGGCCTTGAGGTGACCAGAGTGGGCTTCAGGGAAGAGGAAGATACTCAGCTTGGGGGAGTTGGTAGCTGGCGGCTTTAACTAGATGTCCCCACCTCCTTCCATCTTAAAGACGTTCTCTGTCTGGGTGGGAACATGAGCCCATTCTCCACTCCTGGTTTGGCTAATATACACCTTGCTTCCCTCCCCAGACATTGTGAATACCCCAAAGCCAGATGAGAAGGCCATCATGACCTATGTTTCCTGCTTCTATCATGCCTTTGCTGGGGCCGAGCAGGTAAGGGGCTTCACTGCTGCTGCCCAGGCTAGGTTTGCAGATATGAAGGCTTAACCTTGGCAGCATCCCAACATTTAGAGGTGCAGGTGCCAGACCATGTGGGCAGGGGTGCCATGGTCCCATTCCTTAAGGAACTCAGGAGCAGAGGCCTCTAGCTGGAAGCTTCTTCCCTGCCTGAGAGATGTTCTCCATCTTCTCCTCTATTCACATGGGCCCAGGTGTTCAAGGGCTTTACCAAAAGAGGCTGGGTCAGGGGTGTTTAATTATTGAATCATTTAATTAACTTATTTTGGCCAGAGAGGGACAGAGTGAGAGAGAGAGAAAGTGAGAAAGCAAGCCAAGCCACTGAGTCCAGGACTCAAACTGTGGTCAGCTATGTGGGAGTCCAGCGCCCTAACCACCATGCCACCTGCTGGCCCTGGCAGGTCATTTTAATATCAGCCCTCTGCCCACCCCACCACAGGCGGAGACAGCTGCCAACAGGATCTGCAAGGTGCTAGCTGTGAACCAGGAAAATGAGAAGCTGATGGAGGAGTATGAGAAGCTTGCCAGTGAGGTGAGTCTGGAGCCAGAGAGCCCCCCTCCTGCCATGCTCTCCCAACTGGTAACTCAACCATGGGCCCACAGAGCCTCCTTCTCCAAGTAGCCCTGGCTTCCACCCATCCTCTTCCTGAGCTCATTCCTTATCACCTGCCCTTGTGCCTATCCAGTCTCTGATCATTCACTGATTTGCTCATCATTCATTCATTCACTCATTCTCGATCCATTCCCTCATATGTAGTCACATGCCTTTGCTCTGTGCCAACCTATTATCACCCCTGGACTCAGAAAGTAACCATCCTACTCTTTGCCTCACGAGTGGGACTATCTTACTCTGTCCTCTAGAGTTGTGAAAGTCACCTCCATGTACTTGAGGCCCAGCCCTCTGGTTATAGCCTGGGTGTGGGTGGAGAAGGGTGGGTGAGGTGGCAGGTCAGCTCAGAGCTCCTAGCTTTGCCCCTGTCTGGCCTTGGCAGCTGCTGGAGTGGATCCGCCGCACTGTCCCATGGCTGGAGAACCGTGTGGGTGAGCCCAGCATGAGTGCCATGCAACGCAAGCTGGAAGACTTTCGGGACTACCGGCGCCTGCACAAGCCACCCCGCGTTCAGGAGAAGTGCCAGCTGGAGATCAACTTCAACACGCTGCAGACCAAGTTGCGGCTGAGCCACCGACCTGCCTTCATGCCCTCCGAGGGCAAGTTGGTCTCGGTGAGCCAGGCTGGGGATGGGGTGGCTCCAGCTCGACCTGTATTCCTTAGATGACCTTGGGCTTTTTGTCTCCATCTGTGCAATGGGTAACCATGATGGAGGAGACCTCTGCCTACCCCACAGGACATCGCCAATGCATGGCGGGGGCTGGAGCAGGTGGAAAAGGGGTATGAGGACTGGCTGCTCTCGGAGATCCGGCGCCTGCAGCGACTCCAGCACCTGGCTGAGAAGTTCCAGCAGAAGGCCTCCCTGCATGAAGCCTGGACCCGGGGTAGGTAAAGCTCAGGGGGCTGGACTCATTCCTGGGGTAGAAAGTAATAGAGGCGTGGGGGTTCTAGTAAAATGCACAGGACAGGGGCAGTTGCTCTGCAGGGAAGCAGACCACATTTCTAGCCCTGCTCTGACTCGCTGTGGTGCAGCCTTGTCTCTCTTTAGGCTGCTCTTTCAGACCATGGTTTTCCTTATCTGTAAACTCTGTACCCCCTCCCTCCTGGCTCTGGCCTTCTGTAGGTCTGCTTTGATTAATTTGTCTTCTAGCCTGTTGGTTGTATTTGTAGCAGGTGTACTTGTATAACAGCAGGTCACCCAAGGTGAGTTCATCTCTAAACCTAACATCACTTATGTGATACTCAAAGTATGTTGATGCTAAAATATTGCATTAGACAAACATGTCACTGTATATAAAAGCGTTCACTCTGTATTCTGTCAGAGATTTTAATCCTACAAGTGACTGAGTCCTGCCTAAAAATAATTAACAAACACTAATAATGGGTTATGGATATAATGAATAATAATAATCGTTTCGTATAATAAGAATTCCTCAAATTTACTTAAATGACCCTGGGGAGGTCTCTAAGCTGCTAAACCTGAGTTACCTCCTCTATGAAATGCAGAGGTATTCAATACATGGTTGCTACCGCTTTTATCATTGTTCGTTTTTATTTGCATAATTTGGTAATGATCTTTCACAGAGCACTTTTAAGTCGTTATTCATTCATCCAATAAATATTCATTGAGAATCTATCTAGTGGCAGGCCCACTGCCAGGAACTAGAGAAACGGTGAATATGCCAGGGACTCAACCAACTTGAATAAAATCATTTCAAAACTGTACCAAGGCCCACATGCTGGGTCAGGGAACGCTGACATCGTTAACTGGCCGTGCAGTGGAACAGGAACTTCTCTAAATTTTATCACGTTTGCATTTAAGAGCAAAGCACTAGGGTAGGACGGGCTCCATGGTCACACAACCCAGCCTGAACCGCGTGCTCCTGCAGCGGCCGCCACTGGGTGACCAGAGCCGGGCCTCTCTCCGAGCAGGGAAGGAGGAGATGCTTAGCCATCGCGACTACGAGTCGGCTTCGCTACAGGAGGTGCGGGCGTTGCTGCGGCGCCATGAGGCCTTTGAGAGTGACCTGGCGGCGCATCAGGATCGCGTGGAGCACATCGCGGCGCTAGCCCAGGAGCTTAAGTAGGCGTGGCCCGCTGCTCGACCCGCCCCTGGCAACAGCTGCCCCTCGCTATTCTTTAGAGCCCTCCTTCAGACTCTTAGTTCTTCCGAGTTTGGTGACCTCGCGTGGTACCCATGGCTTTCCCCATCACAACTCACTCCGCTGCTCCCGCACCCCATCTCCATCTCCAGACCCGGCTCAGCTGCTCACACTCTACCCCACAAAACCCCGTGCTCACTCTGCCCCTTAGTACCCCAAAACCTTCCCCATTAGCCTTGATCTTGCCACCATCACCTATAAACCTGCTCCTTCACCTGTATCCCTTCCTGAAACTCCAGGTGCTCCCTACTCCAGCCAAGCATCTCAGGGGATTAGAACTAAGGGCCCGAGGATGCCCTCCTTTTCCACAAGAACAAGCTAGGACCCCCTGTAGGAAAGGCCTCTCTATCCTCCACCTCCCTTGTGCCTTCACCACCACCCTGAATGCGGTTTCTAGCCCTGAGAGGTAGTCAGGAGGAAATCTGGCCCAGGGTCTGTGTCCCCAGTCGCCCTGTTTCTCTTCCACAGTGAGCTGGACTACCATGAGGCGGCTTCAGTGAACAGCCGCTGCCAGGCCATCTGTGACCAGTGGGACAACCTGGGCACACTGACCCAGAAGAGGCGGGATGCACTAGAGGTGGGGCTGCAGGCAACTGTGGGGAGGGACAGTAAGATGAGGCCTGGCTTGCCAGGTTGGCCACTGACCGACTCTCCATGCAACTCCTAGCGGATGGAGAAGCTCCTGGAGACCATAGACCAGCTGCAGCTGGAGTTTGCCCGGCGAGCAGCACCCTTCAACAACTGGCTGGATGGAGCTGTGGAGGACTTGCAGGACGTGTGGCTGGTGCACTCAGTGGAAGAGACCCAGGTAAGCACAGGCTGGATGGGTTGCCCAGAAAGCTGTCAGCCACTCCTCTGGGCTCTTGGGGAAACGGAATGGGAGGAAAACCCCAGGTCCCAAGGACTGGGATGGGAGACAGAGACCTGGGTTCTCGTGCTAGCCACACCCAGAACACTGGCTAGCCTAGGGCACTGATGATGCTTCCTGACTTTGCTTCCAGAGCCTGATGACGGCACATGAGCAGTTCAAGGCAACGTTGCCTGAGGCTGACCGGGAGCGAGGGGCCATACTGGGCATCCAGGGTGAGATCCAAAAGATCTGCCAAACATATGGACTGCGGCCCAGCTCCACCAACCCCTACATCACCCTCAGCCCCCAGGACATCAACTCCAAGTGGGACACGGTCAGTGCTACCTGCAGTCTTTCCTTTTTTCTTTCCCTATCTTGAACTCCCTCCTCCACACTAACCGGGCTGAAACCTCAGGTGTGTCGAGATATGGAGAATAAAGTCTGTCTTCAGATCTGGGGTCTGCCAGACTCCACATGGTATCAGATCAATCACCTGGCCTGTCTTGGCCTTATCTGTATAATGGCCATGACAGCAGCGCTTTCCTGTCAGGACTGATGTGAAATAGAATTAAATCTCGCACGTATAAAACCACCTGTTATACTGAGATTTGAGGGGCTGGGTCTCACCTCTCCTCAATGCCATCTCCCAGCCCACACAGCTGGCTCTGATACAACCACCCTCCTTCCCAGGTCCGAAAGTTAGTGCCCAGTCGTGATCAGACACTGCAGGAAGAGCTGGCACGGCAGCAGGTCAACGAGAGGCTCCGGAGACAGTTTGCAGCCCAGGCTAATGCTGTGGGACCCTGGATCCAGGCAAAGGTGGAGGTAAGGGCTTGGTTAGTGGGGCCCGCCTGAGGGAGTGAGGCCTGGGAGTTGGAAGCCTCATCCTGCCTGGATACCCCTACAGGAGGTGGGGCGGCTGGCAGCAGGGCTGGCTGGCTCTCTGGAGGAGCAGATGGCTGGGCTGCGGCAGCAGGAGCAGAACATCATCAACTACAAGAGCAACATTGACCGGCTGGAGGGCGACCACCAGCTGCTGCAGGAGAGCCTGGTGTTCGACAATAAGCACACTGTCTACAGCATGGAGGTGGGACCACACCCCCTCAGAAGAGAGCGCAAGCAGCACTGGCTGGGGAAGCCTGGGGCCACCACTGCTGGACAGAGCACATCTGTCCTAGTAGGGTCTCCAGTTCAGCTTGGCCAGATTCCCCAATGTACCCATAGGGATACTGAAATTCAATCATGGAAAGTGACGTGTCCAGAGTCACAAAGCAGTCTAAAGTCAGGCCAGAAATGCCCAGGCTGGTTAGTCAATACCTGATGCAAAATAAATCATCAAACTTGAAGGCCCAAAGGGCTGCTGGAGGGTGTTCAGTGGAACCCCTAGATGGGGACAAAGGCCCAGTAAGGGAGAGGACTTGCCCACCATCACACAATCGGTTGGGAGCGAAGCTTGAGCTAGTGGCCGGGTGCTGGCCATCCACTGACTGTGGCCTATTCTCTGCCCTCCAGCACATCCGTGTGGGCTGGGAGCAGCTGCTCACCTCCATTGCACGCACCATCAATGAGGTGGAGAACCAGGTGTTGACCCGAGATGCCAAGGGCCTGAGCCAGGAGCAGCTCAACGAATTCCGAGCATCCTTCAACCACTTTGACCGGGTCAGCAGGCCCACCCTGTGGTGTGAGACTTGGAGGCTGGTGGGTTTGGGGACTTAGCCTGACACCTAGTCACTCCCTGCAGAAGCGGAATGGGATGATGGAGCCTGACGATTTCCGAGCTTGCCTCATCTCCATGGGCTACGACCTGGTGAGTGCCCTCCAGCCCCGCCCAGGAGTCCTGTCCATGGCCTCTCCATCACACTGTCAGCTACTGTGGACCTTCCACCTTCATGTTCATCATCTCCTTTATTCCTTATCACATCCACACAGGGATAGCAAAGGCTCCAAGAGATAAATTACCTCATTCTCTGACACCAAAATCTGAGCTTTACCTCAGAGAAACAGCACTAGAGAGAGGGGTATGGCGCCAGGGCAAGTCAGGACCTACACCCAACAGGGGGAATGGAGTACCCTGTCACTGAAGTTGTGCAAGCCAAGCTGGAGTCCCTAGGAGGGGACATCAGGAGCCCTCCTGGCTTTAGTACCCATGAGCATAGGGCCTGGCCTCTATCTCTGCAGGGAGAAGTAGAATTTGCTCGCATCATGACCATGGTAGACCCCAATGCCACCGGGGTCGTGACCTTCCAGGCCTTCATCGACTTCATGACCCGAGAAACAGCTGAAACTGACACAGCTGAGCAGGTTGTGGCCTCCTTTAAGATCCTGGCAGGAGACAAGGTGAGCCTGGGACAATGGAGGTGGTTGGCAGGCCAGGGCAGGGCATAGGACAGGTGGGCCTCAAGGCCATTTCTTCCCTAGAACTACATCACTGCTGAGGAGCTGCGGCGGGAGCTGCCCGCCGAGCAGGCTGAATACTGCATCCGCCGGATGACACACTACAAGGGCTCTGGGGCTCCCGCTGGAGCCCTGGACTACGTGGCCTTCTCCAGTGCCCTCTATGGAGAGAGTGACCTCTGACCTTGATGCCTGAGGTTCTCTAGCAAGACCAAGAAAGAGTACTCCCTGTGGCTGATCCCATCCATGTCTTAAGAGCAGGGCCTTCAGTGAACAGCCACCCAAGTGTTTCTAAATAAAGATCCATCTGTGGGCCTCTCCTGTGTTCTCTTGATTCCTGAAGCAGAAGCTGAACCCTCAAACTCCCGGGCAGACTGACTCTCCCACACTGACCATCCCTCCTTGCCCTCAGAGACTGAGCACTCACACCACACTGGGGACCAGGACACCTCTTTATTGCTGTTAGAAAAGGGTGGTTATAAGTTGCCTGGATATGGAAGGGGACACTATCTCCAATCCAGGGGGACCAGAAAATTTATAGCATCAGACAGAGGAAAGCCAGGATGAGAAGCCAGAACCTCCTGAAGATACAGTTGGGTTTAAGATCAGAATATTTTCTTGTTCCTTACCCAAGCCCAGAGTTCTTGCCCTGGCTCCAGCTGCCAAGACGTCATCCATCACCCTGAGATCCTCCTAGCTACCACAATTCAGCAAAGGTGCGGTTGGGGAACTTCAGGATGGGAGTGAGGGGGAAGAACAGGGCTGTGCCCCTAGCCCAGTGCCCATCCCGCAGCCAGCTGTGCCACCTGGGGAGGGCCTGGGCATGCAGGTCAGGCTGGGGAAGGGGCTGCTCTGGTTAGCACCAGGTCCTGAACTGGTGGGTTCCTCAGTTCACCACCGCCGAGCTGGCCATAGTGTTCACCCCACAGGACCCGGACCCACGATGCAAATAGTAGTAACCCTGGGGAGACAAGGCTTGGTGAGGGCACTAGGGCAGGACAGGGGCTAAAGGGCCAAAGGCCAAGCAGGCAAGACTCACCTTCTCACCCCAGTCAGTGCCCCAGCTGTTCTTGATGGCCCAGAAAGGAACCTCAGAGCCTAGGAAGCAATACAGGGCACAAGGAGTCAGAAGCCCCCAATTCTCAAGTCAGAGCTTCAAGCACTTTGCACCCTTCAAACATCTTCAGTGGGTAGATGCTAGGTACTTGTGTGACAGGTGCTAAAAAAAAGAGCAGGGAACCAGCAGTTAGCATAATGGCTATGTCGCTGGACTCCCACGTAGTCAACTGCGGTTCGCATCCCAGACCCAGTGGCTTAAAACTCATGCCAGGCACGTGTGCGTGCGTGCCCAAGATCCCAAGAGGAGAATGGAGGAGAAGGGATTGCGGCGTGACCACCCCCCCCGGGGGGTGATTTCTCGCTTTCTGTCTCTATGTCTCTCTCTGTCTGTCTGGAGAGCGCACGTGCCCTATAGCAAAAACCTCTCAAAAAAAAAAAAAAAAGAGCAGAAAGCAAGAGGTACCTACCTACTATCCTCGTAAAGACCTGACTAGTTCTGGGACATGGGAGGGATGGAGGGGGATCCCTAGCCCCACGTTAAGCACATTACATGTCCATAACTTCCCACCACCTGAGCTTTCCTGCCCATGGGAGGCAGGTAGTAGGAACAGGGTTCCTATGCATTCCCGATTTCCCTTTCTAGAGGTCCTAAGACACTATGGTCCAACCCGTGACCTGTGTTAATGGACAGACAGACAGGCAGTAGAACTCACGGTTGCCATAGCCCACAATCAGCACGGCATGGTCAATGAGCCAAGGGCTACACAAGATCCCAAGAGGAGAATGGAGGAGAAGGGATTGCGGCGTGACCACCCCCCCCGGGGGGTGATTTCTCGCTTTCTGTCTCTATGTCTCTCTCTGTCTGTCTGGAGAGCGCACGTGCCCTATAGCAAAAACCTCTCAAAAAAAAAAAAAAAAAGAGCAGAAAGCAAGAGGTACCTACCTACTATCCTCGTAAAGACCTGACTAGTTCTGGGACATGGGAGGGATGGAGGGGGATCCCTAGCCCCACGTTAAGCACATTACATGTCCATAACTTCCCACCACCTGAGCTTTCCTGCCCATGGGAGGCAGGTAGTAGGAACAGGGTTCCTATGCATTCCCGATTTCCCTTTCTAGAGGTCCTAAGACACTATGGTCCAACCCGTGACCTGTGTTAATGGACAGACAGACAGGCAGTAGAACTCACGGTTGCCATAGCCCACAATCAGCACGGCATGGTCAATGAGCCAAGGGCTACAGAGGGGCCGGAGTGGGTGAGCGATCCCATGGCGGTAGAACTGGGGGAAAAATAAGGAGTAGGGGGATCAACTTCTAGGAGAGGGTGAAGAAGAGTCAATGAGCTAGGGGAGAAAGGCAAGGGGCAAGGCCTTACCTGCATGCCAAAGGCATTGATGGCAACAGAAATTGGGCCCTTCTTGGCCAGCCAGGCTGCCAGCTCTGAGATGGGGAGGGGCAGCATCAGTGGGCACCTGGGCCCCAGCTCCCACTTGGCCTGCCTCAACCCACCCCTCACTCACTTTGCTCATTTTGGCTCAGTTCCACTGAGTCATTGATGTAGACCTTAGCCTTCTCTGCGGAGAAGTTGCAGGCCTGCATGTGGCCCTGGTAGCTGTAGTCATCCTCTGTCTCCAGCCCTCCTGGAGTGGGGATTAGAAGACAGAAAAAGGGCAGACTTCTGTTTACCACACACTTGCCTGCTCCCACCTGGGAGAAGCGTGCTAAGTCGGTTACAAAGTCTCACAGTCCTCATCCATCCCAGGTCACAGACCATGGCTCTCATTAGAAGTGACACAACTAGGGTTAGGGGAGGCAAGGAAGAGAGGGGAGCAATCATCAGCAAGAAAAGTGGAAGAGATGAGTTTTGCTGCATTCCTGGACTCCTGACCTTGTTTGACTTGTCCTGCTGGGACAGTCCACTCCTAATCCAGCCCAACCCCATCAGGTTCCAAGGGCAGTCTCTACGAAGCCACCTGAGTCCCTCATCCATCTGCCACTGCAGCCCATCACTGCAATGAACTGCCAGTTTAGGTCAAACCTCCCCTCACGGGTGAGGTGTGTTGCTACCTAGGTTAGCAGCATTATAGATATACAAATCTCCAAGAAGCAAAAATACCAAGACCCCCTGCAGAGCAGTGTGTGTGTGTGTGTGTGTGTGTGTGTGTGTGTGTGTATAAAATACATCTTACATATATTTCCCTGCTTGATATTTTTAACAATCCTACAGGGTGGGCATGGGTCTCATTTCACAGATGAGGCAACAAGATTCTGAGCGTGCTGACTTGCCCAAAGTCTTCAGTCAATAAGAGTCAGTGTTAAGACCTGAACCTAGTGAGACCAGCAGGTGATATGGTGGTTATGGCACTGGAGTCCCATATGGACAACTGTGGTTCGAGTCTTGGACCTGGTGGCTTGTTCTCTCTCTCCCTCATGTGCATATATGCCCTATAGCAAACTTTAAAAAATAAAAAAAAAAATAGAATAATAATTTTTTTAAAAATTTTAAAAAGAAGATGACTTGAGCCTAGTTCTATGTGATTCTCAGTTCTGTGTGACTCATGTCTCTCCCCCTTATGAAATGACTTCTTGCAAGAAAAGAAGTGGCTTTGCTACCCCTCCTGAGCCCATCAGTGCATACCCAAATTCTTTATGGCTGAGTAGGCGTTGGAGGGCAAGCCACCCATGCAGGCCTTGTCCATCTTGTCACAGTCCAAGAGCTCTAGGATACAGAAGGCCAGTCCAGAGGAGCCCTCCAGAGAGGCTGGTCTGGGGACGAGGGGCTGGAGCAGGATGCTCACCCTGCTCAGACAGGGAGAGCAGGGTTCCCCGGTTCAGAAACCACTGGCCTTCCACATTGCCTGTGACTGAGAAGGCCCAGCAGGAGCCACACATGCCCTGCAAGAAATAGGCAGAGTCAAGGCTGGATCCCTCCCCAGCCCCATGCCATACTCAGGTCCCACTCTCATCACTTAAGTGTCTAACCTGGTCCTTGACTTTGGTGACAGCCCCATTTTTCCTCCAGTCCCATTCAGGTGGGGCAGGGTCTCCTATGGACTTGGCTAGGTGCATCTTCTTGCCAGGCACCTCTCTTAGCAGGGGATTCAGGTAGATGGTGCGGAATTCCTCCTCTGTAGACAAAGATGGTAGGGCATAGGGAGGAAGAGTATGCCAAGACAACCCTGACCAGGGGCAACGGGAGCAGGTCCTATCTCTTCTAGGCTCCATGAAAGCTCTGGTCACCACTCCTACCTGTGAGGTCACTGAACTTGGTGACCCCATACTGAGCTGTGCCATGGTCCAGGGCTTGGATCTTCTGAGCTCTCACCATGTTACTGGCAAAAACAGACAGGCGCCACTGGGCTTCTGAGGATCAAGGAGCAGGAGAGGAAGGGCTCAGACCCAGACAGATCATAAAAGAAGGGGCAGTCAGGCTAACAAACAGGACAGCAAGTGGGCTCTGGGTTAGACCTGAAGCTCTTTTTAAGGACAGAACCCCAGGACAGGTAGGAGTAGCGGGCCAGACCAGCAAGTGACAGAGTGGGAGGTATGACCAACTTTGGGAGGCAAAGAATGTTGACTTCACAAGTGTGAAATCAGTTACCAAAACAGGGTCTAAAGGGCATCACCCATGAGAGGTGAGAGAAAGACCATGGTGTCAGGGGGCCTCCAAAAGAGAACATCAGGCCTCTCTCCCATCCCACCTTCCCCAGAGTGATGGAGGCCCCTGGTTTCTGACCAGAAAGATAAGGTAGGAGAAGAGGCCAGGTATTTGGGGATGGCTGGAAGGCTGGGCAAGAATTCAGGAACTTAGAGGTCCTTGAAAGGATGCACTGCCTCTTGTGTCCTTCCTCTTCCCAACAGCAAGGTGCTAAGTTCGGGGAAAGGCCCTTAACTGATTGGGACAGGTATAGCCAAGGCTGAGTCCTGACCTTCCTTAGTCTGATATGTCCGATTATAGGTAGTGACAAAGTTCTTGAAGATTGAGGCCATCTTCACAGAAAAGTCCTAGAAATGCAGAAGGATTTTTATAAGGAGTTCAGCCTGATCAGGAAGTCCCACTCCAGGGTGAAGGGAAAAGAGGATAAGGTTAACCACTGGCTCCTCAAATACGGACTACTCACCTGGGACAGTGGATCCTTGGTCAATAGCGGAAGGCCTGAATTTAAAGCTTCATTTCCGTCATCTGGATAGGGTTGGAACAGGGAGAAAATCAAGGCTGAACCCTGAGTGAAGTCTGGTCTGGGCCATACCAACACCCTTGGGCTATCCCAGCACCTGTAACCTTGGTAACCACTGGGCCACAGTCCCGCCTCAGCAGCATGTGTTTTCCTAGCTCATCCAGGACTTCGAAGCTGCAGAGCTGCAGGAAGAGGGAAAAGCCAGTCTAGGGGCTGGCATTGGAGCAAGGTCTGGACAAGACGGAGCTAGAGGTTCCTGGAATGAAGACCACTTCCAAGACAACCACCCTCACAATGGAGAGTGAAACAGAGCCAACACTTGGCCACTCTCCCTTTCAGAACAGGCCCTGGGGGCCTGGGAAGTGACTCAAGGTAAAGTAGCTGCTGCCTCTGGTCCCTGCCTCTTGACGTGACCCATCATCCCAACTGCTACCCCACTTGAGTGTGGGGCAGTAAACTGCAGGAGCCCCATCACTCACCAGGGTTTTCCTCGACACAGGGAGCTGGCACACGGTGGGGTCGTTGCAGGGCGGCTCCTCCAGGGTCGCCTCCAGGGAATACAGAGACCCATGGCCCGCCTGGATGGAGGGGCGAGTGAAACTGGTGTAGCCTCTCCCTCCTCACCAGTCCCTCACCGAGCCCACAGACTCACTCACCCATGCCGCCCTCCCAGTTCCGTCTCTCCGCGATCCTGGCCCCAATCCCAAGCCTAGACCAAGGTTCCCACCCCTCAGGTCAGCAGGCCTGGCCTGTCCTAACTCGGAGAGTCCTCACCCGGCGGACGCGACCGCGTACGGCCCCCAGCACAGCCCGCGTCCCCGCAGCCCGGCCGCGGTTGTACATCTCCAGGGCGAAGCGGGCGGGCCCCAGCAGCTCCGGGGGCGGTGGTCCCCAACCCTGAGCGTCGGCTGCTCCGGACTGGGCGGGGGCG
>NW_006209345.1:3957098-3974639 GCF_000334495.1 Tupaia belangeri chinensis | reverse complement strand
GCCAGCCACAGGAGCTGCAGCCAGGGCGCCATAGCAAGGACGAAGCCGGTGGTCCGGACGCACCGACCGACAGACCTGCGGACCAACCGACAGGGTGGAGCAGCCCGCGGCCGAAGGGCCTGCGTCCCTCTCCCAGCTCCGGGGAGGCGGGGCGCGGGCCAATGGGCGCGGGCCTGGGGCGCCTGCGCACTCGCTAATTTACGTGAGGCACGTGGAGTGTCCTGTGGTCTAGGGAGAGCATGGTCGCTGGCCTGAGAATAACGCTGACAACTAACATTTATTGTATGTTTATTATATAATTGTAGACCTCTTCCTTCAACCCCATGAGATGCTATTCCAGTCTTACAGCAGAGGAAATAGAGGTTTAGGGAGATTAAGTGGCTTGCTAAACATCTTGATAAGTGATAGGATTCGACTTGAACCCAGGCAGTTGGCTTCAAAGCCTAGATTCTTAGCTTGATCATCTCTTTGAGGTCTCATTTTTCATCAGCGAAATGGCAGGTAATATTTCCCCATGCTGGCGGTGCCTCAGTCCGTAGTGAAGATAAAAGCAGTTATGTAAGCATTTGGTAACCAGTAAAGCAACGTGCACAGGGTTGGGACTGGCCCATCTGTGTTCCCGGGGCCTACCAAGAGGAGGCATGCACAGATGGATTAGGGGTTGCACTGCGTTCTCCAAACTCACGGGCCTGCCAGCTGAGAGACAGATGAGTAAAGGACATTGTCTTGCAAGGTAATTCCCATCTGGGAGAGAGGAAATAGGGTACAGAGAGTTTAAGAGAATTGGAGAATTGGAACCACCTGCTGGTGTGGTGGTTTACAGTCCCTGGATTCCCACATGGCTGACTGCGGTTTGAGTCCCGAAACTGGCAGCTTGCTTTCTCTCTTTCTCTTTCTCTCTCTCTCTTTTTGAATTATTTTTATTTAACTTTATTTATTTAATTAACTAATTTATTTATTTCAACTTGACCAGAGAGGGACAGCGAGAGAGAGAAAGTGAGAAAGCAAGCCGCCAGGTCCAGAACTTGAACTGCAGTAGGCCATGTGGGAGTCCAGGGCCCTTAATCACCATGCCTTTCTCTCTTTTTGTCTCTGTTTGGACAAATTAAAAAAAAATAATAATAACAAGTGGAATTAAATAAAAAAATAATTCTTTAAAAAAAAGAATTGGCGAAATCACAAGAGGAGGGTGGGGAGTCTGGAAAGGAAAACTGATTTATTAAAGATATCTAGTCCTTGGGGCCAGCATGTTAAGGGTGCTGGGCTCCCACATGGCCGACAATGGCTCAAGTCCCAGACCTGGTGGTTTGCTTTTTCACCTTCCCTCTCTCTCACTCTCTCACTCTATCCCTCTGGTCGAAAGAAAGAAGAAAAAGAAAGGAAGGAATGAAAGAAAGTTAAGTAAAATAATGCTTTTTTAAAAAAAGAAAGAAAAGAAAAGAAATCTCTTTGTCAGATGTGTTCCTGGCCCACCCTGTCTGCCACTGACTGGGTTCAATTCTGCTACCTCTTACTGTTGGATTCTTAGCTGTGGCGAGCACTGCGTATGGAAGCTATCTCGAGCTATCCGCCATCTTGGAAACCATTAGGCTTCACTTCCTCACTGAGCAAATCCTTTCTTAAATCATGTGACCAACCGTTCTCCCGGAAGTGATTGGGTTTCTAGGCAATGGGAGAGATCCACCCACATCAATGATTGGTTAATGCTGTTCTATCTCATTTGCATTTCGGGCAGCCAATTGGTGCCCACCAGCTGTATATAACTCGCCATTTTTCCTGAATAAACGGAAGTAGACGGAAGACAACGGCTTGATCAGCACCTGGTAGTGTGTGTGCGTGTGTTTGTCCCATCTCTCACTCCCTCCCCCAAGGAACCTGTTCCACGGTCCCGCAGGCCGGGACACTTAGCCACCATGAGCTTCTTTTTAAGTTAATTTTTTTTAGAAAGCTTTTTGCTATAGGGCACATCTGCTCACTGGAGAGACAGAGAGAGATAGAAAGCAAGAAATCACCCCCCTGGTGGGGGGTGGCTACACCTCAATCCCTTCTCTTCCATTCTCCTCTTGGGATTGTGGGCATGCACTCACAGGCGCCCAGCTTGAGTTTAAGCCACTGGGTCCGGGACTCAAATTGTGGTCAACTACATGTGAGTCCAGCGACATAGCCATTAGGCCAACTGCTGGTCCCTATTTTTTAATGACTTATATTACTAAGGAGGCTGAGCTGCACTATTGCCTGTGGCATTTACCCTAAAGAGTATTGCTTGCATAGGCTGATTTCTGGTATTGCACATAAAGTGCCCTTTCTATGTTCCCTTTATAGAGATGACAATAATATATAATAAACTCTACAAAATCCTATAGTATAAACAGTTGTTTAACATCATTTTACCTACACCAACTAATATGCCAGATTTCCTTACCACCCACTCCTTTTGTTCCTAGAGTATGTTATAAAACTATTTCAGTGAACAACTAATTTGTAATTTACTAATCTGTAGTATTGCTCTATGATTTTTTTTTACTTTTTTATTCTTTTTAAAATTTGCTATAGGGTTACTGCACTCACTGGAGACAGAGTCAGAGAGAGAGGAAGAGTGAGAAAGCATCCTCAGGGGGATGGTCATGCCCCCATCCTTATGTGCCTGGTGTGTTTTTCAAGCTGCCAGGTCTGGGATTCAAACCGTGTAGTCAGCCACATGGGGTTGCCTTAACCACTGGGCAACTTGCTTTAACATATACCAGAGGTCTTTGTCTTTTTTTTTTTTTTTAATTAGTTTTTAGGTTTTTTTGCTATAGTGCACATGCATTTGCCAGAGAGATATGAGGGGGAGAAAGCAAGAAATCAGCCAGGAGAGGGTAGCCACACCACAACCTTTTCTCTTCCAGTCTCCTTTCAGGATTTTGGGGGTATACAGTGGGTCCTGGACACAAACTGCGAAGTTAGCTTTGTGGGATCCAACTGCCTTAACCACCATGCCGCCAGAGGTTTTTAAGGGAGACCTATCCCTAAAAATGTGTAGGGTCATTTTTGGTTTTCATATTGTTTGAGGCTCTTCTGATTTTCAGTGAATGGGTCCAGGGATGTCCATATTTGGGACAGTCCCAGGTAACAGAAAATTGCTCCATGACGTGCATGACTTTCTAATGTCCAGTTGGTTATTTACACAAGTGAGAAATCTGTTTATAATGATCTGAGCTGAGAATCCTGTTATATATAAATACATAATATTATGTGCACTGTTTTAGTATAAACTGAATTTTCTAGGAGTGCTACTGAAGTTTAAACCAAGGGAAGAATTTTCCTTGTACGAGTTCAGATCTTTATGAAGGGTTACTCACCATGTTAGCTCATAGGTTTGAAGGCAACAGACCTGTATCAGTCCAGTTCACAATGATCACTTCATTGTCTTCTAGTGTGATCCTTATTGAGCCTGTACATGTGGAAATGCAGACCTGTTTAACATAATTACTTTTGTTACTGAACTCAAATCAGGTTCGCTCGCCCAAGCGCTATAAAACCAAGCCATAGGCACATGGTGTGAAGGAAAGTACAACTGTATTGCAAAGCGCAAAGCAAGGAAAGCGGGCAGCTCATGCTGAAAAGACCTGGTCTCCCTGAGATGTTCCCCACATACGTTTTTTTTTTTTTTTGGAGAGATTTTTGCTATAGGGCACATGCGCTTGCCAGACAGACAGAGACAGAGAGACAGAAAGCAAGAAATTACCCCCCGGGGGGGTGGCCACGCTGCAATCCCTTCTCCTCCATTCTCCTCTCGGGATCTTGGGCACGCACGCACACGCGCCCAGCGTGAGTTTTAAGCCACCAGGTCCGGGACGCAAACCGCGGTCGACTATGTGGGAGTCCAGCGACATAGCCATTATGCTAACTGCTGGTCCCCCCCACATACATTTTTAAGAGCAAAAATTAGGGGCAGAGGTCCTAGGCGCATGATCAGTTCAGTGATTGGTTCAAGAGGGCGTGAACATCTCATGGGCGTTCTTGATTGATGAGGCCTTAGATAATCAAATTTCTCTTCAGGTGTCTGGAACCATTTGATTGGTGAGGCCTTAGATAATCAAATTTCTCTTCAGGTGTCTGGAACCATTCAGCCTGGAGTCTCTGAGCTCACAACCAGCAGTTTCCAGCCTATAAAACATCTTACATATTGAAATGAAAACCCTATCTTCCCTTTAAGTGAGAGTTTTAGAGGTCAAATGGCCCTCACTCATGGTCCATGTTGGTCATTATCATAACCAAAGTCTGAAGACTTACTCCTTACTCTGGGCCATTACAACGTAAATGGACTTTATATTTCAGGGACCCTAGAAGATACATTAGGGGGTCCTTGCTCGGTTTCATTTTCATTGTTTTTTTCTTTGGTTTTTAAAATTATGAGGATGGGAGCAAGCAGGTGGCATTGTGGTTAAGGTGCTGTACTTCCACATGACTGACCACGGTTCAAATCCTGGACCAAGCAGTTTGAAACATGCCAGGCACATGTGTATGTGTGCCCAAAATCTCAAGAGGAAAACGGAGGAGAAGGGATTACGGCATGGCTATCCCCCTTGAGGGGGTGATTTCACATTTTCTTTCTCTGTCCAGTGAGCACACATGCCCTATAGCAAAAATCTCTCAAAAAAAATTATGAGCATAGGTAGGACATTATCAATTTTTTTTCGTTCTTTCAACAGACACTGACTGTGCATACTACATTTTAGGCACAATCTGGATCTGGGTTTATAAACAGGGCATTGTCAAGTAACTGTTGTTAAAACAGTCTACTGGGGGACCAGCAGGTGGTGTGGAGGTTAAGGTGCTGGACACTCCCCCATGGCCAGCCACGGTTCAAGTCCTGGGCGTGGTGGCTTGCTTTCTTACTTTCTCTCTCTCTCTCTCTCTCTGTCACTCTCTGGTCAAATTAAAAATAAATGAATACATAAACTTAAACAAATAATTCTTTTTTTTTTTTTTTTTAAAGACTATGTCAGATCTGATACTACTGAAATCCAATGGTAAACCAACCTGGGTTCCAAACTCCACCACCTACTGTGACCTGCAAAATATGGTCTTATCCTTCTCAGTTTTCTGGAGGGATGTGTGTAGATTACATAAGATCTTGGAGGTACAGGGCTACCTCCCACAAACACTCACTGAAGGGTGGCTATCAATATTATTAGTATGCTAACAGATTCCTTTATGGCACAGGTAGGATAACACCGTTTTATTTTTCTTAATTCTTCAAACTCCATTGCCAAGCTATGTCTTCCTTTTGAAGCTCCTTCTCATCTCTAAATTTTCTACAGTCTGCAGCGATTTATTGCATCTGAAAAAGCAAGGGAGAAAAGGGACCTGATTTCTGAGTGTTGGTAGCCTCATCCTGATCTCATTTCCCCACCAAGCTGAGAAACTGGTCTCTGAAGGTCCTCTACTGTTGTGACTTCTTATTGACACACGGTGGCGCCATTAAGTTTTGGTCTTGCACATTCCAGAGTGTCAGGAGCCCTGGAAGAAGTTGAAGGATTCTCTCTTTGTGCACTCTCACCTTCCAGGCAGCCACTGCCCTCCCAAACACAACCACTAGGTCAGGCAGGCCAGTCCAAAAATATGCTCAGCTTCACTAAATGAAGATCAGCCTTAATTCACATGTAGATGTAATTCGCACCACCTACTTTACATTGATTCCTGCATCTCAAACAGCCTTGTCTCACCCATCCTAGCTGTTCGGGATCTGAAAATGTTCTTGATTATTTTCCTTTGTTTGTGCTCCACAGCTAACTTATCTTCAAGTGCTTTGGATTCTACCTCCCAATTCTCCCAAGCCTCTTCACTCTCTCCATTCCCTTGGCCACTGTTCATGGCCAAGCTACCATCATTGCTTGCCTGACTTGAGCCACGCTTGTCTCCGGTAATCTACTTTCCACACCATAGCTAGAGGTCCTTAGACATAAACTGGACCAAGAGTGGGCTGTGATGCACAAACTGGATTTCTTCTGGGAATGGATTTAGGGTCCACCTACTGAAAATGCCACCCTCAGCTGTCAGCCTCAGGGAGCTCCTTGGCGGGAGATTCAGAACCCCTTTCCCAGGCAACTGCATCTAATGACAAATCTGAAGGGTCATCCCAGATTCAAAACTTCCTGTGGGGGCAGGGAGGCATTAATTGAGACTGTATTGAGGTAGAAGACAGGGACCCTAAAAATGTAGTTAGGGTATAGGCCTAAAATGGAATCTCGGAATGGCTAATTTTTAAGATGAAGACAAAGCAGCTCTGCTGCTTGCTCTGGAGAGACCATTTGCAGCGGTGCTCAGTGATTGACCTAGGCAGCAAGACCTAGACCTAAAACAAAGGTTTTTTCCAGGCCCCACCATATCCCAGGAATAAGATAAGTATATTTCTATATATATAATATATGTACATATATTATATATATATACAATTTACTCAATTCCATTTGTTATTATTTTTTAAATTATTACTTAATTATATTTATTCACTCATCTATTTTAATTTGACCAGAGAGAGACAGACACAGAGAGAAAGAAAGAGAGAGAGAGAGAGAAAGTGAGAAAGCAAGCCACCAGGTCCAGGACTTGAACCCTGGTCAGCCATGTGGGAGCATCCCATACCTTAACCACCATGCTACCTGCTGGTCCCGGTTATTATTTTTAATTTGACCAGAGAGAGAAAGGGAAAGCGAGAACGCAAGTCACCAGGTCTTAGACTCAAACCCTGGTCAGCCATGTGGGAATCCAGTGCCCCCATCACCACGCCACCTGCCAGCCCCATAGCCCAATGCTTCTAGACAAAGAATCTCCTGACCTTGGTACCCACTCCAAAATTATGAAAATAATTGGACCCACCCAGCATGTGCTTCTCCCCACCATGAGAATGCTTGTACCTAAAACAAGCCTGAACAAGGACCCTCAGTCCCAGATAAAGACCCCTCACCCCAGTTTCTCCTTGGCAACCCATTTTCTGAGACCTTTCCCTTGTTCTTGGTAGCTCTGTTTTTCCTTCTCCTTCAATAAACTCCACACTTTTCTATACCTACTCTATGTGCGCGTCTCTAATTCTTCCTTAGCATGGGACAAGAACCCGGGTCTCACTGAGAGTGTGGGCCTGATCACCCCTGCACCCTGTGTTCAACTTCTCCCCTGTCTTGTTTCTTTGACTTCACCTCCCAGTGCTGATCCTGAGAGCCCTCCCTTACAGACCTCCTGCCTGCCCAGCTCCATCTCAGAGTCTGCTTCCTGGGGAGCCCAGTCCATGACAGATCATGGCACACCCTGCTCGCAGATTAAAATCCACACTTCATGGACTTCATGACCATGGCCTGAGGACTGTGCTTGGTCTGGTTCCTGACTTCCTGTCTGAATTTATTTCCTGTCGCTGTCACTGCCGCTCACTATGTTCCTGCCGTGGTGACCATTTTCCTGTCCAGGAGCTCAGTGCGTTCCAGCCTCAGGGTTTGCGCTGACTGTTCCCTCTGCCCTCACGGATTTCCTTTGCTCCACAGGGGTCAAGTTTCTTCTTAGCTGTTTAGAATGTGTTTAAACGTCATAGGACCACTTCATCTAAAGGAATCTCCCTCTCCCTGGCTCGAATACTTTATGTCTTTCAGTACTATCACACTCTGCTATTATTTTGCTTATTTCCTACTAGACTATAAATTTCTTAGAGTAGAGACCTTAACTGTCTTATTCTTCTGTTTCTATCTCTAGTATGGGAATACTGCTTAACCCTCAGGATCGTTTTCTTCATCATGTACCTACACCTTCTGAATGTTCTGGGGGTTGCGAAAATGTTGGAGATTGGAAAAAAAAATTGACTCCAAAATTAGGGGAACAAATTGCTTTGTATTCAACTGAATGCCTCTAGAATAAATTCATTCTATTGACTTTATTATTAACTTTTTAATTGCCTCTGTTGCTTATAACAAAAATTCCTGAGTCTGAGTGATTTATAAAGAATAGAGGTTTTGGGCCAGCTAGTGGCATGGTGGCTAAGGTGGCTGGATCCCACATGGCTGACTGCACAGTTGGAGTCCTGGACCAACTTGAAAAACACACTGGGTGTGGCACAGACATGCCCAAAATTCTGAGAGGAGAATACAAGAGAAGGGTGGTCCATCTTCCTTGGGGATGCTTTCTCACTTTCCCTCTCTCTCTCTCTTCAGTGAGTGCAGGCTCCTTACAGAAATTTTTAAAAAAAGAATAGAAGCTTATTTAGCTCAAGGTCAAGAGGCTTGAGCTGGTGAGGGTCTTCTTGTTGACGGGGACTCTGCAGGGTCCTGCGGTGGCACAGGTCATCACATGGCAACTGTCCCGACCCGGGGGGACAATCAAACAGGTTTCCTGATTGAAGGAGTGAGAGCCGGAACAAGTGGCGTAGTGTTACAGCAAGGAGACGACACAGTGTCTTCAGTGTCCTCTGTTTATTGTGGACAGCAAGGTATAGCACGGAGACGACGCTGTGTTACAACTCTTCAGGGTCGTCCAGAGATGATGTAGTGTTACAGCTTTTCAGGGTCGTCTGGAGACCGTGCGGTGTTTCAGCTCTTCAGGCTCTCCAGGGTCGTCGTTGTCTTCCTGGTTGTCTGTGTCATCTTCCTGGTCGTCTGTGTCATCTTCCTGGTCCTCTGGCTACTGTGGGGCCGGCATTTTTGTTTTCTACACGCTGGTGGGCCGTGATTGGTTGAATGAAGGATTGTAAAAGGTGGGTTATGATTGGTTGCTTCTGTGGACCAATCATGAGGTGGGGGATTATGCAAATCTGAGGGATTCTAAGCTCACTGATTTGCTATGGGAAGTGGCCAATCAGAGTATGGTTTTGAAGGTCAGGTTTTTTTCCCAATTTAGGGCTTTTAGGGAAGGTAGCCAATCAGAGTATGGTTCTAAAGGTGAGGTTTTTGAAAGGGAGCCAATCATGGCCTTTGGCATTGTGTAATTGTTTGCTTCTGAGAAACCGGTAATATTTGCTGGTGCGCAGCCTCCCACAGGCAACAGCATGTGTTTGTGTCTCTGTGTCCATGTTTGCTCTGATCTCTCTCCCTCTTCTTATAAAGCTACCAGGATACAGTCTGGGGGCCCCATTCTGACAAGCTTATCCAATCTTAATCACCTCCCAAAGGCTCTACCTCTTAGTTGTATAGCCAGATTAAGTTTCCACTTAAAAAAATGGTATTTTATGGACCAGCAGATGGTGTAATGGCTATGTCGCTGGACTCCCCTGTAGTAGACTTGCCAGTCAAGTCCAGGACCCAGTGGCTTAAACTCACGCCGAAAGCGTGTGCATGCATGCCCAGGATCCTGAGAGGAAAATGCAGGAGAAAGGATTGTAGCATGGCCATCCCCCCTGGGGGGTGATATCTCGCTTTCTGTCTCTCTGTCTCTCTGGAAAGCGCATGCGCCTTATAGCAAAACCTCTCAAAAAAAAAAAAGATATTTTAGGGGCCAGCAGGTGGCGTGGTGGTTAAAGGCACTGGACTCCCACATGACCAACCACAGTTCAAGTCCTGGACCTGGTGGCTTGCTTTCTTCACTCTCTTGCTTTCCCTCACTCTCTCTCTCTCTCTCTCTGATCAAAGTAAAAAAAATAATAGTAAATAAAGTTAAATAAAATAAGTCTTTTAAAAAAATTGTATTTTAAAATACCATTACAACTGTATCCAGCAGGTGGTGTGGTGGTTAAGGTGCTGGATTCCCACATGGCTAACCGTGTTTCGAGTCCCAGATCTGGCAGCTTGCTTTCTCACCTTCTCTCTGTTCCCTGTGGTCAAATTACAAATAAAAAAGTTACATATTAAAAAAAAATACCATTACAACCAAATTTCAACATGAATTTTTTGGGGATACATTCAAACCATAGAAGTCATAAAATTTTTAGTACAATTGAAAAGGATTATTATTAATTTTTTTGGACAGATTTTTGCCTTAGGGTGTATGTGCTCACTGGAGAGAGTGCAAGAGAGACACAGAGACAATGAGAGGGAAAGTGGGAAATCACCCCCTAGGGGGATGGCCATACCACAATCCCTTCTTCTCCATTACTTCCCTGGGATCTTAAATATACATGCACATGCACCCTGCATGCGTTTCAAGCCACCCAGTACCAGACTCAAACCCCGGTTGGCCATCTGGGAGTCCAGCAACATAACTGTATGCCCTCTTGGTCCTGAAAAGGATTTGTGGGTTAGAATTTCTCAAGACCATCTAGAGGAGCCCTGGGCTCACGTATTCGCTCCTTCGGCTGTGGGCCAGCGACCTGCTCTGCTCTGAGCCGTTTACTGCATGGTAGAGCCTGGTGCTCCTGCCATCCCCCTGCCCTGCGGCCACCGCCACCGCCACTGCCGCCGTCTATGTCGCCGCCAGCTGTATGATTAGGCCACAATCTTCAGTGAGTAAACATATTCCTTTTGGTGGTGTTCCTGGTCACACATTTATGGAGTTTCTGAAGGGCAGTGGAGATTACTGCCAGGCATAGTACAATCTATATACAGACAAGTGAACTGTAGAAATTGATTACTACTCCCCCAAGAAGCCCCCCTAAGTGTGCTTAACCTGGACACAGAAGTTGAATTGAGATCTGCAGAGCATTTTACAAGAGTTCTGACCTGGATGGGGTAAACCTCAGTGCACTTCCTTTCCATTGCCTCAGTATTACTGGATTGAAGAATCGCTGCTTCTTGTTAGGAGGTTCATTTCATTTCTCATTACAGTCAACTTCATACTCAAAGCACTGAGGATTTCAAGTAGAGTATATAGAAGTAAACTTCAGTTTCTTTGCATTATTTCTGTATTCAGTTTTTTTTTTTTTGGAGAGATTTTCATTGTAGGGCGCGTGCGCTCGCCAGACAGACAGAGAGAGACATAGAGACAGAAAGCGAGAAATCTCCCCCCAGGGGGGATGGTCACGCCGCAATCCCTTCTCCTCCATTCTCCTCTCGGGCTCTTGGGCACGCACGCACACGCGCCCGGCGTGAGTTTTAAGCGACCGGGTCCGGGACACGAACCGCGGTCAACCACGTGGGAGTCCAGCGACATAGCCATTACGCTAACTGCTGGTTCCCTGTATTCAGTTTTTAAAATTCTCTCATAACGCTGTTGAGTGTTTTTAAACTAAATTAACATGGCTCGAATGAACCGCCCAGCTCCAGTAGAAGTCACATACAAGAACATGAGATGTCTTACTACACGCCACCCAACCAATGCGACCTTAAAAAATTTATAGAGGATCTTAAGAAGCATGGAGTTACCACAATAGTAGGAGTGTGTGAAGCAACTTATGATACTATACTTGTGGAGAAAGAAAGCATCCATGTTCTTGATTGGCCTTTTGATGATGGTGCACCACCATCCAAGGAGATTGTTGCTGGCTTTTTTAGTCTTGTAAAATTAAGCTTTGTGAAGAACCTGGTTGTTGTATTGCTATTCATTGTGTTGCAGGCCTTGGGAGAGCTCCAGTGCTAGTCGCCCTAGCATTAATTGAAGGTGAAATGAAATATGAAGACGCAGTACAATTCATAAGACAAAAGTGGCGTGGAGTTTTTAACAGCAAGCAACTTTTATATTTGGAGAAATATCGTCCTAAAATGCAGCTGCGCTTCAAAGACTCCGATGGTCATAGAAACAACTGTTACAGTCAATAAAACTGGGGGGCCTGATGCTATTCCCTTGGAAGTGGAACTTGAGACAGGACCTGATTTGTCATACATAATAGCCAATGTATTGGCTTGGTGAAAAAGTCTAATGAAGCTTCCATGGGAGTATTGAAAAGCAGTTTTACCAGGCTGCAAAGCTTGACAGAATGACAGAATTACACCCTCTGTCTTTTTTTTTTTTTTTTTTTTGAGAGGTTTTTGCTATAGGGTGCGTGCGTTAGCCATAAAGAGAGAGACAGAGAGATAGAAAGCGAGAAATCACCTCCCAGGGGGGATTGGCCACGCCACAATCCCTTCTCCTCCACTCTCTTCTCAGGATCTTGAGCACGCACGCACACGTGCCCGGCGTGAGTTCAAGCCTCTGGGTCCCGGACTCGAACCACGGTCGGCTACCTGGGAGTTCGGCAACATAGCCATTAAGCTAACTGCTGGTCCTACAACCTCTGTCGTAAGGTTATAACCAACCTATTTGGACACTTAACAAAAGATTCTTGCTGTTCAGCATTTAAAATGTGCTTATTATTTGTACCAATTGACCTTTCCTGAAATCATGTGGTATTGAGTTATGTCTTTAAATCTATTCCTGAAACGAAGCAAGAATATTATGGTCATTTCTTAAGATAGTATTGAAACTGGAAAATAAAGATCTAAACATCTTTTTTGCTTTCCATGTTGATACTTATCTTACTAACATTCTAATCCATGTACTTGCCAAAAAGAGACAGAAACAGGGGGAGAAAGCATCTTTCAGTGGGGCTTTTGTATAAGTGGATTAATGAAGTTTGACTATTATAATCACCATTCAGAAGATTTAGAAAATCAGCTTTTACTGTCCTTTCTTCATTCGTACATGTATTGTTATCTATATTCCTTCTGATTAAGTCACAGTCTAATAATCAGAAGTTAAATCACCATAAGAGAGTTAATAGTAGTTCATAGCACACTGAACATTACTCTAGAGGGTTTTTTGCTTTAATTGCTTCATTTTTTTTTTTTTTTTCTTTCAGAAAGCGGCGTGGAGCTTTTAACAGCAAGCAACTTTTATATTTGGAGAAGTATCGTCCTAAAATGCGGCTGCGCTTCAAAGACTCCAATGGTCATAGAAACAACTGTTGCGTTCAATAAAACTGCAGGGCTTGATGCTATTCCCTTGGAAGTGGAACTTGAGACAGGACCGGATTTGTCATACGTATTAGCCAACGTGTTGGCTTGGTGAAAAAGTCTAATGAAGCTTCCATGGGAGTATTGAAAAAGCAGTTTTACCAGGCTGCAAAGCTTGACAGAATTACAACCTCTATTTTAAGGTTATAATCAACCTATTTGGACACTTAACAAAAGATTCTTGCTGTTGAGCATTTAAAATGTGCTTATTATTTGTACCAATTGACCCTTCCTGAAATCATGCGGTATTGAGTTATGTCTTTAAGTCTATTCCCATGCCAGAATCTTATCAATATGTAAGAAATTTAGAAAGATTAGGTGCCAAAATACCCAGCACAATACTTGTATATTTTTAGTATCATACAGAACTGAAGTCCCAGGAACTACAAACACTTTAGACCTCGTATTATTCCTTCAGTCATTTCAAACATTTCAAGTAGGGCCTGTGTGGTAATTTGCCTGCTCTCTTTATGTTTACCTCTTCCACATTCATACCAGTATACATCAGGTTTGCTTTAACCATTTTTTTTTCTTTCATTTTTACCAAGTGTTATGGTGATAATTTTATGTCATTTTAAATCTCATTTTGTGCTGTTATGAAAAACCTCCATTTTGAAAATCTACATTGTACAGAAGCACATGTCTTTAATGTCCAGACAGGAAAGAAAAAAAAGCCTTACAATTAATTTTTTTTTCAAATAACATTTTCTTTTATGCTCAAAACCAATAATTTCTTTATTTTATTTTTTGAAGTTGACCAGAGAAAGACAATGAGAGAGAAGGAAAGTGAGAAAGCAAGCTGCCATGTCCAGGATTCAAACTGTGGTCAGCCATGTGGGCGTCCAGCTGCTTTGACCACCATGCCACCTGCCAGCCCCAAGCCTTACAATTAATTTAATGTTTGCATTCTGATGTGCAGCTTAACAGGGAAGGCCTGAAAAAAGAACGGGAGGGGGCTATTAAATATTTTTAGTAAAATGTTGCCTTTGTCTTGTGCAGAACATATAGAATATGCTCTTTAATTTAGTAAATATTTTTTAAAGGTAGAAATACTTTGTTGTAGGGACCAGCAGGTGGCGTGGTGGTTAAGGTGCTGGACACTCCCACATGGCCGATGATGGTTCAAGTCCTAGACCTGGTGGCTTGCTTTCTCACTTTCCCTCTTTTTCACTCTCTTTCTCTGGTCCAACTAAAAATAAACGAATGAAAAAAAAAAAAAAGAAACACAACTTTGTTGTAGCTAAAACAATTCTTAATCATAAAATTTCTGAAATTATTTTGTTCTATACTTAATGGAAGTTTACCAATACATTTTGTTTGAAGTGATTTTTTTCTTTCCAATCTCTTTCAAAAAAAAAAAACAAAAAAGGAGGTTCCTGCTAATGAATCAAGCAGATATCTAATATTTTATATGCCTTTTGAGCTGTGTAACTTAATATTTGGATACTTGATAATTTGTTTTATTATGTAATTGATAAAATGGTGATGTGTCTTAATGTTAGTTCAACCATGTATTTATACTGTCTGGGAATGCGTGGTTATAGTTCTGTGGGAGAAGTTATATGTCAGTATTCACCAGCTTGTAAAAACTTAGTGCGAGAGCTTGAGCATCTAAATAAATAATGAAATTTAAAAAAAGCAAATTACAACTTAAATGAATTAATGTGAAGTCAGATAATTTCAAAAGTAAAACTATAAATTTCCTTGCAAAAACTTAAATAGCCTATTACTTAATGGGGGATGTGGGTGCATTTGATCAGATGTGATAAACTAGAGATACCTGAAAGCCTGAGAGACTAAGGCCAACAAAGGTTAAAAAAAAATGCCTGACTTTTCATGGACTTGACCTACTAATTGTTGAACAGATGGATGAATGAGTGGAGGTTCTGGGTCCCAGGTCTTGAGCTCATATTTCTTTCCTGAAGTGAATTTATCTCAGGGGCTGGCCTTCAACCTTGGGTAGGCTGTTCTGATCCACTGCCAAGTTTTTCTGCTGAGTCATTTGGCCAAGGATTAGGGTAATGACCTTCCCTTCCCCCACCTCCAAGGGCTCCAGGGCCTTACACAAAATGATCCACATCCTCACTACTTCCAGTGCCAAAATCTCAAGCCATAGCAGTTTAGGAGAGTTCTCAAAGGTTCCTGTTACACCCTAATCCCAGAATGACTTCCAGCTCACCTCACCTTTGCATAACTCAAAGGAGTCATTTGACAATAACAGCAATAATAGAAGTCCGCAGACAGTGCTAGTGCCACTCTGTGGCACTCTCCACAGGAACATTCATTTGATTTAAAACAATCATCTCTGGGGACCGACAGGTGGCATGGTGGCTAATGCCTTTGGATACTCCCACATGGCCAACCATGGTTCAAGTCCCGGACCTGGTGGCTTACTTTCTCACTTTCTCTCTCTCTCTCTGGTCAAATTAAAATAAATGAATGAATAAATAAAATAAATTAAAGAAAGAAAGAAATCATCATCTCAGGTGGTCTGAAGCTTTCAAGCCCAGAAGTAGAAGAGGCTGACATCTTAACAACTCCTCCTTTTTTTTTTCCAGGCTTTGATGTAATTTATTGAGGCAAAATTCCAACAAAAGGGGATTTTATTTACAAAATTTCATGTTTCTGGGGACTTCCCAGCCCACTTGGATCCAAGTGAGAATAACTAGTAAGCCTGTTTATATATTTTCTTTATTTCAGTTTACATACAAAAATGATTTTTGTTTGCTTCACATTCATACAAATTCCAATACTGTAAATGACAAATAAACCCTCCCTTATTCAATCCTTAATTAAATATACAAACAATTTCAAAAACATACACTTTAAATTGGTTTAATCTTGAAGTGTAAGCCAATGAGACTGAAAACTAGACACTTCAGGTCTTGTACCAAATAGTAAAATACTCGGAGGCCTTCAGGATCCTATGATTGATTTACATCAATAAGAGAACCAATTCTTTTTTTTGGGGGGGGAGAGGTTTTTGCTATAGGGTGCGTGCGCTCACCAGACAGACAGAGAGAGAGAGACAGAGAGACAGAGAGTGAGAAATCACCCCCCCGGGGGGATGGCCACGCCGCAATCCCTTCACCTCTGTTCTCCTCTCGGGATCTTGGGCACGCATGCACGCACACATGCCCTGTGTGAGTTTTAAGCCACCAGGTTCAGGACGCGAACCGCGGTCGACTACATGGGAGTCCAGCGACATAGCCATTACGCTAACTGCTGGTCCCAACCAATTTTTGATGTGGTAAAAGAAATGTGTTCATCATCTCCAATTACAATTTCTCCTGTCAGCCAACCCTTTCAGGGGGAGGCCACAAAGCTTCATCTTCTTTTGTAATTTCAGTGTCATCAATAATTCTGTTCAGTTCTTCCATTACACTCTTGTGTACATAAGCCTCTTTTCTGATCATGACGTCACGTTTGTAATTGCTGTTGTTGGCATATCTAAGCTTTCCATCAGGTGGAAACTCGAACTCCAGAAACTTGTGTCCAAACTTGCTCTTGTGCCCTGAGTAGTAGCGCAGGTAGAAATCGCTAGCCATAGCCATGATTGCCCCTGGGAAGCCCACCAAAAGCCTAGCAGACGTGCCGCCTGCCCAACAACTCCCTTAATGGAACTTCTTGAAATCTCTGCCTTAACCAGTTGGCAAGTTGTTATTTGGGAGATTGGTCAAATGAGCTGTAGCAATTTCAAACCATAAAACTGGTCTCAAGCCTGAGCTGATAACACTGTGCCATAGGAAAGGGGAGCAAATATGGGAGCCTGTGATCCAAGAGCAACACAGATCTACTGAAGGAAACCCAGCATTCTGTGCTGGCAACAGGACACAGGTTACAGGTCCGGTCACAGACATACAAACTAGAAGAGAGGGAACACGGAGTTACTCCAAAGGCAGGGGTACAGACTGATGGGAAATGTTCATCAGAGTTGGCAACTGACCAGGCCCCTTTACCTGGCCCCCATCTGCTGGAAATTAGCACAGAGCAGGTGTCTTCCCCAACAAGTTCTGGTCCAGAGCCTTGGGGACTGGGTTCCTCTGCACACCAAAGAATGTCTGAGTGCAAACCTCCTCAACCCTTCTTGGTATGCCCTCCTGTAAAGCTCTTCTCTGTCCCATTCCCCAGGCTGTTTCTAAACTTCAGGAAGTAACCTCTTTTTCCAGGAGCCTAATCTTGGTCCCCAGCAGATGTCTCATTATAAACAGACAGATCACCAAATAACACCTGAGCTGATTCCATCCTTTGGCTTGAATTCCTTACACACCAGAGCCTAAGTACTGATGGCCTCCATAACTCAAAGGTTAAATAAATTGTCTAAAGTCTACAGTGAGCAGTGACGGGTTTCTTTCTTTTTTTCTTTGGAGAGGTTTTTGCTATAGGGTGCATGCGCTCGCCAGAAAGACAGAGAGAGAGAAAGAGACAGAAAGTGAGAAGTCACACACACCCCCTGGGGGGGATGGCTACGCTGAAATCCCTTCTCAGCCATGTGGGAGTCCTATGCCTTAACCACCACGCCCCCTACTGGCCCCAGAAAGGTCTGAATTTTTAAAATGTTTTTTGTTCAAGTTTGCCCTAAAATCACAGCAATAAAACCCTCTGACTTGGGGCTGGCAGGTGGCATAGTGGTTAAGGTTGCTGGACTCCCACAGGCAGACTGTGGTTCACGTCCCAGACCTGGTGGCTTGCTTTCCCCCCCCCCCCTCTTCTTTCT
>NW_006209345.1:3953840-3956990 GCF_000334495.1 Tupaia belangeri chinensis | reverse complement strand
ACCATGGTTCGAGTCCTGAACCTGGTGGCTTGCTTTCTCACTTTCCCTCTCTCTCTCTGTGTGTGTCTCTCTGGTCAAATTAAAATAAATGAATGAATAAATAAAATTAAATAATTCTTTTAAAAAATTCTTTAAAAATCCCCTCTGACTTAATTTATTTAAGCACTGCAATGATTCATTCATTTAAAAAATTATTTAATTTTTATTTATCATTATTATTTCCAGTTTTTAAAAATTATTTTATTTAACTTTCTGTTTCTTTCTTTCTTCCTTCCTTTTAGTTTGATCAGAGAAAGAGAGAGAGGGAGAAAGTGAGAAAGCAAGCCACTAGGTCCTAGACTCAAACTGCAGTCAGTCATGTGGAGTCCAGCACCTTTAACCACCATGCCACCTACCAGTCTCAGTTCATTCATTTTTATATTATGACTCTAAAAGGTGCCAACACTTTACTGATCTGAGTTTTCGTTTGTTTGCTTTTTTAAGGTTTCGTTATAGGGCATATGTACTCACTGGAGAGAGAGAGAGAGAGACAGAGAAAGTGAAAAATCATCCCCTAAGGTGGAGAGGGTAGTCATGCCACAATCCCTTCTCCTCTATTCTCCCCTTGGGTTTTGGGCACACATGCACACCCGCCCAGCATGTCTTCCAAGTCATCAGGTTCAGGACTTAAACCACATAATCAGCCATGTGGGATGCAGTCACCTTAACCACCAAACCACCTGGCTGGCCCACTGAACTAAATTTTAAATGTGTAAAGGTTTTTTTTTTTTTTTTTTTTTTAAGAGGTTTTTGCCATAGGGGGGGTTTCCTCCCCAAACAAAGGGGAGAGCGTATGCTCGCCAGACAGAGAGAGACAGAGAGACAGAAAGCGAGAAATCACCCCCCAGGGGGATGGCCACGCCGCAATTCCTTCTCCTCCATTCTCCTCTTGAGAACTTGGGCACGCATGCATACATGCTCGGCGTGAGTTTTAAGCCACCAGGTCCGGGACATGAACTGCGGTCGACTACATGGGAGTCCAGCGACATAGCCATTACACTAACTGCTGGTCCCTAAATGTGTAAAGGTTTTGAATAGTTCTGGTGTAAACTGATTTCTAAGATTTTAAAATAAACTTTGAAAAAATGTTTTTTAAATAAATTCTGTAGTAATTTTTTTATCAGGTACGATTTACATTTATTTGCTTATAACCGAGACTAAAGATACTTTAAACACAGTGGAAGGTGGAAGGTAAAGCGTCTGTTTGTCAGGTGAAGTCATTGCTTGCCAACGGCCACAGCTAGTCCACTTCAATACCATCTTCAAGCTGAGGCCCCAGCTCTGGGCAAACAGCTAGTCGGTGGACCTGGTCCTTCTGGCCTGAACAGGTGTCTCCCAGGAACTACTCCTTGTTCTCATACTTGTGCTTGATGTGTTTCCATAGCTTCCCATGGTCGAGGTGCTCAAAGACAGCATCTGCGCCTTGATGGAAGGCACGCTGGAAGAACGAGGTGCCCACCGCGATGGTGAGGGCAAAGGTGGACGTCCTATGGAACAGCTGGGAGTAAAACGTTGCACTAAGCATTGGGGCCACCATGTTTCTTCTGTCTACAGTTAATTTAAAATTTTTTAAAAATTCTTCTGGTGTAATCTGATTCCTAAGATTGTAAAACAAACTTGGAAAAAAATTTTTTAAATAAAGTCTGCAGTAGAGGTAAATAAATAAATAAAGTCCATAGGCCCCTACCCAAAGGTAAATGTTCCTCCTGCTGCCCTGTGGCACCTACACTTCAAACAGGGAAGTTGCCACATCAGTGCCTCATCTTCTAGTCTATAGAATAGGGACTGCGGGGGACCAGCAGTTAGTGTAATGGCTATGTCGCTGGACTCCCATGTAGTCAACCACAGTTCATGTCCCGGCCTCGGTGGCTTAAAACTCATGCCAGGTGTGTGTGTGTGTGTGTGTGTGTGTGTGTGTGTGTGTGTGTGTGCATGCCCAAGATCCCGAGAGGAGAATGGAGGAGAAGGGATTGCGGCGTGGCTATCCCCCCTGGGGGGTGATTTCTCACTTTTTATCTCTCTGTCTCTGTCTGTCTGATGAGTGCATGCACCCTAGAGAAAAAAAAAGAAAAAAAAAAACTCTTAAAAAAAAAATAGGGACTGCGAGACCAGCAGTTGGTATGGTGGTTAAGGTACTGGCCACATGGCTGACCATGGTTTGAGTTCAGACTCTGTCTCTCTGTCTCTCTCCAGCGAGTGCACATGCCCCATGACAGAAACCTAAAAATAAACATATTAATTAATTAAATAGGGACTAGTATTAGTCCTTCAGTGTTTGAAGTGAAGAATAGAGGAGTTAGTGGCTAACAAGCCCACAGAACAGGACCTGGCATGTAGGAAACTCTTTGAAATACTAGTTTGTTCATATTATTGTATCATGGAGCCTTCATACTTTTTTCTCCTTTATTCGTGATAGAGCATATGCATTTGTATGTGCGTGTGAAAGAGAGAGAAGGGAGCATTTTTCACAAGGTCTGAACATGCTGTGATCCCCTTCTTCAAGCCTCTAGGATCTTGGGCACACTTGGGCATGAGACTAGTATGTTTCAGGCTGACCAGGTTGGGAACTACGAACCAGTCACCATGTGGGATCCAGCATCTCTTGAGCAGCACATTTTCACTGCACCATAAAACCAGCCCTTATCCTTCATACTTTTGAGTAGCTTCTATCAAATATTTTACAGAAGGACCGGCAGATGGCATGGTAGTTAAGGGTGCTGGACTCCTACATGGCCGACCATGGTTTGAGTCCCAGACCTGGTAGCTTGCTTTCTCACTTTCCCTTTCTCTTTCTCTTTCTGTCTGTCTCTGGTCAAATTGAATGAATAAATAAAGTTAAATAAAGTAATTCTTTAAAAAAATATTTTACATGGGAACCAGCAGTTAGCGTAATGGCTATGTCGCTGGACTCCTATGTAGTCGACCGCGGTTCGTGTCCCAGACCCAGTGGCTTAAAACTCACGCCGGGCGCGTGTGCGTGCATGCCCAAGATCCCGAGAGGAGAAGGGATTGCGGCGTGACCATCCCCCCCTGGGGGGTGATTTTTCGCTTTCTGTCTCTATGTCTCTCTCTGTCTGTCTGGCAAGCGCACGCGCCCTACAGTGAAAATCT
>NW_006209345.1:3946264-3951457 GCF_000334495.1 Tupaia belangeri chinensis | reverse complement strand
TGTGGGGTGATTTCTCACTTTTTATCTCTCTGTCTCTGTCTGTCTGATGAGTGCATGCACCCTAGAGAAAAAAAAAGAAAAAAAAAACTCTTAAAAAAAAAATAGGGACTGCGAGACCAGCAGTTGGTATGGTGGTTAAGGTACTGGCCACATGGCTGACCATGGTTTGAGTTCAGACTCTGTCTCTCTGTCTCTCTCCAGCGAGTGCACATGCCCCATGACAGAAACCTAAAAATAAACATATTAATTAATTAAATAGGGACTAGTATTAGTCCTTCAGTGTTTGAAGTGAAGAATAGAGGAGTTAGTGGCTAACAAGCCCACAGAACAGGACCTGGCATGTAGGAAACTCTTTGAAATACTAGTTTGTTCATATTATTGTATCATGGAGCCTTCATACTTTTTTCTCCTTTATTCGTGATAGAGCATATGCATTTGTATGTGCGTGTGAAAGAGAGAGAAGGGAGCATTTTTCACAAGGTCTGAACATGCTGTGATCCCCTTCTTCAAGCCTCTAGGATCTTGGGCACACTTGGGCATGAGACTAGTATGTTTCAGGCTGACCAGGTTGGGAACTACGAACCAGTCACCATGTGGGATCCAGCATCTCTTGAGCAGCACATTTTCACTGCACCATAAAACCAGCCCTTATCCTTCATACTTTTGAGTAGCTTCTATCAAATATTTTACAGAAGGACCGGCAGATGGCATGGTAGTTAAGGGTGCTGGACTCCTACATGGCCGACCATGGTTTGAGTCCCAGACCTGGTAGCTTGCTTTCTCACTTTCCCTTTCTCTTTCTCTTTCTGTCTGTCTCTGGTCAAATTGAATGAATAAATAAAGTTAAATAAAGTAATTCTTTAAAAAAATATTTTACATGGGAACCAGCAGTTAGCGTAATGGCTATGTCGCTGGACTCCTATGTAGTCGACCGCGGTTCGTGTCCCAGACCCAGTGGCTTAAAACTCACGCCGGGCGCGTGTGCGTGCATGCCCAAGATCCCGAGAGGAGAAGGGATTGCGGCGTGACCATCCCCCCTGGGGGGTGATTTTTCGCTTTCTGTCTCTATGTCTCTCTCGGTCTGTCTGGCAAGCGCACGCGCCCTACAGTGAAAATCTCTCCAAAAAAAAAAAAATTTTACAGAGACTGAGCAGTCAGTACTGCTAACATAGCCATTATACTAACTGCTGGTCCCTGTTGGCTTCTTTTACTCAGTATAATTTTTCAAGGCCCATTCAAGTTGTAGCATCTATCAGTACTTCAATCTTTTTTGCTGGTTTGTTTTTATTGCAAGACAATATATGTGCTCACCAGAGAGAGAAATAAAGAGGGAGTGAGATGGAAAAAGTACCCCTGACTGGGGCGTGGTCATGTCACAATCTCTTGTCCTCCATCCTGTTGGAATTTGAGGTACACATGCACATGTACCTGGCATGTTTTTCAAGCTGTCAGAGTTGGGATTTAAAACGTGGTCAGCTATGTGGGATCTGGCTCTCTTAACCACGAGGCCATGGGGCCAGCCCAGATCTACCAATTACTAACTATAAAACCTTGAGCAAATTGTTCTATTTCTCTGGTCATTACCTATCTGTTAAGTGAGTCTCATGATGTCTTGTTGGTATGGGATAAACTAAAAGGAGATCAGGTACATAAAACCCATATCACAGGGCTTGGTCAGGGCTCAGGTAGAACCTATACTCTGTTAAGCCTCTAATGGGAGGACTGTCTCTGAGTTCCCAGGTCATGGATGACCCAACAGCCTCTCCATGTCTTTTTTTTTCCCTTATTACCTCCACTCTATGCATTCATGGTCTATCTTTGTTTTTGGGTTGCTAACAGAAATACCTCCAACTGGATGATTTATAAAGAAAGAGGAGGTACCAGCTCATGGTTTGGTGGCTAAAGTGGCTGGATCTCACATGACCAACCGTGTGGTTTGAGTCCCAGACCCAGAGGTTTAAGAAACATGCCAGGTGCATGCATGTGTATGCCCAAAGTCCTGAAAGGAGGGAGAAATGAAGGAGAAGGGATTGTATGCTGACTATTCTCCACGGGGAGGACTTTTTTATTTTATTTATTTTTTTTGGAGAGGTTTTTTATATAGGGCACATGTGCGCGCCAGAAAAATAGAGAGGGACCGAGATAAAAAGCAAGAAATCACCCCCCAGGGGGGATGGCCACACCGCAATCCCTTTGCCATTCTCCTCTCAGGATCTTGGGCATGCACGCACACGCACCCGGCATGAGCTTAAGCCACCGGGTCCAGGACTCAAACTGCGGTCGACCACATGGGAGTTCAGCAATATAGCCATTACACTAACTGATGGTCCCTCATTCTCTCTCTTTTTTAAAAAAATAATTATTTTATTCAATTTTATTTATTCATTCATTTATTTTAATTTAACCAGAGAGAGACACAGAGAAAGAAAGAGAAAAGTGAGAAAACAAGTCACCAGATCCGGGACTCAAACCATGGTCAGCCATGTGGGAGTGTCCAGTGCCTTAACCATTTCGCCACCTGCCGGTCCCCTCGCTCTCTATTTTTACACACACACACACACATTACACACACACACACACCAGGCAAGAGAACATGTCCTCTGGCAAAATTTTTTTAAAAAGAACAAAAGAGGTCTGGCAGGTGGCATGGTAGTTAAGGGTGTTGGACTCCCACATGGCAGACTGTGATTTAAGTCCCAGACCTAGTGGCTTGCTGTTTCACTTTCCCTCTCTCTCTCTCCCTCTCGTTCTCTTCCACTCTATCTCTCTCTGGTCAAATTAAAGTAAGTAAATGAACAAATAAATAAAGTCAAATAATTATTAAATAGAACAAAAAGAAATAGAGGGTTCGCTGACTTAGAATTCTGGTGGTTAGAAAGTCCTAGTGGGGCTGGCATCAGGCTGGTCTACAACATGGCCAACAGGAGCACAGAGGATGTGAGATACGTGCAGAGCTCCTGGCAGCTTTCTCTTTTATAACGACCATGGGAATTAACTCCCTCTCAAGAGAGCTGGAACTTGGGCTGGCCCCATGGCCTGGGTGTTAAGGGAGCTGCTAGATCTCACTGACCAACCACAAATTGAGACCAGACTGGTAGCCTGAAAAACACACAGTGTGTGTGTGTGCCCAAAATCCTAATAGGATAAAGAAGAAGGGATTGTGATGTAACCAAACCCCATTGAGGAGGTGCCTTCTCCCTCTCCCTCTCTCTCTTTCTCCAGCAAACACATACACACTGTGACAATTACAAAGAGAGAGAGAGCTAGAATTCACTGGGTCTGTCAAAGACACCATTATTCATGAGAGTATTGCCTCCATGATGCAATCACCATGATTCAATTGTTCATTAGACATCACCAGCTCCCAACGTCGCATTCTGAAACATAAAACTTTGGGAGACAAATCATCATCTAAATCATAACATGGTCTCTATCTGAATCTGTCCTTTGAGGGCAGAGACATGTTGGCTTTGCTTGTCGCTGATAAATTAATGAACTGAGTGAATGAATAGATAAATAGGAGATGAAATTCTCACTTAAGGTTACACAATGAATGAAAAAGCTGGTACTTCCAACTCTGTACCCAGAATATACTTCAATGATGCCCAACTTAGTGTTATTTAGCGAACTTTGTATTTAGTGACTAATGGCTTTTTTTAAAGAATTATTTTATGTATTTATTATTATTATTATTTTTCGCATGAGTTTGCCATAAAGAGAGAGAGGGAGAGTGAGAAAGCCAGCCTCCAGGTCTGGGACTCAAAGCACGGTCCCATGTGGGAATTCCAGTTCCTCAACCACCATACCACCAGCTGGCTCCCAATTAATGGCTTTTTAAAAAGTTTAGACTGAGGGACCGGCAGGTGGTGTGGTGACTAAGAGCACTAGACTCCCACATGGCCAACAGCAGTTCGCGTCTCAGACCTGGTGGCTTGCTTTCTCACTTGCTCTCTCTCTCACTCTGTTCCTCTCTGGTCAAATTAAAAAATAAAGTTAAATGAAAAATTCTTAAAAAAAAAAACAACTTTAGATTGGGGGGCAGATCTTTAGTGCTGCAGTAATACACTGTTAGAGATAATGGGGCCAGCAGATTGTGTACATCACTGGATTCCCACATGGCCGACTTTGGTTCAAGTCTTGGACCCAGTGGCTTCAAACACACTGGGTGCATGTGTGCATGCCCAAGATCCTAGGAGGAGAATGGAAGAGAAGGAATTGTGGCATGGTCATCCCCCCTGGGGGTGATTTCTCACTTTCCCTCTCCACTGTCTCTGTCGCTCTCTCTCAGGCTACCACATGCACTCTAAGGCAAAAAAAAACACTTTAAAAAAAGAAAAAAAAGGGGGCCGGCATTTGGCACGATGGTTGAGGTGATGGACTTCACATGGCTGACCACAGTTAAAGTCCTGGACCCGGCAGCTTGCTTTCTTAGTCTCCCTCTCACTCCTTGTCTCTCTCTGGTCAAACTGAATAATAAATAAAATAAAATAAAATAAAAATGGTGGTTTAGTGGCATGCACCTGTAATCCCAGCAACTCAGGAGGATGAGGCAGAAGGATCCAGATGTTGTGAGACTGTCTTTTTACTATTTATTTATTTTAAAAATTTGCTATAGGGAATATGTGCTCACTGGAGAGAGACAAAAAGAGAGAAAGAGAAAATGAGAAAGCACCTTCACTCCCATGGAGGATGGCCATACTGCCATACCTTCTCCTCCATTCTCCTCTTAGGATTTTGAGCACCCATGCACATGTGCCTGGTGAGTTTTTCAAGCCTTCAGGTCCAGTACTTCAACTGTATAGTTGTCCATGTGGTTTCCAGCTGGCTGGCCCTAGATTCTGTCATTAAAAAAAAAGGGGGACCAGCAGTTAGCGTAATGGCTATGTCACTGGACTCCCACGTAGTCGACTGCGGTTCAAGCCCTGGACCTGGTGGCTTAAATTCACACCGGGTGCGTGTGCGTGCATGCCCAAGATCTCAAGAGGAGAATGGAGGAGAAGGGATTGCGGTATGGTCATCCCCCCTGGGGGGTGATTTTGTGGCAGGCAGTTAGTTAGTCATGAATAGGCAGCCCTAAGAGAAAAGTGGAAGGCTCATATAGCTTCGGGTGCCAGGAGGTAATTTGCCATCTTCCTTCCTTGGGGCTTGAGAGAATCAGCCCATAGGGATGATTCGTAGATTTTTCTTTTATCA
>NW_006209345.1:3936235-3945254 GCF_000334495.1 Tupaia belangeri chinensis | reverse complement strand
TCTTAAAAAAAAAAAAAAAAGACAGCTCTGTGGCACAACAGTAATGCACAGCTCAAGAGAACTGGATCCCTCACATGACCATGGTTTCAATACCTCACCAGGTTGGCCTTAAACACACCTGGAATGTGCATGATCTAATAGCCTGGAGCACTGGAAGAAGGGGATTATAATGTGATCAGACCTTGTGGTGGGTGCTCCTCTCTCTCTTTCATACACATGCTATATAATGAATAAAGGGAATTTTTAAAAATTGAACTTTATTTTATGTACTTACTTACTTTAATTTTACCAAAAGGGACAGAGTTGGCGGGGGGCGAGTGAGAAAACAAGCCACCAGGTCCGAGATCAGATTTTTTAAAATTTTGGAATATTTGCATATTCATAATGAGATATTTTAGGGATGGAACCCCAAGTCTTTTTTTGTTTTTTTTCTGGAGAGGTTTTTGCCATAGGGTGTGTGTGCTTGCCAAAAAGACAGAGAGACAGAGAGACAGAAAGTGAGAAATCAGTCTCCGGGGTGATGGCCATGCCACAATCCCTTCTCCTCCATTCTCCTCTTGGGATCTTGGGCACACATGCACATGGGAGTGGCATGAGTTTAAGCCACTGAGTCTGGGACTCAAACTGCGGTCTACTATAGGGGAGTCCAGGAACATAGCCATTATGTTATCTGCTGACCCCAGGGAATTTTTTTAAAAAGAAGAAGAAAAAAGAAACAGAGTCTCTGAGATCCTTTCTGGGGGAATTTTTGGAGTCAAAACTACTTTCATAATAGTCCTTAGAGATTGTTTGCCTTTTTAACCTTACTGTCTCTTGAATGCAGTTTTTCCAGAGGCTATGTGATATGTGACATTGCAACAGATTAAATGCAGAAATAAATATGAGAATTGCTACCATCTATTAAACCAGGTTGAAGAGATTTGGCAAAGTGTAAAATAACCACTCCTCTCAACATATATTTTTTGTTGTTTGGAAAACACTATTTTTCATAAAAATAAGCTATTTATATTCACATATAATAAGATTTGTATTAATTTAAATGAGTTAGTAATTTTTTTTTTTTTAGGTTTTTGCCATAGGAGAGAGACAGAGAGGGAGAGGGAAGGTCAAAAAATCATCCCCCAGGTGGGATGGCCATGCCACAATCCCTTCTCCTCCATTGGGATTTTGGGTACCCAAGCACATACACCTGGTATAATATTCAAGTCATCAGGTCTGGGACTCGAACCATGCTTAGCCTTGTGGGAATCAAGCACTTTAACCACCATGCCACCTGCTGGTCCAATAATCATATTTTTAAATATGCAAAGAAATGAGCTGTCCAGCAGATTGCATAATGGTTACATCACTGGACTCCCACATAGTTGACTGTGGTTCGAGTCTCAGACCTGGTGGCTTGAAACTCACGTTGGATGTTTGTGCATGCATGCCCGGAATCCCAAGGGGAGAATGGAGGAGAAGGGATTGCAATGTGATCTTCTCCCCAGGAGGGGTCATTTCTCGCTTTCTGTCTCTCTGTCTTTTTCTGTTTCTCCAGGAAGCAAACGTGCCCTATAGCAAAAATCTCACTTTAAAAAATTTTTTAAAAAGAAATGAGCTGTCCTTTAATGCAATAGCAAATAAAGAAGATCTGGGGACCAGCAGATGGCATAATTGTTACGTCACTGGACTCCCACATGGTCGACCCTGGTTTGAGTCCCAGATTGGTGGCTTGCAATATGTTGGAAGTGTGTGTATGTGTGCCCAATATCCCAAGAGGAGAATGGAGGAGAAAGGATTGCAGCATGGACATTCCTCCTGGGGAAAAGGGTGATTTCTCACTTTCTGTCTCTCTGTCTTTCTCTGTCTTTCTGGGGAGTACATGTGCTCTACAGCAAAAGTCTCTCTAAAAAATTAAAAGATTTATGGACCAGCAGTTGGGGTAATGGCTAAGTTGCTGAACTCCCATGTAGTTGACTGCAGTTCGAGTCCCGGACTCGGTGGCTTAACTTCACGCCGGGCGCGTAGGGTGCGTGCCCAAGCCCGAGAGGAGAATGGAGAAGGGAATGCAGTGTGGCCACCCCCACTGGGGGATGATTTCTCGCTTTCTGTTTCTCTGTCTCTCTCTGTCTTTCTGGCAAGTGCACGCACCCTATAGCAAAAACATCTAAAAAAAAAAAAAAAAAGAAGAAGAAAGAAAGAAAAGATTTAAGCTTTTATGAGTTTAGCCCCTGCCCTTGTCTGGGTAGTGAAAGGACTATAGCAAAAATTGTCCCAGCCTAGATTCAAAATATTTGTCCAGTGGCCTCTAGATCCAGACCAGGAACAAAACTATACCTTCCAGAAAATTTGGTAATTTAGAAAATTGATTTTCATTCACTTATCATAGAGTAGTTTCTCAGAAGGAAGTAATCCCAAAGAAAAAGAATCCCAGAGGAAATGGAGAAAGGCAGAATACCTTCTCTTTGTGAGATTGTTGTGAGGATTAAATGAAATAATATCCTTAAATCACTTGAGCCTGATGATGTTGCAAATAGTTGGTTCTCATTACAATTGAGTTTACTGGGATGGAACTAGAGTCCTCTGACATGGAGCAGGGGCCCCAGTGCAGCTAGACACACAGAGCAGAGATCAAAAGGCCCCAGACCTGGGTTAAAGCTGTGGCTCCACCCCTTCAGGAGCAATTTCCATTCAACTGACTCTGAATTGAATGACCATGAAAAACACTTTGTAATCAGTAAAATTAAAGCAGAGATAAACATTAGTATTCCTACTACATTCACTAAACCTATATATAGGACCAGCAGTGGGGGATAGTACAACCATGGCAAACAGGTTTGGAGCTTTGGGAAAGCCAGTCATAGGCCTATAGATCTTCATATTCAAAGAGCAGAACCAGGCTAGCCCCATGGCCTGGTGATTAATGAAGCTGGATTCCACATAGACAACCATGTGGTTTGAATTCCAGCCCTAGCGTGCATGTGTGTGTGTGCACCCAAAATTTCAACAGGATAGAGAAATAGAGATAAGATTGTAGCATGACAATGCCCCACTTGGGGTGGGGGTGCTTTCTTCCTCTCTGTCTCTATGTCTCTCTCTGGCAAAGGCATGCACCTCCTGGCAAATTTAAAAAAAAAAAAAAAAGTAAAATGAAGTCTAGCACTAAAGGGCAGGATCCACTGAAGCAGTGTTTTCAAGCAGGCCCAAAAGTTTTCAGTCTTCTGTGACTTTTCTTCCTAAGCTGGCCCTGGGCTTTATGATTCTCTTTCATGCCATCTCTTCTATTTTTAAGTTATTTTTCAAAATCAAATGTTTTATTTCAACTTTATTTATTTAAATTTGACCAGAGAGGGAGAGAGAGAGAGAGAGAGAGAGAGAGCGAGCCATCAGGTCCATGGCTCAAACCACAGTTGGCCATGTGGGATTCCAGTGCTCTTAACCACCATGCCATCTGCTGGCCCCCCTTTGATGCATCTTTGATGCCCAACACTGTACCCTCTCTGTCTCATCTCTGTGCATTATCTCCATCAAAAAATGTAAACAGGAATTCCAATGGGCTAATTCAGTCACAGAGGTACTGTTTCCTAGAGATTATTTTCCAGTAATGGTGATGGCTCTGAAAGAATTAAAGTGTTCTTTGGTCAAAGTTAAATAGGTATTTTTGCAAGACCCATAAGAGCTTTCAATATGCTACTAAAACTGTGAATCTCAGAGGAAAAAAATGCAGTATGTAATGTTCCTCAAGTTTTTTGATCATGGAACTCTTTTTCTAGGACTACCCTCCAGAATTAGCTTACCATAAAATGTATTTTGGGAAATATTGTACTAAGCTTACTGTTTTATTCCTCCTATTAATTGCTAAATAGATGAATACATTTTGTTTTGTTTTGTTTTAGAGAGAGAATTTTGCTATGGGCATGTGCGCTTACCAGAGAGACAAAGACAGACAGAAGGCAAATCACCCCCTAGTGGGGGATGGCCATGCCACAGTCCCTTCTTCATTTTCCTCTTGAGATTTTGGGCATGCACGCACATGCACCCAGCATGAGTTTTAAGTTCAGGACTCAAACCGCAGTCAACTACATGAGAGTCCAGTTATGTAACCACCGTTATGCCATCTGCTGGTCCCTGAACAAGATTTTTTTTTTTTTGAGAGGTTTTTGCTATAGGGCGCGTGTGCTCACCAGACACACAGAGAGAGACAGAGAGACAGAAAGCAAGAAATCACCTCCCAGGGGGATGGTCACACCACAATCCCTTCTCCTTCTGTTCTCCTCTTGGGATCTTGGGCCTGCATGCACATGCGCCTGGCGTGAGTTTTAAGCCACCGGGTCTGGGACGCGAACCGTGGTTGACTACATGGGAGGCCAGCGACATAGCCATTATGCTAACTGCTGGTCCCAACAAGATTTTTTAAAAAACTTTATTTATTTTAATTTGACCAGAGAGGGACAGAATGACCAAGCGAGAGGGAGAGAGAGAGATGGAGAGGGAAAGTGAGAAAGCAAGCAGACAGGTCGGGACTCAAACCACAGTTGGCCATGTGGGAATCCAGCACTTTTATGGCCCCTGAACAAGATTTTTTTAAGAGCATTGCCTTTTTATTTTTTGAGAGATAGTTTTGCTATAGGACATGTGCACTCACTAAACAGATAGAGACAGAGAGACAGAAAGTGAGAAATCAGCCCCCAGGAGGGATGGCCACACTGCAATCCCTTCTCCTCCACTCTCCTCTTGGGATCTTGGGCATACATACACATATGCCTGGCCTGAGTTTTAAATTGCCCGGTCCAGGACTCGAACCAAAGTCGACTATGTGGGAGTCCAGCAATGTAACCATTATGCCATTTGCTGGTCCCCTATTGTGTGCTTATTAACTGGTAGATTTCATTTGAAAATTTAGCCCTACCAATAGTACACAAGAACTGGAGAGGTGACCACCTAGATCCAATCCCTTAATCTGACATATGATGATATAAGAGAACTTGGATAACTTGCCTAAGGTTGTATGGCTAGGATTTAAACCTACATCTGCTAACTCCAGATCCCTACCCCTTTCTTTTCTAGGATTTAAACCTACATCTGCTAACTCCAGCTCCCTATCTCTTTCTTTGTAACCTTTTTAAAAATAATTATTTTATTTAACTTTATTTATTTATTTTTTAATTTGACCAGAGAGGGACAGAGTAAGAAAAAGAGAGAGAAAGTGAGAAAACAAGCCTAGATCCCTACCTCTTAAAGATGCCACAAAGGCTTGTGATTTGAAGCTCTTATCAGCTAATTTAATGTAGTGTGACAGGAATGCTAAATTGAGTTGTTCCGATGATTATGGTTTGTCTCTGTCATCCTTTCCCATTACAATGAACTTTCAATTCTTTTGATACATAATATTTTGATTGTATTGTGTAAGGTTTGACACAAATGGGAATACTGAATTTGGAGATTCTTTTGAGAACCTTAGTATAAGAAAAAATCTTAAATCAGTCCCTTCATAGTTGGATGTACAATATTTCTAAGTCCACACTCCCAAATATAGAGAACCATATTTCTTCTTCCATAGCAGTCAAGAGGTGTGAGTGAGATGCTGAGTGCTTGGGGGTGACGGAAGGACTTGAGGGCACTTGGCCTGGTTAAGAGTAATAGGAGTATTGCCAGGAGTTATTAATGGCTGGCTGCTGAGTCTGCTCAATAGGACTGACTGGTGGGAGATTTTCTGAGCCCGAAGCAGGTGGCGAACCCGCCGCTGCTGTTGCAGCCAGTAGAGCATCTCCACTTTGTCATGCTTCATCTTGTCCAGGTAACGCCTCCCTTTGAAAGTCACTGGCTCACCAAAGATGAACTCTATCTCCTCTAAGAGGGAAACCAAAGAAGATTCCACTAGGTTGATCTTTCTGTGGAGATGACTACGGATCTGATTCTCCTCCAGGAAGCAACTCTGGTTCAAGTCAGTCTTTTGAAAGAAGCGGTTGGGATCAGAGGCTTGTCGCTCAAACCACTCCAATCGCCCCAGCAATATCTCCCGCAGCTGAATGGGCTTCAGGGCCCGTTCCCAGGCACTAACCAATGAAGGTAGCTGTCCCAGACGAGCATTGGAGCTGTACTTGATGGCCATGTCTAGCCGGTCCTTGTGAGGAACCTCAAGCATGGACCAGAGTTGTTCCAGTCGCTTCTGTAGATTTAGGATTTTGTGGGGTTCTCCCAGGAGGTGGGTCTTCTCAGCTCCTACTCTGTGCTCTAGTACTGTGTTCCAATCCCACTTTCCTGGCATAAAGTCTGGTTCTTCATCTTCTAGTAAGGGAGGAGGGTGCAGAATCTGTAGGGACTCATTGACAGGAGCCACTATTTCCACAGGAACCTCTTCTTCATACATTTGGAAGATGACGTGGAGAAAATCTGTCTCCTGGTTGGTGAGGTACTTGAAATAGTCATCTATGGACAAGGTGGTTTTCCACCAGTTCATCCATGAGGCCTTGTTTGATCGCCTATCCCAATTTTTGCTTGCTTGGGGTGAGGTAAAGGAGGGCATCCTTTCTGATTGTAAAGTATTTCCTCTCTGGGAGTAAAGCCCAGCTAGCTCAGGGTTAATGATTCGAGACTGTTTTTCTTGACGTAGAAAGGCTGAGGACAAGAAGGCTGACCAGTCTTTATCTGCTGCAGGCTCAACCAGGGGTCCTTGGTCAAACCGGAAATGGTCAGTAGAGACACGGCTCATCAACTCCTTGTAGACCTCCTTGGTGCTACTGCCAACAAAACGATCAACATCCATTTCTTCTATGGTGTTGGGGTCCAGTTCACCAGTCAGGTGGTTGTACAGAACACCAGCCCCCTCAACATGGAAGGAGTCCAAAAAGTTTCTGTCAGAGACTTGTACAGCTGCTGCCTGGATCACTACTTTATTTCTTAACTTCAAAGTAATGGTCACTGGCTGTGGCAGAAGTGAAAGGGATTTAGGGGGCTGGGGGTTCCATTGCCCAGAGGCTTCTTCCTCCTGGAGGCGCTTCAATATCCTCTGCAGCTCCTCCATGCGGTGCCCTGCAGCCGGTCGGCGGGTCACCACCCCCAGGAGCGGGGGCAGGCCTGAGTCCAGTGATGGGTATCGAGTCCACTCCAGTTTCATTTTCCTCATCATCTGCTTCAGATCCTCAGCTACGACATCCCCACCCAGTTCTGGTTTACTCTCTGCAGTCAAGACCAATGGAGTTAAGGGGCGAGGTGGAAGTGGAGGAAGGCCCAATTCATCAGCCAGTTTCCAGCCCTCACGCAAAGAGGGCATAGATTGGCTGCTGCGGAGTTGGGAGGAGAGTTGCATGGAGGGGAGAGCCCCATCTGTGGTAGTCACGGAGTAAGTGGGCTGTGACTCAATCTGTGAGGAACTAAGGTCGATTTCTCTCTCCTTTCTTACAGAGGGCAGCCAGCGGAGACGCTTTCTCCTCCTCAGCCGGGGGATGGATTTCAATTCCTTCACTGGATCCAGTCCCTGCTCACTGATAAACTCTGACGGGCGGCTGAGTTGGATGAGGTAGTTCAAGTTGAGGCTGGAGCATGGCACTTGGGCAAAGCCGGTGCTGTGAGGCCAGGGGATTGGGCAGAGCTTGAAAGTTCCAATGGGAACTACAGGGCGAAACTTGTCCACGACACCGTGGGCCTCCTCTATCTTCAGCAGAGCCCGGAAGTCAGCAAGCAGGTGACGGTAAACATCTGGACTGGTGAGAAAGGAGTACAATCTCTAGCGAGGCTAGCGGCCAACCGGGTGAGAGTGGCTGACTCAGTGAAGACCCCTTTGGTGGTCGACATGGTCACCAGCAGATGCAGGTAACGTAAGAAGAGCTGCTCACTGCTGAGCAGCACGTGGGCCTCAAGCCGCTTCCGCAGCTTCTGGTTGTTCCTGTAACTTAGACTAGGTTCAGCGGAAGGCTCCCGCCAGCTGCACTTAAGCTCGTTCAGGATAACCTCGGTGAGACAGAGACGATCCTTGGGAGACACCCGCGCCGTGAGCCCACTGCGGGCAAGCAGCTCGGTCACCTGGCGGCAGAGCGACGCCACAGTCAGCTTCGCGAGCGGCAGGGACTGCAGTATTGGCCCCGCCTGCTGGCCGTGCTTCTGAGGGGGCGACACTCTGCGGGGGAAAATGGACAACGGACGCAGCAACCCATGGTAAAATCGCTGATGATCAGGCTCCGGCTTTCGAGAACCCATCTTGGCGCAGGACGCGCCTGCTGTTTAAGTAAGGAAGGTAAAATGGTTACTAAGACAACCAACTCTCCACCCACCCGCACCCAGCTGCTCGAGTGCGCCTGCGCGGTCTGTGCCGGCCAACGGGCGGAAGTTGGGGCAGCGCTTTGGGTGCGCATGCGCTAGGAGCTGGGGCAAAGTGTAGCTCCTGAGACTCCGCCCCTCGCAACGCTCTGTGGATTGGCCCCTTCTGGACCCACTGGGTTACTGTAAGGGATGGCTTCGGACTCGGAAGACCGCAAGACTCTCTGCACGGTGAGGGTTGAAGCTTCTTGTGGCGGCTCCCTCCCTAGGGTGATAGTTATCTTGGGAAGACGGGAAGGAGCAAGCACTCAAGTGGGCTGGACTGGAGTTTGAGGGTAGCAGGGCTCCTGGCGTTAATGTTGCCGGGTGAGACCGTGGTTCTGGAATAATCCTTAGTGATAACAAAGAAAGAACTTTAAGTGGGGTCACGCGTCCCTAGATATTTGGGGTGGTAATAGAGAAGGTGGTGAAACAGGGTCACGCTAGATACATCCCCAGCTCTCATCCGCCGGTCCTTGCAGCTGGAGTTTGCGGTGCAGATGACTTGTCAGAGCTGTGTGGAGGCGGTGCGCAAGTCCCTGCAAGGGGTGGCAGGTAAGAGCCGATAAACTTCTATGGAGAGTCTGGAGGCCTCTGGGAGGGACCAGATAAATCCCTTAAATTAGCACTACCCCCATCTTACAGGTACAAAAAGTGAAACCCAGAGAGTGGAAGGAATGTTAGTTACAGAGATGCAGAGGCAGAGCCTAGAGTGCAAGCCTCAAGCTTGCCCTGCGGTAGTTCT
>NW_006209345.1:3934008-3936214 GCF_000334495.1 Tupaia belangeri chinensis | reverse complement strand
CTGACCCTTAGGCACCCTAGAGGGTGAGGAGCTAGGCAGAGTTCCCTGGAAAACAGGCAGTTCTTGTTTGGGAAACAGCATAATCTTGACAAAGCAAACATGAACCCTGGTCCTGAACCATCTTCACAGATAGTGGTTCTTAATGGCCAGCTTGGGTGGGCCAGCAGGTGGCATAATGGTTAAGGCCCTGGACTCCCACATGGCTGCAGTTGGAGTCTTGCGTACTGCGGCTTGAAACTCATGCCGTACATGCCCCAAATTCCAGGAGAATGGAGTAGCATGGAGGAGTAGGGATTGGAGCTTGGCCATCCCCTGGGGGATGATTTCTTGCTTTCTCTCTTCATTCCCCCAGCGTTTGTACCCTAAGACAAAAACCTTAAAAAGCCAGTTTGGTGATGGTGTTTAAGGTAACTGAATCCTACATGGCCCACTGCTGATTTGGAGTCCTGGACCAGTGGTTTGAAAGACATACAGGCACCTATGTATGTGTCTAAGATCTCAAGAGCAGAGAAGAGGGGATTTCAATGTGGCCACCCCCAGGGTATGACTTCTCACTTCCTCTCTCTCTCTCTGGCGAAACTAAAAAAGGCCAGCTGATGTAAAGGTGATCTGGCAGAAAGGTGTGAGAAGGCAGAGCCATCAGCGTAGTGTTGGGAACTGGCTTGCTTTGATTCTGTTAAATATTCATCCAGTTATTTGGCAGCTCTAGAACAGACACTGGGGACTTTCTAGGAACAAGGGTTCAACAAAGGTATGAGGTACAGCTCCTATGCTTAGGTAAAGATGAATGTGCAGGACCAGTAGGTAGTTTGGTGGTTAAGGTGTTGGGTCTCACATGATCAACTCTGTGGTTCGACTCCTGGAACTAGTGGCTTGAAAAACACACCAACCACATGTGCGCGTGTGTTGAAAATTCTTTTTTTTTTCTTTGAGAGGTTTTTGCTATTGGGCGCATGCGCTTGCCAGAAAGACAGAGAGAAACAGAGAGAGAAAGCGAGAAATCACCCCCCAGGGGGGATGGCCACGCCACAATCCCTTCTCCTCCATTCTCCTCTCGGGATTTTGGGCACGCATGCACATGCGCCCGGCGTGAGTTTAAGCCGCCGGGTCTGGGACTCGAACCGCGGTCAACTAGGTGGGAGTCCAGCGACATAGCCATTACATGAACTGTTGGTCCTGTGTGTCGAAAATTCTGAGAGGAGACAGGATTGTGGCATGGCCATTCCCTTGGGGGGTAATTTCTCACTTTCCTCTCTCTCTCTCTTTCTCTGGCAAGTGCACGTGCCCAATGTCAGAAATCTTAAAGAAAAAAGAAGAAAGAAAAAAAAGATGAGCATGCAAGTATTGTGGCATTCACAAAATGCTTCATGGAAGACCAGTTATGAGAGCAAATTAGATGAGTTCTAAAGTGAGATCGTTAGTCATATAGGGGTCAGTTTGCATAGTGTTTAGGAGGTATGAGCTCTAGAGTTAGATTTGTTTGGGTTCACATCCCCTCTTCCCCACTTAATGGCACTGAAATTTTCATGCATATTACTTTTCATGCCTCTCTTCTGTGTTTAAATGGGGGTCCACTTAATGGCACTGAAATTTTCATGCATATTTTCGTGCCTCTCTTCTGTGTTTAAATGGGGGTAAAATAGAAGCTACCTTGGAGGATTGCCATGAACAGTAAATTAGTAAATATATGCATTTTAGAAAAGTCTCTGGCTGGCCAGTAGGTAGTGTGGTGGTTAAGATGCTGAAGTCCCAGACCTGGCTGGCCAGTAGGTAGTGTGGTGGTTAAGTTGCTGGAGTCCCAGATAGTCAACTGTGGTCCAAGTCCTAGACCTGGCATCTTGCTTTCTCTCTCTCTGGTGTATACATGTGCTTTATATAGCAAATTAAAAATAATAATAACAATACATAAAATTAAATTATAAAAGTCTTTGGCATGCATGTGGGTACTTCAAAAAATTCATGGAAAATTGGAATTAAGGTATGAGTTTATTTTGGTACAAACAATCTTTAAACCCATGCTTATTTTTTTTTCATCATGTGCATTTTCCATGAATTTTTTGAGGATCCCCTCATACTATGAGGTGAGTAAATCTTAGCAGGTCTTGTTGGAGAGAATGTTGAGAGGACAGCTCTTAAAGTTGGGACTTGCCTAGACAGTATGTTCTAAGGTAGCCTGTGAGTCTTTTGGAGGTTGAGCGACCAAAGC
>NW_006209345.1:3915125-3933967 GCF_000334495.1 Tupaia belangeri chinensis | reverse complement strand
CTGGAAGAACAGACAGCTAGACTTTCTGTTGGACACAGAGTAGTTTTCAGCCCTCAGCAGGTTCTTAGATAAAGACTTGTGGTGACTCTGCGTTTTCTGGTCTGAGTAGTTGGAACCAGCTTGGTTTTCTCATGGGCTGGTCAGAGAAGTGGTAGTTTTCCAGAATGCAGACAGAGAGAGAAAGAGAAGGGGGGAACTGCCTTCTCTAGAAGGCCTGGGGCTTTAGAAAAGAGTACTTTGCTTTCTGTAAGGGGGAAAATGGGAGGAGCTCCCAGCCCTTTTGAGCCCTTATCACTCTGGAGTTCCTGTGGCCTTTTGTTCTCTCTCACTGGCCTGTGAGCTAATCAAAGGCCAGTTTGGCCATATTCTGAGATTAGCTGAGTACTGAACTGAACTGTAGCTTAGCTGGGGAACCAACCTTCTTCACTCAGACTCTGGTCAAAAATTTAGAGGTTGCTGGGACCAGCCGATAGTGTAGCACTTATGCTGCTGGGCTCCCACATGGCTAACCATGGTTCAAGTCCTGGACCCAGTGGCTTGAAAAGCACTCTGCACACCTCTGCATGCATGCCCAAGATTCAAGGAGGAGAATGGAGGAGAAGAGATTGTTGCTGTCTCACCTGGGGGATGATTTTTCACTCTCCTTCTTACTGTGTCTGTCTCTCTCTCTCTCCAGTGAATGCACATACTCTAAGGCAAAAACCTCTAAGAAAAAAAAAAAAAAGAAAGAAAGAAAAACTTCAGAAGTTCCATAGTTATGAGGAATGGTTCATTTCAAGCTCTGCTATTTCAGAAACAGAAGATCCACTTTTTGCGAGGGGCAAATATAGGTACCAAAGCAGCAAAGAAGGGATTGAAACTCAAACAAGTCTAATTATAGAGCTCATAACCCAAAACTCTATGCATATTGCTCCCCCATATGACCTATAACCCCAGCCACTTCCCCACAAGTCTAAGAACCCACCTACACCAAGGCCAGTCTTACCTGCTGCTTATCAGGCTCTATGCTAATCCAAGCTATTTCACCTTTCTTGGACCCATTCAAAAATCTCATCTGTGGGCTCTTGTCTCTCCAGTAGTGTTTCTACATAAAAGCGACAGTGACATTTAATTCTTTTTTTTTTTTTAAAGAATTATTTTATTTAACTTTATTTATTTATTTTTATTTGACTAGAGAGGGACAGAGTAAAAGACAGGGAAAGTGAGAAAGCAAGCTACCAGGTCCAGGACTCAAACTGTGGTCAGCCATGTGGGAGTCCAGCACCCTTAACCACCATGCCACCTGCCAGCCCCTAATGCTTAATTCTTAATTTAATCAATTAATTTCATGGCATGGCAACTGGATGATGGTGGGAACCGCTACCTCTGACAGTGCCCTGTTATGGTGCAATTTAACTCTAGTCTTCCAGTCAGCCAGGATCGGGAAGCACCTGTGGGGAACTTCATGTGTGTCGCTTCACCTGTGAGGATGGTCACACTGTATCCATGCACATATGCCTGGCATGTTTCTCAAACCCTTGGGTCTGGGATTTGAACTATACAGTTGGCTATATGGGATCCAGTTGCCTTAACCATCATGCCACTGACTGACCTACTTCATTCCATTTTATGGTTAAATATTCCACTGCATGAATGTACCACATTTGGCTTATCCATTCATCAGTGTTGGGCATTTGGGGTTTTCCCTTTTGGTTGTCACAAATAATGTTGCTAGGAGGACTCACTTTTTTGTTTTATTCACTTTTTTTTTTTTTTTAACCTTATTTGACCAGAAAGAGACAGAGTGACAGAGAGAGAGAGAAAGTGAGAAAGCAAGCCACCAGGTCCAGGACTTGAACCACGGTCGGCTATGTGGGAGTCCAGCTTCCTCAACCACCACACCACCCTGCTGGCCAATGGGTGTCTCACTTTTATAAAAACTTTTTTTTCTTGTTGCCAAAGGGTGCATGCATTCATGAGAGAGAGAGAGATCGAGAGAGAGAGAGAGAGAGAGAGGGAGAAAGCACCCTCCCCAGTGGGGCATTGTCATGTCACAATCCTTTCTCCTCTATTTCTTCATGTCAGGATTTTAGTTATGCATGCATATGTGCCTGGCATGATTTTCAATCCATTGGTGCCAGTATTTGAACCATGGTCAACCATGTGGAATCTGACTCCTTCAATCATTAGGTTATGGGACTGGCCTATAAAAACCTTTAAAGAGAGGCCAGCAGGTGGCATAGTGATTAAGGTGCTAGACATCCACATGGTTGACTGTGTTTTGAGTCCTGGACCCAGTGGCTTGAAACTCATACTGGATGCATGTGCATGCATGCCCAAAATCCTAAGAGGAGAATGAGGAGAAAGAATTGCAGCATGGCTATCCCCCCCCAGGAGGTGATTCCTCACTTTCTGTCTCTCTGTCTCTCTCTACTTCTCTGGTGAGTGTACATGCCCTGTAGCAAAAATCTCTCTAAAAAAAGAGGGGGAGAAAGAAATATATGTTTTCAAAAGTTACAAATAACACCTGGCATATAATAAGGACTCACAGGGACCAGCAGTTGGCATAATGGCTATGTCACAGGACTCCCATATAGTTGACCATGGTTCGAGTTCCGGATCTGGTGGCTTAAACTCACATCGGGCACATGTGCATGCATGCCCAAGATCCCAAGAGGAGAATGGAGGAGAAGGGATTGTAGCATGGTCATCTCCTCTGGGGGATGATATCTCACTTTCTGTCTCTCTGTCTCTGTCTTTCTGGCAAGTGCACGTGCCATATAGCAAAAGCCTCTCCAAAAAATAAGAAGAATAATAAGGACTCAGAAATCCTAGAGTAAGGTGGTATTATCTCCAATTTTTTTTTTTTTTCATTTTATGGTTTTTGCCATAGGTTGCATGTGCTTGGCAAAGATAAGCAGAGAGACAGTGAGAGGGGAAGTAAGAAATCACCCCTCAGGGGAAATGCCCATAGGAAGGTTGGTGAAGATGGGAATGGAGAATCATTATCTGTTTATCTCTTCTTTGTGTCCAGCACAGGGGCACCAGTCCTCTCCTGCCTTGTGCCCTCCCTGTCTTCCTCTCTGCCCTCTCTCTTTCCAGGTGTCCAGGGCGTGGAGGTGCAGTTGGAGAACCAGATGGTCTTAGTACAGACCACTCTGCCCAGTCAGGAAGTACAGGCCCACCTGGAAGGCACAGGGCGACAGGCAGTACTCAAGGGCATGGGCAGTGGCCAATTGCGTGAGTAACTTCTATGGGCTTGGCTTTGGCCTCTCTGGGAGGGAGATGGTCTAGAATTGGTACAAATCTAACCTTACGATTCTTGGGCTCTGAGTTGAAGTGGCTTTGGGAAAAGTGTAGAAAATAAGTGAGACTCTTTCCATGCCCTTCCTGAGCTGATGATGGGGTGGGACTGGGTGAGGTGGCAAGCTAGCCCAAGTGTCTAATACCTTGCAGAGAATCTGGGGGCAGCAGTGGCAATTCTGGAGGGGCCTGGCACTGTACAGGGGGTGGTACGCTTCTTACAACTGTCTCCTGAGCGCTGCCTCATCGAGGGAACCATTGACGGCCTGGAGCCTGGGCTGCATGGACTCCACGTCCATCAGTACGGGGACCTCACAGAGAACTGCACCAGGTAAGTCATCTGTAATCTCCCTAGCTCATCCTCAGCTACAAAGTTTTTTACTCAGTCCTCACAAGTATCCCATGAGGCACTTACACACAGACCTAGCCTACAAATGAGGAAACTGACACTCAAAGAGATGAAATGACTTTACCAAAGGGCCCAAATTATATAAAAGGCAGAGTTGGAATTTGTATCAAGATCTGACCTTGAAGCTCCTTTCAGTAACCACTTCACTGCCTCTGAGATGGAAGAGGACTCCTGTACATAAGAAGGAAAATGTCCTCGTGTCATGGTATTTGTCATGCCATGATATAATTTGTTGTTTACTTATCTGTGCTGCCCCAGACCAAAAGTTTATTGCGGGAAGACCCACATCTGATTCCTCTTGGCGCATTCTGCCCAAAACCTGGCACAGAGTAGGACTATTTGTTGAATGAATGAATGAATGGATGGATGGATTGGATGGATGGATTGGATGGATGGATGGATGAATATAGGTAGATAAGTGGGTAAACCACCTGGCCTCTGAGCTACCATTCTGTATCCTACCTGTTACATTTCCTTCTTAGCTGTGGTGACCACTTTAACCCAGATGGAACATCTCACGGGGGCCCCCAGGACTCTGTCCGGGTAAGTGTCAGTTTGGACAGGGCTTGATTTGAAAGAGAACCCCCAGGTCTCAGAGGCAGGGCAGATAGCTCTTGGGGCCTTAGAGTGTGATTATTTTTTGTTGGGGTCTTTTCTTCTCACTTTATCTTGTTGAATTTAGAAATATTTATTGATCTATGATCAAGGTCATAGAGCTACAATATAGTACAACCCAGTGCCCACCCCCAAGGAAATCAGTCTAGTGGGGGAGATCACTGAAATTGATTTTTTTTCCCTTTCATTACTTTTTTTTAATAAATTTAAGAACAGCAGTACATTGATATAATTCTGACAGGAACCTTCAGGAAGCCCTGGGGATCCAGAGTAAGCATCTAATGCAGCCTCTAAGCATCTAGAGCAGGAGCAAAGGGAGAAAGCTTTCTGAAAAAAGTGAAGTGGGGAAGTTGAAGGTTTTACTCAAACTAGAAGGCAGCCCCCCCTTTTTTTGGAGAGGTTTTTGCTATAGGGCGCGTGCGCTCGCCAGACAGACAGAGAGAGACAGAGAGACAGAAAGCGAGAAATCACCCCCCAGGGGGATGGCCACACCGCAATCCCTTCTCCTCCATTCTCCTCTGGGGATCTTAGAAAAACACACACACGAGACCAGCGTGAGATTTTTAGCCACCGGGTCCGGGACCCGAACCGCGGTCGACTATGTGGGAGTCCAGTGACATAGCCACTACACTAACTGTTGGTCCCTCACCCCCCCTTTTAAAAAATTACTTCCTTAATTTAGTTTATTATTATTTTTTAAATAATTATTTTATTTAACTTTGTTTATTTATTTATTTTTAACTTGACCAGAGAGGGACAGAGAGAGGAAGAGGAAAAGTGAGAAAGCAAGCTGCCAGGTCCAGGACTCAAGCCACAGTCAGCTATGTGGGAGTCCAGCACCACACCACCTGCCACCCCCCAACATGCTGTCTTGACTTTTATTTTATCTGAGTACTAACTGAAGTTACTCAGTGGTTTGATCTAAATTGACTAATTTTTTTTCCCTTAGGAAAATTTAGTTTGTTTCATTTTAGGTTTTTTTTTTTTTTTTTGCTATAGGGTGTGTGTGCTCACAGGAGAGGAGGCACAAGGAAGGGGGTGGGGAGAGAAAAAATGAAAAATGACCCGCCTGCCCACCCAGTGGGGATGGCCATGCTGCAATCCCTTCTCCATTTTTCTCTTGGGATTTTGGGCACACATGCACATGTGCCTGGTGTGATTTTTTTTTTTTAAGCCACCAGGTCTGGGACTTGAACCAAACAGTTGGCCATGTGGGATCCAGTCACCCACACTACCACACATGACTGGCCCTAGTTTTGTTTTTTTATCTATCATGAAAATTTTAAAACATTCCAAAATAGAGGAACTAGTTATGAACTCTCATGTACCTGTCATCCAGCTTCAAGTTACCAATTTACGGCCAGTTCTGTTTCATTTATGAGTTTTTCAAAAGGTTCATGGATGGGACCAGCAGTTGGCATAATGGCAATTTCACTGGACTCCTCCCATGAAGTTGACCACGGTTCAATTCCTGGACTTGGTGGCTTAAACTCACGCCAGGCGCATGTGCGTGTGTGCCCAGGATCTTGAGAGGAGAATGGAGGAGAAGGGATTGTGGCATGGCCATCCCACCTGGGGGGTGATTTCTCGCTTTCTGTCTCTCTGTCTCTCTCTGTCTGGCGAGCGCACGCGCCCTATAGCAAAAACCTCTCAAAAAAAATTAATGGAAAATAGAAATGTGTACTTTGAAAAAACTATGCATAGACTTTTTTTTTTTTCATGGAGAGGTTTTACTATAGGGCAAGTGCACTTGCCAGAAAGACAGAGAGAGACAGAGAGACAGAAAGCAAGGAATCACCCCCCAGGGGGTATGGCTATGCCACAATCCCTTCTCCATCCCCTAGGGATCTTGGGCACACATGCACATGCGCCCGGCGTGTTTAAGCCACTGGGTCCGGGACTCGACCCGCGGTTGACTACATGGGAGTCCAGCGACATAGCCATTACGCTAACTGCTGGTCCTTAGACTTCAAATTTTTTTTGCACTAAAATAAAGTTGTATTTGGATTCCATTTCTTAATGAACTTTATATTTTATTTTATTTTGAGAGGTTTTCACTATAGGGCGCGTGCGCTCGCCAGACATACAGAGAGAGACATAGAGACAGAAAGCAAGAAATCACTCCCCAGGGGGGATGGTCACGCCGCAGTCCCTTCTCCTCCACTTTCCTCTCGGGATCTTGGGCACGCGCGCACATGCGCCCGGTGTGAGTTCTAAGCCACTCGGTCCGGCATGCAAACCACGATCGACTACGTGGGAGTCCAGCGACATAGCCATTATGCTAACTGCTGGTTCCCTTAATGAACTTTTTAAAGTCCCTTCATACACCCCCTTACCCTTACCTAGCGTTATATTGAAGTAAATCAAGACGTCATTTTCGGCCAGCATGTGGCATGGATGTTAAGGTGGATAGATTCCCACATGGCTAACTACATGGTTCTCATCTTGGATCCCGTGGCTTGAAAACCACTCCAGGTGTGTGTGCATACATACTGAAAAGCTTGGGAGGAAAATAGATGAGAAGGAATTGCTGTGTGGCCATCCCCCTAGGGGAGGGATTTCTCACCTTCTGTCTGTCTGTCTGTCTCTCTCTTTCTCTGTCTTTGTCCAGTTAGCACACATACCCTATAGCACAACTTTAAAAAAAAAAATCATTTTATGTAATTGAGGTAGATTTATTCATTTAAAAATACATTTCATTTCTTTGTTTGCTACAGGGCACGTGCACTTGTTGGAAAGAAACAGAAGGAGAAAGAGGGAAAGTGAAAAATTACCCTCCAGGGTCTCAATCCCTTCTACATTCTCCTTTCGGAATTTTGGGCATGCACACACACGTGCTTATATGTTTTTCAAGCCACCCAGTCCAGGACTCAAACCACTCAGTAGGCTATGTGGGATCCAGTCGCCTTAACCTCTGCACCATCTGTTGGCCCAAGAGTAGATTTATTTATAGCAAAACACTTGATATTGCCATAGAGAATGAAAAACCACTACTTCTAGCCATGAGAGGAAGATCATTGGGACCAGCAGATGACTCACGTGTAAGTGACCATGGTTCAAGTCCCAGACCCAGCGGCTTAAAACTCATGCCAGGACCATGTACATATGTGCCAAAAATCTCAAGAGGAGAATAGAGGAGAGGGATTGTGGTGTGGCCATCCCCCCAGGGGTGAGTTCTTGCTTTCTGTCTGTCTCTCCAGTGAGCACACATGCCCTATAGCAAAAATCTCTCTCTACAAAAAAAAAAAAAAAAAAAAAAGAGGCAGATCATTAATCAATGAAAACCAAAGAGATGTTATTAAAGCTCTCCTAAAGATTGCCTTCAAGGTTAGAGAACTGAAACCTGTTTTTTTGTTTGTTTGTTTGTTGTTTTTTTTTAGAATTATTCTATTTAACTTCATTTATTTGTTTGTTTGTTTTAGTTTTGATCAGAGAAAGAGAAAGTGAGAAAGCAAGCCGCCAGGTCTGGGACTTGAACTGCAGTCAGCCATGTGGGAATCCACCTGCCAGTCCTGAAGCCTGCTTTATTTTTGTTAAAGTGGAGATTAGCAATATTAGATGTTAAAGACCTATTAACACTGCACTGAGACTTTCTCCTTAATGTTTTCAGATACAAAATAATTGCATAGAGGATTACCCTCCCTCTCAGTGATCTAATGTTTTCTCTTTTTCTTAAAGAATTATTTTATTTAACTTTATTTAATTTGACAAGAAAGGGACAGAGCGAGAGAAAGAGGGAAAGTGAGAAAGCAAGCCGCCAGATCCGGGACTTGAACCTCAGTCAGCCATATGGGAGTCCAACATCCTTAACCACCACAACGCCTGCCAGTCCCAATGATTTAATGTTTTCTGATGTTCTGTCATACACCTATTGTCTCCTCCATTCCGTTGACGGCTGTTCCCTTGTACTTGGCAATGTAACCCCAGAACATGTTTAGGTTCTTGACTCTGGGAAACTGCTGTCTCCTCTTTATATCCTCCCAGGACTCAGAACTTTGTTTTCTTTTCTTTTTGTTTTTTGAAGAGGTTTTTGCTATAGAGTGCGTGCGCTCACCAGAAAGAGAGAGAGACAGAGAGACAGAAAGCGAGAAATCACCCCCCAGAGGGGATGGCCACGCTGCAATCCCTTCTCCTCCGTTCTCCTCTCGGGATCTTGGGCACGCACGCACACGCGCCCGGCGTGGGTTTTAAGCCACCGGGTCCGGGACGCGAACCACGATCGACTACGTGGGAGTCCAGCGACATAGCCATTACGCTAACTGCTAGTCCTGTTCTCATTTTTTATTTCAATTAATTTATTTTAAAAAGTTGCTAGAGGGTGGAGCCAGCAGGTGGCTTGATGGTTAAGTGTGCTGGACTCCCACATGGCTAACCGCGGTTTAAGTCCTGGACCTGGTGGCTTGTTTTCTCACTGTCTCTCTCTGCTCAAATTAAAATAATAGTGATGTGGGTCCAGCAGTTAGTATAATGGCTATGTCGCTGGACTCCCATGTAGTCGACCACGGTTTGAGTCCTGGACCCGGTGGCTTAAACTCACGCCAGGCGTGTGTGTGTGCCTGCCCAAGATCCCAAGAGGAGAGTGGAGGGGATAGGATTGCGGCATGGCCATCCTCCCTGGGGGGGGTGATTTCTTGCTTTTTGTCTCTCTGTCTCTGTCTTTCTGGTGAGTGCACGTTCCCTATAGCAAAAACCTCTTAAAAAAAAAAGACAACGAATAAAATTGAATAAAATAATTTCAAAAAAAGAAAGAAAAAGAAATGTTTACTCCCTTAAAAAAAAAATTGTTGGGAACCAGCAGTTAGCGTAATGGCTATGTCGCTGGATTCCCACGTAGTCGACCACGGTTCGTGTCCTGGACCCAGTGGCTTGGAACTCACGCCGGGCGCGTGTGCGTGCGTGCCCAAAATCCCGAGAGGAGAATGGAGGAGAAGGGATGGCAACGTGACCATCCCCCCTGGGGAGTGATTTCTCACTTTCTCTCTCTATGTCTCTCTGTCTGTCGGGCGAGTGCACGCGCCCTATAGCGAAAACCTCTCCAAAAAAAAAAAAAATTGTTAGAGGGCATACATGCTTCCCAGAGAGAGAAAGAGAGGGAAAATGAAAAAGCACCTTCCATGGTGGTCATGTCCATTTTCCATTTTCCTTTCAGAATTTTGGGCATGGGTACACACACACCTGGCATGTTTTTCTACTGCCAGGTCTAGTACTAGCCATGTGGGATTTAGCCACCTTAACCACCAGGCCACCAAAAGCCTTGTTTTTTGTTCCATCTTGATGAACATTTGCAAAGTTTGCAGCCTTCTGTCACAAACAAATGAACCATGGTATGTGTTTCTTGAGGTAACTGAGTTTTTGGACTTTGGATAAAAGTCTTTTTTTGTTTCTCTCTAAGTTTTATTTATTTCCTCCATGACCAAGAGAGACAGAGATAGATGGCACCCCCAACAGGGTCTTGATGCTGCCGTCTGCCCCCCAGCATAAGCCACCCTGATACCATCATGTATCTGGTATTTTCAGGGAGGTCCCAAGACCTCAACCCAAAACCTTCCCATATGGATCAGTCTCAGCATAGCATTTTACTGCTGCACCACTGTGGCTCCTTCATCACATACTTTTCTTTCTTTTTAATATTAATTAATTAATTAATTAATTTTTGTTATTTTAATTTGCTATAAGGCACGTGTGCTCACCAGAGTGAGACAGAGAAAGAGAGAGAGACAGAATGTGAGAAAGCAAGTTGCCAGGTCTGGGACTCAAACCACAGTCAGCCATGTGGGAGTCCAGCACTTAAACACTATCCCACCTGCTGGCCCCCCTTTATCACACTTCTTTTTTTTTTAATTATTATTTTATTTAGATAGATTTATTTATTTATTTTAATTTGATCGAAGAGGGACAGAGCGAGAGAGAGAGAGAGAAAGAAAGCGAGAAAGCAAGTTACCATATCAGGGACTCAAGCTATGATCGGCCATATGGGAGTCCAGCACCTTTAACCACCATGCCACCTGCCGGCTCCCCTTTATTATACTTGGTCAAACGATGCCTGAAAAGTTAGAGAGGCCTTTTTGTGGCCCACTGCACAATGGCACACCATGCTCCAAGTGTTATTGATCTATTGCCATAAATCGAGTGACTCCAAAGTTAAGAATTTAAAACAACATCTGTTATCTCACTGTTTCTCTGGGTCAGGAAGTAGGGTGTTGCTTAGTTTGGTGCCCCTGGCTCAGGGTCTTTCACACGGCTGCTGTCATGTCAGTGCTCAACGTGGGGAACATCTGCTCCCAGCATGTTGCTGTTGGCAGGCCCCAGGTCATCCCTGGCTGTCAGCCAGAGACATCAGTCCTTTGCCACGTGGGCCTCTCCCTAGGGCAGTTCACAGCTTGCAGCTGGCTTTACTCAGAGCAGTCAAGAGAGAGGGTGAGAGGCCTGCCAGGACTGAAGCCACATTCTTTTTGTAATCTAATTTTGGAAGTGATACTAGGTCCAGTCCATGCACAAGGGGTAAGAATGTGAAGATAGGGAGGTGCAAGAATGGGCTCTCTGCCACAGAGAGTCTTCAGAGATGGTGGACAGAAACTAGTCATGTAAAGAGGGTGAGAGTGGGAATAGCAGGTCCAGAATAGGAAACCACCCCTGAGGTAAAGCCCTTAAGGCATAATGCAACAAGAAGTGTTTCTGAAGGGCAAGAGACTACCTTGTTCCCTGACCCCTTCAACCCCACTTGGGCACATGCGCTCATCAGACAGACAGAGAGACAGAAAGTGAGAAACCACCCCTCAGGGGGGATGGCTGCACCACAATCCCTTCTCCTCCTCTCGGGATCTTGGGCACGCACGCACATGCGCCTGGTGTGAGTTTTAAGCCACTGGGTCTGGGACTCGAACCATAGCCGACTACATGGGAATCCAGCAACTTAGCCATTACGCTAACTGCTGGTCCCCCTCAACCCCACTTGGAACAGGGAATCAGAAGGGGCTAAGTCAGCATCTGTATTGCACCCTAGTCCTTGATATAAATGACCAAGTGAGTGGCCAAGGCCACCTTGATGACTGGCATGTTCCTTTTGGGTCTTAGCTCCTGGTTTTGCCCAGATGGAAATTAATTCAATGTGAGAATTTATGTCCAAGTTGGATGACCCTTGTGTGTCTCCTAACTAGTCTCCAAGCTTCTTTCCCTTCTCTGTTTCCCGCCATTACTTTCTTTCATACACTATACTATAGAGTTTGCTTCAGAGCACAGACATGCATGCCCCTGCTTGAAGCCCTTTTTGGCTCTCTGGAGGATATAGCCTGGGCCAACTTCTTGGTGGGACATTTATGACCTCCCCTGGCCCAATTCTACCTGCCTCTGTCCCCAGGGGAGGGGCTGGAAGCCCAGGGGAGGGGCTGGAAGGACTGCCTCGCCTTGACCCTTTACTAGCTTATGACTCCAGCTGCTCCCTCAGCCCTGTCCCCCAAAATAGTCCTCAAGATTCTTTATCATCATCCAGCCTTCTTGATCTGTCTACCATCAAAGTCCCCAACACAGGGTATAATGCAAGTATCAGGTGCCAGCAACAGATGTCCCTCTGGAAAACAAGATAAAGCGGAACCGGTGCTTCTCACCGCTCAGCCCATCACACAGGGAAATACTTTGTTATTCAACAGCAAGTTCATGTAGACAGGCCTCTACTGGCAACAGGCACTTGCTTCTGCCCAAAATGTCAGGTTGGGGACAATTTATTTACACAAATGTAGGTTTCTGTGGTTTACCAGTAGGGTTCTTTACCCCAAACTCACTAACCTTTGTACTCACCCCATTTTTGTTTTTGTTTCATAAAAGAGAGATTTTTGCTATAGGTCAAGTGCGCTCACCAGAGAGGCAGAGAGAAACAGTGAGACATAAAGCAAGAAATCACCTCCTGCCTCTGAGTGGATAACCACGCCGCAGTCTCTTCTCCATTCTCCTCTTGGGATTTTGGGCATGCGCGTGTATATGCACAGCGACTCACCTTGTTTTACATTGTCACATGTCTGTTCCATATCTGGTTCCCCACCATGCTGCGAGTCCCTTGAGGGTGGGTGGTGACCACGTATTCCTGCCATGCCTGGCAGAGTGTCTGACATAGGAGGTACCTAGTAGATGTGCTGTGATATTTTTTGTTACCTTCATGGGAGAAAGTAAGAGCCAGTTTTGGGGGACCAGGACAGGCCCTTGCCCCTTGAGTTTCTTTTGTTTCTTAAGGCTGGCAAAGAAGGAGATGATAGGTTGACCAACTTAAGCCTAAAGGAATTGAAAGACTCACAGAGCCAATAGGCTGGAGAACTAGGCGTGGAACTTGTCTACCTGGAGGCTAAGAAGCAGGGCTGTGTTGGGCCAGGTAGCAGCCTTAAAGGAGAAATGGCCTAGTGTAGTGGTGCAGTCTTCCCACTGCATAGGAAGGGAGAACTTTGGCTGTTACCAGCTTGCTGTCATTCTACCCAGGATTTCAGGTCCAGGGAAGGAGTATCTGATTGTCTTCCTTGGGTCTTGGACTGTCCCTGATTCTACTAGACTGGACCCACAGGAGAAAACTGGTACTTTGGGGAAGTAGAGGAATCACATACAGGGAAGCCAGGCGCTAATAGCTGTTCCACATGACCCTTTCCCCTCATTGGGTCGGGTCTCATTCTAGCACCGTGGGGACCTAGGCAATGTCCACGCTGATGCTGACGGCCGAGCCATCTTCAGGATAGAGGATGGGCAGCTGAAGGTAAGATGAGAAGGAAGTTGGGGACCTTTCCTAACAGAGTCCACTGTCCAAGGCCGTTGTCTCCCCTCAAAGGTATGGGATGTGATTGGCCGCAGCCTGGTTATTGATGAGGGAGAAGATGACCTGGGCCGAGGTGGCCATCCCTTATCCAAGATCACAGGGAACTCTGGGGAGAGGTGAGTGGTGCTGTCTCCAGCAGGAGGCTGTGCTCTGCCGATTGTACATGTGGGACCTGGAGGGGCCCAGCCAGACAGTGCCCACTCTTGACCACACATTCTTCTGCAGGTTGGCCTGTGGTATCATTGCACGTTCCGCTGGCCTTTTCCAGAACCCCAAGAAAATCTGCTCCTGTGACGGCCTCACCATCTGGGAGGAGCGAGACCGGCCCATTGCTGGTGAGGGCAGAAAGGAGTCAGGCCAGAGGACTGCTCACCTCTGAGCATGGACTTACCTTGGGTCTGTTCCTTCCTCTCAGCTGAGCACACACCTCCCACTTCTAGAGGGGGCCTTGCTTGCCTAGGCCTATGAGAACTAGGTACAGGGTTTGTAGGGGATGCCATGACATTCCCTTGGTAAATTAAAGTTATTTTCATAAGGAACTTTGTGTTTTGTCCGTGTCTTTGTATCTTTAGTGGGCTTGGTGAACTCAATCTCTCAGCCTCTGCCCTCACTATCCAGGGCCACTCTTTAACTTTGGAGCCAAATAAACCTGGACCCAAATCCACACACACTCACAGGGTCCAATCTTCCTGCTTGGGGTCACAATGAAGGGCCACAGCAGTCATACTTCTGTGTGTGGCCGCCCTCCTTCTCATTCTGGCTGATTGGAACCCAAATGGATACCTGACCCATGTTGGGCCATGCTTTTCCCAAGAAATCAGAGAAGATCCAGATTTAGTTTCTCCCTGTGGTTGAACCCATAACATGGGGGTACAGGAACTTCAGGCGGCCTCCTTCTCCCTGCCTTGTCAACTCAGAGGAAAAGTCAGTCTGTGAAGGAGGACAGATGAGGCAGATACACACAGAGGATTTAGGATTTGCTGGAGAAGCCTAGTTGCTCTGGAGTCTCCACCTGGGCCTGTTGTAAGATCTGCCTTCTACCCTGTGATCCAGAGAGCACTCCTGTATTCTCTGAATGAATCTCCACTGTACCCTCTTTAAAAAATTGATCTGGCGGGACTAGCAGGTGGCATGATAGTTAAGGTGCTGGACATTCCCACATGGCCGACCATGGTTTGAGTCCCAGACCCGGCAGCTTGCTTTCTCACTTTCCCTCTCTGTGTCTGTCTCTGGTCAAATTAAAATAAATGAATAAATAAATAAAATTAAATAATTATTTTAAAAAATTTATCTGGCTTGACTTGATTTCTTCTACTCACAAGTGAAAGACTTGGCTAATTAGTAAGTTAAGTGTTTAGCCCAGAGCCTGCACACAGTAGATTAAGGGAGCAGTGATGCAAATTTGAGACACTTGGAGCCCCTGGAGGCATCCAGCTAGCCAGGGGACAGCACTTGGGGCCTTGGATTGAGGGCCTCCCTACCCATCTTTCCCCCAACCTCATCCCATTGGATTGAATCAGGCTTGCTCATCCTTGGTAAGGCTGCCTTTACGACACAGTAAGCTGTCACACTGCAGACTTTGCCCCTATGCTGTCTACTTGCAACTAGAAAAGTGGTTTTACAGTTGATTGGCCTTGGCTTCCAGGCCCTGGCTCAGCTCCCAGTCCTCAGGGCCTGCTGGTTTTCCATTCAAAGCTGCAGGCTCTGCCTCTAACACCAACCTTTGGACCCTTTTTCTTGCCAAACATATGCTGGTTGTTTTCCAGCTCCCCTGGGTTCCTGTGAGCCAAATCCTTTTAAGCCTAGGGCCCAGGCTATCTTTCTCCTCCCCAAGGTCATTGCAGAAACTTCTGGGTTTGCGGCCAGCAGGTGGTGTGGTTAAGGTGCTAGATTCCCACATGGCCAAATGCAGTTTGAGTCCCAGACCCAGTGACTTGAAATTCATGCCAGGCACATGTGTATGAATGCCCCAAATCCTGAGAGGATGATGGAGAAGGTATTGCAGCATGACCATCCCCCCAAGGAATTTCTCACTTTCCCTCTGTCTTTCTGGTGAGCATACACATCCTACGGAAAAAAACTGAAAAAAAAAAAAAAAAAAGAAACCCAGGTTTTTTCTGCCCATATCCAATCCCTGACCTCTCACTTCCATTCTGAAAATTGTGGTTGTGTTTAACCTTTTTCTGCCTAGCTGCTCACTATCCCCTACTAACCACTCTGTTAACAGATTTTTTTTTTCCTTTATTCATTAGTAAAGTACACGTGTAAGCACAAGAGGAAAAGAGAGGGAGAGATGAGCACCCTCACAGCGTTTGATCACACCAAGATTGCTTTCCTGCCGTCCTCCAATGCTGATTCTGGGTATTCACACATGTGCCCTGCATGTTTCACCACAATCCATCCCAACTTCAGCTAGCCCTCAGTCCTGCGGAAGTACATCCCAATATAGTCAGGGAGTTCTCTGGATGCAAGCTTGGAACCTCCTTCCCGTGCGGGTCAGCCTCCCAGGGTACGTTTTCCTGCTGTGCCACTATCCAGCACCTATACTGTTAGCACTTTTTTTTCTATATTTGGTATAAGGTGTGTGTGTTTGCTGTAGAGAAAAAAATAAAGTATCCAGCCAGGGAGGATGGCCACACTGAAATCCCTCTCCATTCTCCACTCAGGATTTTGGACATGCATGCACACGTGCTCACTGTCTTTTTCAAGATGCCAGGTCCAGGACTTGAACTACACAATCAGCCATATGGGATCCAGCTGCTTTAACCACCATGCCACTGGGTGGTCCTATATTAGTATTCTTAAGAGATCAGCATCTCCATTAGTGTTTCTCTGTTCTAAATATTTTCTTTTTAAATTTTTACCAGAGCACGCATGTGCTCACCAGAGAGAGGAAGCCCCTCACCCCCTATAGGGCATGGTTATATACAGTCCCTTCTCCACTTCTCCATCCTGTCATGATTTGGGGTGGCATGCACCTACACATGCCCAACATGTTTTTCAAGCTAGTGGTTCAGGATTTGTACTGTACAGTTGGTGGTGTGGGATCTGGCTCCTTTAACTCCCAGACCATGGGCTGGCCCATTTCTTTCTTTCTTCCTTTCTCCCTTTCTTTCTTTCTCTTTAAGAATTATTTATTTATTTAATTCCATTTGTTATTATTATTTTTTAATAATAATAGAGAAAGGGAAATAACAATGGAGAGAAAGGGAAAGCGGGAAAGCAAGCCACCAGGTCCAGGATGCGAACCCTGGTCAGCCATGTGGGAATCCAGCACCTTTAATCACTTCACCCATTTTTTCTAAACTCTGCTGTGTGGTTTTCAAACTTCATTTTAAAAATAAAGCGCAGGGGCAGGCAGGTGGCGTGGTGGTTAAGGGTTTGGACTCCCACATTGCCAACCATGGTTCAAGTCCTAGACCTGGCAGCTTGCTTTCTTACTTTCTCTCTCTCTCACTCTGTCCCTCTCTGGTCAAATGTATGTATAAATAAATAAATAGTTAAATAAAATAATTCTTTAGAAAAATAAATTTAAAAATAAAGCACAATCAGGACTGGCAGTTGGCATAATAGCTATGTCACTGGACTCCCATGTAGTCGACCGCGGTTCAAGTCCTGGACCTGGTGGCTTAAACTCATGCTGGGTGTGTGTAGATGCGTGCCCAAGATCCCAAGAGAAGAATGAAGGAGAAGGGGTTGCAGCATAGCCATCCTCCCTGGGGGGTGATTTTGTGCTTTCTATCTCTCTGTCTGTGTCTGTCTTTCTGGTGAGCGCATATGCCCTATAGCAAAAACCTAAAGAAAGAAAGAAAGAAAGAAAGAAAGAAAGAAAGAAAAGAAAAGAAAAGAAAAGAAAAGAAAAGAAAAGAAAAGAAAAGAAAAGAAAAGAAAAGAAAAGAAAAGAAAAGAAAAGAAAAGAAAAGAAAAGAAAAGAAAAGAAAAGAAAAGAAAAGAAAAGAAAAGAAAAGAAAAGAAAAGAAAAGAAAAGAAAAGAAAAGAAAAGAAAAGAAAAGAAAAGAAAAGAAAAGAAAAGAAAAGAAAAGAAGGAAGGAAGGAAGGAAGAAGAAAGAAAGAAAGAAAGAAAGAAAGAAAGAAAGAAAAATCATTCAGCAGAGCAGAAATGGAGCTGTAGTCAAATATGCATTAATTTTCTTAAATACCACAGATGTGTGTCCTAAATGCAAAATGTATATATTGCAAGTTCTGTCAATATAAAAATAACTTCCATAAAAAGAATAGTAGAGGAGGCCAGCAGTTGGCATGGTGATTAAGGGCACTGGATTCCCACATGGCCAACAGCGGTTCGAGTCCTGGGCCCAGAGGCTTGCTTTCTCACGTTCCCTCTCTCTCTTTTTCTCTGACCAAATTAAAATAAATAAAGTTAAATAAAAAAAATAATTCTTAAGAAAAAAATAACTTAAAAAAAAGTAGAGAGTTCACTATACTCTTCACTCAGCTCCTCCTAAAGTTAACAATTTATATTAGCGAAGAATAATTATCAAAACCACCAAATTAACATTAATGCTATTAACTGCAGACCTTATTCAAATTTCACCAGTTTTTCCACTAATGCTCTCTTTGTTTTTTCTTTGAGACTCAATCTCAACTCTCAATTACATGTCACTTTTAGTTGTGTCTCCCTCGTCTCCTCCAATCTGTGTTCCTCAGTCTCCTTTCATTTCTTGGGTTGACACTTTGAAATTTATTTATTTATTTAGTGGAGATTTTTGCTTTAGGGCACATGTACTCACCAGAGAGACAAAGACAGAAAACAAGAAATTACCCCCGGGGGGAAATGGCCATGCTCAATCCCTTCTCCTCCATTCTCCTCTTGGGATTTTGGGCCCATACGCACACGTGCCCAGTGTGAGTTTTAAGCCACTTGGTCTGGGATTCAAACTGTAGTCGACTACGTGGGAGTCCTGCAACATAAACATTATGCCATGTGCTGGTCCACATATGTTTATTTTATTATTATTTTAAATTTGGCTATAGGGCACTTGTGCTCACCAGAGAAAGAGAGAGAAAGTGAGAAAGCAAGCCACCAGGTCCAGGACTCAAACCACAGTCAGCATGTGGGAGTCCAATACCTTAACCACCATGGTGCCCGCTGGCCCCTGTGTTAACACTTTTGATCTGTACTGATCAGTTATTTTGTAGAATGACTTTCAGTTTGGCTTTGTCTGTGATTTTTAGTGATTAGATTGAGGTTATTATGCACTTCAGGTTATTATGGCACTTATGTACCATAAAAATGATTTATCCTTCCCAGTACATCAGTTGACATCTTATTACTGGTATGATTAACCTTGATTACTTGATAACATGCTAATATCTGAGTTTTCCCACTGTACATTAGCATTTTTTTTTGCAATTAATAGCTTACCTCGTGGGAACAGCAGTTAGCATAATGGCTATGTCACTGGACTCCCATGTAGTCGACCATGGTTCGTGTCCCAGACCTGGTGGCTTGAAACTCACGCCGGGTGCGTGTGCGTGAGTGCCCAAGATCCCAAGAGGAGAATGGAGGAGAAGGGATTGCAGCGTGGCCATCCCTCCAGGGGGTGATTTCTCACTTTCTGTCTCTCTGTCTCTCTCTGTCTTTCTGGCAAGTGCATGCGCCCTATAGCAAAACAAACAAACAAACAAACAAAACCTCTCAAAAAAAATAAATAAAATAAACTTACCTTGTGGGAGCTACTTTTTTCTTTTCTTTTTTTGGAGAGATTTTTTCTTTCTTTCTTT
>NW_006209345.1:3858763-3915108 GCF_000334495.1 Tupaia belangeri chinensis | reverse complement strand
GTTTTAAGCCACTGGGTCCGGGATGCGAACCGTGGTCGACTACATGGGAGTCCAGCGACACAGCCATTACCCTAACTGCTGGTCCCTGGAGAGGTTTTTTCTTATTGGGCGTGTGTGCTCGCCAGAAAGACAGAGAGAGACAGAGAGATAGAAAGCGAGAAATCATCCCCCCAGATGGCCACGCCTCAATCCCTTCTCCTCCATTCTCCTCTAGTAACCTTGGGCATACACGCACACGCGCGCGACGTGAGTTTAAGCCACCGGGTCCGGGACTCGAACTGCAGTCAACTACATGAGAGTCCAGCGACATAGCCATTACACTAACTGCTGGTCCCATGGGGAGCTACTTTGAAACTAAATATTCCTGTTTCTTCTCAAATGTTTGTCTACTTTTTAAAAACATTGTTTATTTAATTTTATTAATTATTATGATTATTTTTAGAGTTTTTTGCTATAGGGCATGTGTGCTGCCAGAAAGACAGAGAGAGACAGAGAGATAGAAAGCGAGAAATCATCCCCCCAGAGGGGATGGCCACGCCTCAATCCCTTCTCCTCCATTCTCCTCTCAGGATTTTGGGCATGCACGCACACACACCCGGCATGAGTTTAAGCCATCGGATCCGGGACTTGAACCGTGGTTGACTATATGGGAGTCTAGTGACATAGCCATTATGCCAACTGCTGGTCCCTTAATTTTATTAATTTTTACTATTTTTAAAAATTTTGGAGGAGCAGTAGGATTTATCTGCTCACTCCGCAAAGGCTCTAGGCGAGCAGCGGCCGCATCAGTCACCCAGCATGCACCTGTCTACAACCAGGATGCCCAAGACGAAGATCAGCTCAGCCTAGGGGACGGCCAAGAAAGATCCCAAGAGGAGATCAGAGAGATTGTTGGCTAAACCTGCTCCTGCAAAAGAGAGGAAGTAAAAAGAGGCAGTAGGGAAGGATAAATCTTCAGACAAAAGAGTGCAAACAAAAGGGAAAAGGAGAGCAAAGGGGAAACAGGCTGAAGTGGCCAACCGAGACACTAAAGATTTACCTGCAGGAAATGGAGAAACTAAAAATGGGAAGAGTCCACTCTGATGAAGCGGGAGAGAAAGAGGTCAAGTCTGAGCAATGTCATACACCAGGTCTTATCAATGGTCCCTGTCTCCCTTCTTGTACATCCAAGGATATTTTTGTCAACTATTTTGTAAATGCAAGTTTTTTAGTAACTCTAGAAACATTTTTAAGAAGGAGAGAATCCCACCACATCCCATTTTTTAAGTGTAAATGCTTTTTTTCTAAGAGCCGAAATAATTTACTGGTTGTTTATTTTTCAGTACAACCAGAAAATAGTGGGATATTGACGTATAGGAGGCTTTGACTCTATTGCATGTCAGCTTAACATTCCATAGGAGGGGCGGGGGGATGGTTTTTATATCCTAAATACAAAGCATACTAAATGGCAGTGTGGAGTCACAGTCATGCATTTAATGTGTCTTGAATATTTTAAATCACTTCTATTATGTTTTTTTAGTAGTATTGTTTCCTAAAAAAAAAACCACTCTTTGATTGTTGCTCTCCCTGTCAGAATTGTGTACACTCTGTAACATCTTTAGTCGTGGTAGTCCAGTTTTCCTAATTTTGTTAATGTGCTGTGAAAGATTGGAAGTCAAATGATGTAACCATTACGCCATCTGTTGGTCCTCTTCCTGGGTTTGTAAACACTTTTAAGTCATTTTATCTTTATGATCACACACCCACGACAGAGAAACAGATCCTTAACAGGATCTCATCATATGTGCTCCCCTTTTCCTGGCTCTCCAGCTCCCCGGGATCCTGGGCACCTGCTTACGCATCCGTTGTGTTTTCAGGCTGACCTGGGAATCTGAACCCACAGTCAGCCATATGGCTTCCCGCCTTGCAGGGCACTTGTATTACTGCTGTGTCACAGTGCCTGGACTTTGAGTGTCTTTTTTTTTTTTTGGAGAGGTTTTTGCTATAGGGGGTGTGCACTTGCCAGAAAGACAGAGAGACAGAGAGAGAGAAAGCAAGAAATCACCCCCTGGGGGGATAACCACACCACAATCCCTTCTCCTCCATCCTCCTCTCGGGATCTTGAGTATGCACGCACACGTGCCCAGTGTGAGTTTAAGCCACCAGGTCTGGGACTCAAACCACAGTCAGCTACATGGGAGTCCAGTGACATAGCCATTATGCTAACTGCTGGTCCCTTTGAGTCTTTTTAAGATTGTTGCTGTGGGAGCCAACAGGTAGCATGGTGGTTAAGGGTGGTGGACTCCCACATGGCCGACTGCGGTTCAAGTCCTGGACCTGGTGGCTTGCTTTCTCTTTTCCCCCCCCCCCCCATCACTCTGTCCCTCTCTGGACAAATTAAAATAAGTAAACAAATAAATTAATTTTTAAAAAAGATTGTTGCTGTGATAACAGGGAACTTAAATTCAAATTAAGCCTGTAAGATGTTTCATAATTTTGTAATTTATCCCGATTTGGGCAATTAAGATTGCATAACTCAATTTGAAGTTTTCTGCACATTTTAATTAAGCCCAAATAATTTATTAGAAGTAGGCTTTTGGGGGGACAGCAGGTAGCGTGGTGGTTAAGGCGCTGGACACTTTCACATGGCTGACCAGGGTTCAAGTCCTGAATCTGGTGGCTTGCTTTCTCACTTTCTCTCTCTCACTCTCACCCTCTGTCTCTCTCTGGTCAAATTAAAAAATAAATGAATGAATAAATAAAATAAAATAAATAATTATTTTTAAAAATTAGAAGTAGGCCTTTGGGCCAGCAGGTGATATGGAGTTTAAGGTGGCTAGATCCCATATGGCCAACTGCACAGTTCAAGTCCCAGACCCAGTAACTTGAAAATCATGCTGGGTGCTTGTATATGTGTGCCCCAAATTCCCAAGATGAGAATGGAGGAGAAAGGATTGTGACATGGCCATACCCCTGGGAGGTGATTTCTCACTTTCTATCTCTTACTCTTCCTTTCTGCCTCTCTTCGAGTGAGTATGTGCGCTCTGTAGCAAACTAAAAAAAAAAAAATACAAAGGAGTTAGCTTTTTTTTCTTCCTTTTTAAAATCTTCACTTGCTTTGCTTTGTTGCCCACTCCCCCCCACACACACACATACTCCTTCAGTCTTTTTAACGTGTATTCATTTATTCCATAAGAGAGACAAAAAACAGAGAGCTGGAGAGACAGGCATTTACCACAGGGCCCCAAAATTACCATTCACACCCAGCCTCAACCAGCCCAGATCACAGGCACATACATGCATACCTGGAGTGCGTGGAAGGCATTGGGACATGAATTCAGGACCTACCCTTGTGGGTCTAGCAGAGCAGAGGGTTGACAGCTGTGCTACCAGTTGGCTCTGGCAGAGTCTTAGACTTTTTAGTTTTTGAGATAGGGTGTGTGTACTTACCAGAGAGAGAGAGAGAAAGTGAGAAAGCACACCCCGGGAGGATGGCCATACTGCATTCCCTTCTCCATTCTACTCTCAGGACTTTTGTCATGTACACATATGTGCCTGGTGTGTTTTTCTTTTTCTTACTTTCTTTCACCTTCCTTTCTTCCTTCCTTCCTTCCTTTCTTCCTCTCTCTCTCTCTCTCTCTTTTAAGAGAGATTTTTGCTGTAGGAATTTTGGGCACACATCCACACACAACTGGTGTGAGTTTCAAGCCTCCAAGTCAGGGACTTGAACTGCAGTAGACTATGTGGGAGTCTAGCAACATAACCACTGAGCCACCTACTGGTTCCCACCCCCCCTTTTTTTTTTAGAAGAATTACTTATTTAACTTTATTCATTATTATTATTATTTTATTAATTTGACCAGAGAGAGAATGAGAAAAGTGAGGAAGCAAGGTGCCAAGTCCAGGACTTGAACTATAGTCGAACATGCGGGAGCCCAGCAACCCAACCAACATCTGTTTATATACTGTGGGCCTTTGAAAGGTTATAAAGCATTGTATCAGCTAAGGGTTTTCCTTTTTCTTCCTCTTGAGAACCAATTTTCACTCCCTTGGGGCAATATTACCCCTGTTGAGAATGAGTGAACTATTGTGATTGAAAGTTATCCCAGAATTTAATTGGTAAAATTGAACCAGAACAGAAGATAAGTACATGAGACTGATAGGTTCATGCACCTACCATTTGAACAGAATCCTAACCTGTTTCCTGGCCTTAAGCAAAGTTGTTTTTGTTTGATGTTCTTTGCATATTGCATGCAGGTTTTCAATATTCTATAATTGAGAATTTTTCATAGAGCTGATGTTGGTAGTATTTTAGTTATTTATTTTTAAGTGATGAGATGTGTAAGCAAGCCTGTTTTTCCATAAGCATTTCAAGTAAATTGTCTTTGCTTCCCCTTTGATTCCCTTCAGTTGTTCTTGGCGTCTCAGATCTCAAACTGGAAGCTTCTTCAGTAAAATTTACAACAGTTTCATTGTTACTGAGCAGCCAGAGGGGAGTTGGGAGGAAGCCTGAACTACAAGTAGCATTCAGAAGAATATTTATCTCTGTGGTGATTTTTCCATGCATGGTGAAGCTGTTGTTCTCGGCTCAATGTTTTATATTCACTTTTTATTTGGCACAGTCACTATTCTAAAGTATGAACTTTGGCTATTCACGGGAGCCTTCCTGGTTCTATTGCTTGACACAGAGAGGAAATTCCTGTATAGCCCCAAAAGGGTTTCCTTTGATGTGGTAGCTACTTAAAGCCTAGGTCTTCCTAATGCCACTGGTTTCAGAAGCTTCTGGTATTTTTCTGTGGGTCATTAAACATAGGCACCAACTATGGGAACTTTCCTCACCTTCAACATGTTCTACTTCATATTGGGAGTACAATGATCTTCCCATGTATCCTCTACATTCTTTCCTTAATGCACAAGTCCTCAATTTTGAACCTTTTCTTTTTTATGTAGCCAGTTTTTTAATCCTGAACTCTTGAAGTGCTGCTGTCACAAATGATGTTATTTTTTGAAGGTAAAGATAAATGCAGATTGGGAGATCACATAGCCTACTCATGCATCCAGTTTTCACCCCTCCAGATAAGGACATGAACCTCTGTGTGCTTGATTGAGACAATATACAGTGTACTCTGGATGGAAAATCTCATTTTGTATGCTGTAATGATGTACAGTGAATGAATGTAAATAAGTAAATTTAAATTAAAAAAAAGAAAGTTAAATTTATCTCAAAAAACACTACAGACATGTGTTGCAGTAAACTTAAATGGAGTAAACTTAACTTTGGGAAAAAATCTCTGTAATAAAGGAATCTGACACAGACAATCTTTCTTTAGAGTGAATGGAGGGAAACTTGAGAAATTCTGTCATATAAACTAGAGTTCAATCAAATTTACATAAACAGATACATAATATACCTGTGATATTAGATTTTAATGAGAGTAGAGGTGATTTTATTTTTAAATGTATAAATAGGGGCTAGCAGGTGGTGTACTGGTTAAGGCACTGAACTCCCACATGGCCAACTATGGTTCAAGTCTTGGAACGCCTGGCAGCTTGCTTTCTCACTTTCCCTCTCTCGCTCTCTCTGAAAGCACATGTATCCTATAGCAAATTTAAAAAATACTAATAAATAAAATTAAATCATTCTTAAAAAATGTCTAAGACTTATTGGGAGTGATAATGAAAAAGGGTTGAGAATCCTCAATACCTATATTTAGCCTGCTGGTGAAAATATTTTTCTTTCTTTTCATGATTTTGACCTATAGTTTATATTTTTTTCTTTTTTTTTTTCCTGGAGACATTTTTGCTATAGGGCACATGTGCTCACTGGAGAGATAGAGAGACAGAAAGTGAGAAATCACCCTCCAGGGGGGATGGCCATGCTGCAAGCCCTTCTCCATTCTCCTCTCAGGATTTTGGGCACCCACACACATATGCCCAGTGTGAGTTTTAAGCCACGAGGACCAGGACTTGAATCAGGTCAACTACATGGGAGTCCAACAATATAACCATTATGCCATCTGCTGGTCCTAAACTATGATTTATTTTTCAAAAATTCCTTCTTCTGTAAGTCATTTCAGTTTTTTTGGGGAAAGTAGTATGATATAAGTATTTCAAGTATATGTTTTATTGAAGCTTTGGATCTTTATATGAAAGTACAAAGGTTTTTAGATAGAAAAGTGGCATAGACCCTATTCTCTGGCATAATCATGATGTTTAAAATAATCTTTTGGGGACCAGCAATTGGCATAATGGCTATGTTGCTGGACTCCCATGTAGTCGACCATGGTTCAAGTCCCAGACCTGGTGGCTTAAACTCATGCCGGGTGCGTGGGTGGGGGTGGCCAAGATCCTGAGAGGAGAATGAAGGAGAAGGGATTGTGGTGTGGCCATCCCCCGGGGGGTGATTTCTCACTTTCTGTCTCTCTCTGTCTTTCTGGCGAGCGCATGTGCCCTGTAGCAAAAACCTCTCCAAAAAAAAAAAATAATAAAAAAATAATCTTTTGTCATAGACACGTCAGAAAACCTGGTAGAGGTGAAGAGGCACAGTCTAGTGTTGTTACCAAGAAATGACAAATTTGGGTAATTAGGTATGATTAAAAACAAATGATTTGTGTTTTTGGATTAAACACATACAAGACATCATAATTTTAAATGAATGTTGCAGCAGAAACTAGAAAAATGCCTGTCGTATATTGGGTTGTCAGGAAAATCATGATGTGTTTTTCTTATTTTTTCCCTAAGGAATTATTTTATTTAATTTATTCAATATCATTATTTTTCAATTTGTCCAGAGAGACAGCGAAACAGAGAGAGGGAAAGTGAGAAAGAAAGCCTCTAGGTCTGGGACTCGAACTGTGGTTGGCCATGTGGGAGTCCAACACCTTAACAACCACACCATCTGCTGGCCGCCATGACATATTTTTCTATGCAAAAATGTGTCATGACTTTTCTGATGATCCAATAGTACATGCTTAATAAAATTCTAGTAGAATGCTATAAATATTCTTTTCATTTGACTTGTAATAGAATTCTTTAGCAAACTTTCCTAATAACTCCATTTATTAACTTCTTACTATGTGTCTTACACAGTGCTCAACACTTTATAGTTTTTATCATTCAAAATGATCTTGTGCTTCATAGATATTTATCAAGACATATTAAAATTTTTGTTTGCAGGGCTGTCTCTGTGGCTTGGTGGTTAAGGCAGCTGGATCTCAGAAAGTCAACCTTATAGTTTGAATACCAGCCTCAGTGGCTTGAAAAACATACCAGGAGCATGCGTATGAGTGCCCCAAGTCCTCACAGGATGCAGAAATGGAGGAAGGTGAATTGTGGTGTGAACATTCCCTGTTGAGGAGTGCTTTTTCCCTTTCTCTCTGCCTTTCTCTTTGGTGAGTGCTTGTGCTCTCTGGCAATAAGAAGAATTTTTTTTTCTGTTTGCATAAATACTTGTACATAAATTTTAATCATTGTTGCCCAACACTGCAAATAATTTAGATGTCTTGGGCCAGCAGTTGGCATGGTGGTTAAGGTGCTGGAATTCCCATATGACCCGTCATAGTTTGAGTCCTGGACCTGGTGGTTTTCTCTCTCTCTCTCTCTCTGTCTTTCTCTGGCAAAACTCACATGAAAAATAATATTAAAAATAATAATAATACATAATTCTTAAAAAAACAATTTAGATGTCTTTAACTGTGGAATAGAAAAACAAACTGGTACATCTATACAACATAAATTATCAATAAAAAAAAACTAACTACAGATACAATGACATCAATGACATAGATGAATAGTAAATCTATTGCGCTAAGTGAAAGAAAGCAGACTTAAGCTTTCCAACTTAGGCTGGGCAGAATGGCTCCTGCAAAGAAGGGTGGTGAGAAGAAGGGCCATTCTGCCCTTCACCATCAACGAGGTGGTGAGCTGGTAATATACCATCAACATTCACAAGCCCATCCATGGTGTGGGCCTCAAGAAATGTGCCCCTCAGCCACTCAAAGAGATCCGGAAATTTGCCATGAAGGAGGTAGGGACTCTAGATGTGCACATTGATACCAGACCCAACAAAGCTGTTTGGGCCAAAGGAATAAGGAACGTCCCATATCATATCTGTGTGTGGTTGTCCAGGAAACATAATGAGGATGAGATTCACCCAACAAGCTCTACACTCCGATGACTTATGTACCTATTATCATTTTTAAAAATGTACAGTCAACGTGGATAAGAATTGCTGATTTTCAAATAAAGTTGTAAGACCAAAAAATAAATAAATAAAAAGAAAGTAGATTTGGGGCTGGCAGGTGGCGTGGTGGTTAAAGGTGCTGGACTCCCACATGGCCAACCGTGGTTCAAGTCCTGAATCTGGTGACTTGCTTTCTCACTTTCCCTCTCTCTCTCTCTGTCTGTCTGATAAAACTGGAAAGTAACAATAATAATAAATAAAGTTAAAATAAAATAATTCTTAAAAAATACATTAAAAAAAAGAAAGTAGACTCAAAAGCTACATACCGTATGACTCTATTTACATAATGTTTTGGAAAAGGCAAAACTGTAGTGAAAGAAAACAGATAAGTGTTTGCCAGTAGATGTGGCAGTAGAAGAAAGCTTTTTAGTTGGACCAGAAGGTGGCATAGAAATTAAGGTGCTGGACTCCCGTGAGGTCACCTGTACTTCAAGTCCCAGAATTGGTGGCTTGAAAATTATGCTGGGCGCATATGTGGGTAGATGCGCATATGTGCCCAAAATCCTAGGAGAAGGGATTGCAGTGTGGTCATCCCCTGGGGGGTGATTTCTTACTTTTCCTCTCACTGTTTCTCATTGTATCTCTCTGTCTCTTCCCTGGCAGCCCATGTACCCTATGACAAAAATCTTAAAAAAAACAAAAAAAAACAAAAAACGCTTTTTAGGGTGAAAGAACTGTTCTATATCTCAACTGCAGTGGTGGGTTCATTACTGTATATGTTTGCCAAAACTTGAAGAACTGTATATGGGAAAGGGTAATTGTCACTGTATTTAAATTATACTTAATTAAAAAAAAAAATCCAGGGCCCAGCATTTGGCATGATAGCTAAGGTGCTGGACTCCCACATGGTTGTCTGCAGTTCAAGTCCTGAACCTGGCAGCTTGAAAATCACACTGGGCACATGTGCGTGCATGCCCAAAATCCCTAGAAAAGACTGGAGGAGAAGGGATTGGTCATCTCCCCGCTAGTGACTTCGTAGTTTCTCAGTTTCTCTCCCTCTGTCTCTGTCTGGCGAGCGCATGCACCTTATAACAACAAAAAAGGTGACCTGACTTGGGAAGGAAATTTTGATACAGTCCACAATATGGATGAATCTTGAAGACATTATGCTGCTTGATGTAAGCCAGTCACAAAAGGACAAATATTTGCATGATTCTGCTTATACGAAGTACCTAGAGTGTCAAATTCATAGGAGGTGGCATGGTGGTTAAAGCACTGGGCAACCAGGGATAAATTCCTGGACCTGGAGGCTTGAAAATCTCGCCAGGTGCATGTGCTGCCTGCCCAAAATTCTGAGAGAATGGAGAAGGGATTGCAGCATGGCCATGGGGAGGGGGGTGTGTGTGTAATTTTTCACTGTCCCTCTCTTCGTCTCTGTCTCTGCAGCGATGGCAAAAACCTAATAAATAGTGAAGAAGAAATTAAGGGCACTAGGGTCTCTTTCAGGCAGACAGAAGTCTCTGAGGGCCCCTCGGACTGAACAGCCCAATCCTGGGCTCCTGCAGACTCGGGAGCCGTTTGTTGAAGTTGTTCGTCTTCGTTTCTCCCGCCAGGACCGGTCTTCCCGTGGACAACATACACTCAGCCACCTCTACGGGCGAATTAGGTAAAAGCAGCCAGAATGGGAGGAGCCCTAACTTCCGTCGAAACAAAGTTTTTCCTTGGGGCCAGCTAGTCCCGGCCCCACCCGGGCTAGAGGCCGACTCACGAACTAGGCCTCTGCGCGGCCGGCGCACCCCAGCGCGCGTTCCCTCTTACGCCAACCCTCTTTCCCCCTCCCCCAGCGGGCTCCAGGCTCTCTGGGATAGGCTGCGCTCGAGTGCATCTTCTCCCAGCCTTTCTGATTGGCTGAGGTACCCGCGGGGTGCGGGTCCTGATTGGCTAGGTGAAGGCGCCTGCGCGGCGGGGTACTCGGTCGCCAGCCATTCCTGGGGAGGACTGCCGGTCAGTCGGACGTCTGGCCTGTCGCTGGCGGAGAGGTCCCCGCTCTCCGGGAAGGCGACTGCAGCGGCAAAATGAAGATTTTCGTGGGTAACGTCGATGGGGCGGATACAACGCCGGAAGAGCTGGCAGCCCTTTTCGCGCCCTACGGCACGGTCATGAGCTGCGCCGTCATGAAACAGTTCGCCTTCGTGCACATGCGCGAGAACGCGGGAGCGCTGCGCGCCATCGAGGCCCTGCACGGCCACGAGCTGAGGCCGGGGCGCGCACTCGTGGTGGAGATGTCGCGCCCAAGGCCTCTTAACACTTGGAAGATTTTCGTGGGCAATGTGTCGGCTGCATGCACAAGCCAGGAATTGCACAGCCTCTTCGAGCGCCGCGGACGCGTCATTGAGTGTGACGTGGTAAAAGGTAACGGGGGCGCGCTCGGGCGGGGGCGCGCTCGGGGCACTCAGCCTGTTAGCCACGCCCCTTACCCGGGGGTCGGTCACTGCGCGGTTGGGAGGGGTGGGGAAGTGCGCGGGAGCGTGGCCGGAGGTGTTGGGGTCGCCTTGGGTAGAGTCACTCCCCTTCCCCTGCGGTCCAGGTACCATTCACCAAGTGGGAGGAAAGCGGCTTTGGGTGGGTGCTGTGGCCACTGCGAGCCGAGCTTCGGGGCCGGGGACGCGCCTGAGAGACTTGCGAGTGTACCGGGGGCGCGCCTTCTCCTGGTCTCCTGGGCCTGGCACAGAGCGGAAATTGGGAAGTGACGGGCACAAGCCGGATCTTGGAGCGGGGAAGATTTCGCCTCTTCCCCACTTCCTCGCCAGACGTCGGTCAGATCAAGGGAAGAGGGAAAAGGTGGGGGCTGATGCCCCAAGGCCGCCCTCGTGTTCCCTCCCGATGAATGCGCCCAAGTGGAAGGTAACGGGGCCCTTGGACATTGCTTGGGCTGGGGTTTCTCTTAGTATTGTCTGACATGGGTCTATTCACTCGTGGGTACAGGACGGCCTCCCTCCGACCTATTTTGGCCTTTCAGTATTAGATGGATTAGGCGTGGCGGCATTTGTGCTTTCCAGCTCCCTCAAACTGAAGTTTTTTCCTTTGGGCTCGATTTTACATCTACTGGAAACCCAGATCTTTTGCATGTGAAAGGAGACTTGTTTTATGAAGGCCCCTTTAGCATAGCCTTTACTTGCCAGGCCTGTGCCCCAGGGCAGTGTCATCTTTTATAAGCTAGTGACTTTGCAAGGGGGCATACTCTGGCTGAGGGGCACGTGGGGAGGAGTGTGTGCAAGATTGTTAAACATTGGCTAAACACACTTTAACTTTACTCAGTAGTCATTGCTTGAGTATTCTACTCCTCGGGGCAGATCTTTTGAGAAAAATGTGTCACCCTAATTTAGGCCTGACTTCCTTTTTGGGACCCAGTTGACTTTTTACAGGATATGGATTCTTAACCCCTAAGCTTTTCTTTTATGTTGGCAAGATTTGGTGGGATTACCCTCGTGTATGTGGCCAGTCTGTTCCACTTGGGAACAGATTAGTTAACTTTTCCTGTCATCTTCAAGGATGCAACCCGGGAGTATCGGATGCCCTACTCCTGGTGTTGGGTTTGTACCTGCTTGTACCCTGTGCAAGAAGTTTTGAGGATAGGAAATAAATGTGGGTGCAGGTGATTATTCATTCCCACCAAGATATTTCATTTGCTTTCCTGGAAATGCACATCTTTTGGGCCATTCCTTGTCCTTTCTGTAAGTGGGGTAAGTGTAAAGGGTCATAGTCTCCACCACTAAGAGCAAGTCCTTGTTCTTCATTAATACTGCATTCTATTTTCCTCAACTCAGGTTATGCAAGTCTACAACTATCCGGAGTCGGGCTTTCCTGCTGGGTGCTCTGAGGCAGGCTGTATGGTGCATGGATTTTTGCTTTTGTTTAGAGTGAAAGAGTGGGGGCGGGTCTTAGATTGGGTACTTAGCCAGCAATTGGATGGGTATGAGTCTTTGAGAGGGTTTGGTGTTTAATTGACTTACCAGGTTTCTTTTGTGGTTCTTAGGCAAGGTGGGCTACTAGATTGAGAGTCTAGAATCCATCTGAGGGGACAGTCTCCATGGAATGTATACTGTGCTCAAAAAGCTTGCTTTGAGTGATGGAGAAGGCAAAATAACTTGAATTTGTTAGGTACTAACACCAAATGACAGTGGGAATAAAGCATATATTAACTGCACACACGGTTTTAGAACTCTTGAATAATTTCCTTGCAAGAGTCAGGGAAAATTTTGTACATTTTGTCCCTTTGTAAAAGTTTGATTATCAGAAATGCATGACTTCTTCAGGGAGTGGTGTTCAGCTGTTATTTGTAGTTATGCTGGTTTGTAACAACACTGATGATATACGTTAATGAAAGAGACTGGGGAAGATTTGAGCTCTATAATTCTCCACTGATTCTTTTGTGTCTCTATGGAGTGAAGCAAATTGAGGTTTTGAAGTTGGGAATGTAGAAGAGATTGACTCTGATTAAATAAATAGTTTACTCATTTCTTGGGCTGGGAATGGGCATTTGAGTCTCATGTTGGTTGTCAGGTCTTTGAAAAGCTCAGAAGCTTGATATTGTACAGGATAGCCATCTCTGTTATTTCAGAGGAAAGAAAACAATTGCTTGGTTATTAAGAGCTTAGGTATGATTTGTAGATCAAAAATCTCCATTGCATAGCTGTTCTCCACAGCAAACTCCTACTGGGTGTCAGAGATGGACAGCTTCAGGAACCATTTACAGACTTCAGGAGAGGTCTGAAGGGCACAAGAGGAGAATACCTCTTTTTTCCAATACAGAACTCTAGTTTCAAATAAAAAGATTTTTATCTTTTCCGGAGAGGACAACTAATTTTTCTTGATGCTCTTTGATACTGGAGGAATTGGTGATGCCACCAGACCCATTAGGAGCTCTCTGTAAAATATTACCTGCTTGGGGCCTGCAGGTGGAGTAGTAGTTAGGGTGCTGGACTCCCACACAGCCAACAGTGATTCAAGTCCTGCGGACCTGGTGCCTTGCTTTCTCCCTTTCCTTCTCTCTTTCTGTCTCTCTCTAGTCAAATTAAAAAATAAATAATAATAACAAGTAAAATTAAATAGATCTTAAACAAACATACATTACCTACTCATTGGGGCCAGCAGGTGGCGAAGCGGTTAAGGTGCTAGACTCTGACATGGTCTATAGTGGTTTGAGTTTAGGACCTGGTAACTTGAAAATTATGCTGGGTGTGTGCGTACATGAATGCCCAAAATCCCAGGAGGGGAATGGAGGAGAAGGTTTACAGTGTAGCCATCCTCCTGTGGGTGATTACTCTCTTTCCATTTCAGTGTCTCTGGCAAGTACACCCACCCTATGGCAAAAACCTTAAAATAAAAATTACTTGCTAGTCCCAAGGCAGTGATTTCTTTCGGAGTTTTTCTTGAACTAGCTGTCAAGACAAGTGGGTCCTGCAGTTCTTCAGATCTCTGGGATTTTTTTTTTTTTTTTTTCATTGTTCCAGGAGTAGTTGGGTTACTGGGCATCTTTATTTATTTATTTATTTTAAGAAATTTTGCTATATGGTATGTGTGCTCGCCACAGAGACAGACAGAAAGTGAGAAATCATCCCCCAGGAGGGATGGCCATGCTGCAGTCCCTTCTCCTCTAGTCTCTTCTTGGGATTTTGGGCACACATGCATGCACATCCGGTGTGAGTTTTAAGTCTCTGGATCCAGAACTCAAGCTGCAATCGACTATGTGGAAATCCAGCGACATAACCATTACACCATCTGCTGGTCCAATGCTGGGCATCTTTGATAAGGCTAGGTCTGAGTTTGGCTGAAGTTTGACCAGACAGAGACAGAGAGAGAGAAAGAAAGGGAAAGCAAGAGAGCAAGCCACCAGATCCGGGAATCGAACTGTGGTTGGCCATGTGGGAATCTGGCACCTTTAACTACCACGCCACCTCTTGGCCCCCACACTTTTTTTTTTTTTTTTTTTTTTGGCTATAGGGTGCGTGTGCTTCCCAGAAAGACAGAGCTCTAGACAAAAAGTGAGAAGTCACCCCTTGGGGAATGACCACCCTGCAATCTCTTCTCTTTCATTCTCCTCTGGTGATTTTGGGCACGTGTGCGTGCACGCACACACACACACACAGCATGAATTTAAGCCACTGGGTCCAGGACTCGAACCACGATCGAGTGGAGTCCAGTGACATAACCATTACCCCCCTCCCACACTTCATTCTGATATTAGGCTTAGAAACTTTCCTGATATAATGTGTTTATAATTGTAGCAGATAGCTTTTATTTATTTATTTATCTTTTGCTATAGAGTGCTTGAGCTCGCCAGAAAGACAGAGACAGAAAGCGAGAAATTACCCCCCAGGGGGGATGGCCATGCTGTAATCCCTTCTCCATTCTCCTCTTGGGATCTTGGGCACACACGCACACGTGCCCTGCATGAGTTTAAGCCGCTGGGTCCGGGACTCAAACCACAGTCGACTACATGGGAGTCCATTGACTTAGCCATTACTCCAACTGCGGTCCCGCTTTTATTTTTTTTAATCAGTGCTATCTAGGTGATCAATTGACTTGTACATATAAAATCTAAAATTAAAAAATTTATACCACTTTTTTTAGAATTATTTAATTAAATTTTATTTATTATATTTTTAACTTGCTATAGGGTACATGTCCTCACCAGAGAGAGAGGGGCAGGGGGAAGAGTGAGAAAGCAAGCTGCTAGGTCTGGCACTAAAACTAGTCAGCCATGTAGAAGTCCAGCACCCTAACTTCTCCCCAACTACTAGCCCCAAAATTATAACACTGTTTTTTGTCTTTTTTTAAAAATAGAGGTTTTTGCCTGAGGGCTTGTGTGCTTGCCAGAGAGAGGAAGGAGACAAACAGTGGAATGGGGAGTGAAAAATCAGCCCACTGCGCTACAATCCCTTCTCCATTCTCCTTCTAGGGTTTTGGGCATGCATGCTTGCGCACCCGGTGTGATTTTGAAGCCACCAGGTTTGGGGCTCGGACTATGATTGGCCATGTGTGAATCCACTGGGTCCAGAACTCCAACTGTGGTTGGCCATGTGGGAGTCCAGTGCCTAAACCACCACACCACCTGCTGGCCCCTTGTACCACTCTTAAAACTCAGCTAGGCAGGAAGTTGACAATGGGATATCTGATGGTTCTTGTAAACCTATTGACATTTTTTAAAAATTAATTTTATTATTATTATTTTTTAAAGTTTGCAATAGGACACTTGTGCTCAGCAGAAAAAGAGAGGGAAAATGAGAAAACAAAACACCAAGTCTGGGATTCAAACCAGTATCAGCCATGTGGGAGTCCAGGGCCTTAACCACCATGCCACCTGCTGGTCCTCCATTGAAATTTTTATTGGGTGTTTTTCCTAGCTCATTCTAGACTCAGTAATTTGTGGATAGAATAATCAGTATTATAGGATGGTTTCTTAATATGTCCTCACAGTGCTCGGAGGTTGTCACCCAGCTTCAGCCAGCAACTCTTCCTACTTTACTTTCTCTTTACTTTTAATGGTGTTTCTGCTTACCTTTGCATCCTGTAGGTGGTTTTATTATTTCAGAGGTTCAGCTATCAACTATTTTTAGTGCACTCTATCTGAAGTGGAGATGAGCCATCAGAGGACTGTTGTAGTACCCTAAGCCTAGGCTGAAAAGAACAGCTATATTTTCTTAAGTTGATGGTTAAGGAATCCGACTCTGTAGCCACAGGAGTATTGAGGAGTGAGACCTAAAATAGTTCATTTTGTTCTGTCAACTCTGGGAAGGTTTCCAGTTTGCATATATAGATGGTATTGTGTCTTATCAAAGATGAAAAATAGTATTTTGTAGGAAAATAAGCTTCTAGTTATTTCTAGTTTTGAATCATCATAATTCATAATTATCATTCTATAGCTTTTTATGTCTTCCAAGGCATTTCTCACTTGAAACCCCTAACTTTGAGGTAGGTAGGATAGATTCGTTATATGGGGAGATAAAAGCTAAGTTCATTAAGATCTTACAACAAGTTAGTAATATCTGTATCTAGAACTGAGACCTTTTATTTCTTAGCCCAGGATCCCTTGTTTGTATAACACATTTCTAACTTGTATTTATTGATTGTATTTCTAATCCTGTTGTTAGGAGGTTGGTGGCATCCTCCACATCCAGGGAAATGAGTTCTGTAAGAGCACCTAAAGAGAGCAGTTTCCTGGGACCATGTGGGAGTCCAGGGCCTTAGTCGCTGGACTCCCATGAAGTCGACCGTGGTCTGAGTCCTGGACCTGGTGGCTTAAACTCACGCCGGGCACATGTGTGTGCTGGGCATGTGTGTGTGCATGCCCAAGATCCCGAGAGGAGAATGGAGAAGGGATTGCGAAGTGGCCATCCCCCCTGGGGAAGGTTCTCGTTTTCTGTCTCTGGCTCTCTGTCTTTCTAGCTTCTGGTGGGTGCATGTACCCTCTAGCAAAAACCTCTCCAAAAAAGAAAAAAGTACAATCTCCTATGAAAGTTTCTAAGAATTAGGATACTCATTTGAAAACCATTAAAAGGATTTTTTTAAAAAGAATTATTCAATTTTATTTATTCATTCATTCATTTTAATTTGATCAGAGAGAGAGAGTGTGCAGAGGGAAAGTAGGAAAGCAAGCCACCAGATCCAGGACTCAAACCGTGTTCGGCCATGTGGTAGTATCTAGGGCTTTAACCACCATGCCATCTGCTGGTCCCCAAAAGGATTTCTTATTTGGAATGTAGAACCTAAGTAATTTTATCCAGGTAGCTTTTCATTTCTTAAACTGATGGGATGGAGATTGGATCCTGGCAGTTGGATTCTAAAAGTAACCACAGGTTCAGAATGGAGTTAAGTGTGGGGCCTTATATCTCAGGGACAGGATCTATCATTGCTCTTCAGATTGTGCTTGTATCGTTGTGGTATATAAGTATGGACGTGAACAAGATTTTCTTCCCAGTCCTTCCCACTCTTAAAATGTTTTCCTCCTGATGCAGTGGATGAGTAGCACTTTGAGATCAACATCCTTTCTTAAATCCTTCACCACAGTTCATTCACCTCTTGAATAAGAGCCTCAGGGAGTACCTGTTTAGCAGGGCCTGCTAGCTACAGTATTTTCAGCTTCTTGCCTTGTAACCAAGATTTTAGGTCTTCCCTATAAGTCTGCTCTATAAACAGAAGCCCAAGGGGTAAAGTATACCTGTGTCTCTGAAAGAAGAAAGGGGGTAAAGGATGTAAAGTGGCCTGGAGACTTAGTTTCCATTTTCTCATTGAGTTATGTAGGGTCCAACTTCTCCTCTAGGCTTAATTTTTATAGTCATGTTACACAGTCCTGCCTTATACATTGACTTCTCAGGGTTAATCTCGTAATAGGAAAGGAAGGAACATGGAAGAGCTGAGATTCTGGTCCTGGTTCTAGCACACCTTGATTTAGAGCAAGCCATATAAAATCTCTGAGCACATTGCATATCTGTAAAATGGAGGTGATGCTCCTTTGTCCTGTCTACCTCACAGGATTGTTGTGAGTCCCAAATGAAGTCTTTTGCATGAAGGTGCTTTGAAAACTGTGAAGTATTATGAAAAAGGTGGGAGATCATATTTTAGGAGTTTTGTGAACTTCTTGCTCATTGCAGTCTAATAACTATCTTGCCTTAATTGAACCAGCTGAGATGATGGGTCATGCCAAAATATGAGTGGTCATTTTCAGTATTTGAGAGCTGAGCCTCAAAGGTGAGCAGTAGTGTTTGGCGAGCTTGGGTTGAGAATACTGAATAATTGAGTGGTACAGGAACCCTTTCTGCGTTTTGTCTGCTGGTTTATACTTACAGGCACTGTGAAGATTTTTATCCTGTGTTGCAGCTCATCTTGCTCTTTCTTCTCTCACCAGGAAGTTGGGTGAGGTGGCTGGGGACAGGGGAGAATGGGAAAAAGGCCATAGGCAAAAGTGACTGCCTAGAACAGTCAGAAGCTTTGTTATATGGGAGCCACTGACATACTCCTGGAGAGGAGGGTTTGGAGGCCTTTGAGGTAGCTGGCAACAGCTGGGTGCTGTTGTGTGTCCAATTTGGGACCCACCTGATAGCATGCCCTGCCCCCCTAATCGCTAACCCTTTGTCTGCTGCTTTATCAGACTACGCGTTTGTTCACATGGAGAAGGAAGCAGATGCCAAAGCCGCCATCGCGCAGCTCAACGGCAAAGAAGTGAAGGGCAAGCGCATCAACGTGGAACTCTCAACCAAGGGTCAGAAGAAAGGGCCTGGCCTGGCTATCCAGTCTGGGGACAAGACCAAGAAACCAGGGGCTGGGGATACCGCATTCCCTGGAACTGGTGGCTTCTCTGCCACCTTCGACTACCAGCAGGCTTTTGGCAACAGCACTGGTGGCTTTGATGGGCAGGCCCGTCAGCCCACACCACCCTTCTTTGGTCGCGACCGCAGCCCCCTGCGCCGTTCACCTCCCCGAGCCTCTTATGTGGCTCCTCTGACGGCCCAACCAGCCACCTACCGGGCCCAGCCCTCAGTGTCTCTGGGAGCTGCCTACAGGGCCCAGCCTTCTGCCTCTTTGGGTGTTGGCTATCGGACTCAGCCCATGACAGCCCAGGCAGCCTCTTACCGCGCTCAGCCCTCTGTTTCCCTTGGGGCCCCATATAGGGGCCAGCTGGCTAGCCCTAGTTCCCAGTCTGCTGCAGCTTCCTCGCTCGGCCCATATGGTGGAGCCCAGCCTTCAGCCTCGGCCCTCTCCTCCTATGGGGGTCAGGCGGCTGCAGCTTCTTCGCTCAACTCCTATGGAGCTCAGGGCTCCTCCCTTGCCTCCTATGGTAATCAGCCATCCTCTTATGGCGCCCAGGCTGCCTCTTCCTATGGGGTTCGTGCGGCTGCTTCCTCCTACAACACCCAGGGTGCAGCTTCCTCTCTAAGTTCCTATGGGGCTCAGGCAGCTTCCTATGGGGCCCAGTCTGCAGCCTCTTCATTAGCTTATGGAGCCCAAGCAGCTTCTTACAATGCCCAGCCCTCGGCCTCTTACAGTGCCCAGTCTGCCCCATATGCTGCACAACAGGCTGCTTCCTACTCTTCCCAGCCTGCTGCCTATGTGGCACAGCCAGCTGCAGCTGCTGCCTATGCCAGCCAGCCAGCCGCCTATGCTGCACAAGCCACTACCCCAATGGCTGGTTCTTATGGGGCTCAACCGGTTGTCCAGACCCAGCTGAATAATTATGTTGCTCAAGCATCAATGGGCCTGTCAGGCTCCTATGGGGCTCAGTCAGCTGCTGCAGCCACTGGTTCCTACGGTGCCGCAGCTGCCTATGGGGCCCAGCCGTCTGCCACCCTGGCAGCTCCTTACCGCACTCAGTCATCAGCCTCATTGGCTGCTTCCTATGCTGCTCAGCAGCATCCCCAGGCTGCTGCCTCCTACCGTGGCCAGCCGGGCAATGCCTACGATGGGGCAGGTCAGCCGTCTGCAGCCTACCTGTCCATGTCCCAGGGGGCCGTTGCCAACGCCAACAGCACCCCGCCGCCCTATGAGCGTACGCGCCTCTCCCCACCCCGGGCCAGCTACGACGATCCCTACAAAAAGGCTGTCGCCATGTCGAAAAGGTACTGTATGCCCCCCTCCCCGCCTCTGCCCCCAGCTGGGGCTTAGGGCAAGGGGCTGAGGTTGGCATGGGAGGGAAACTGGAGCCATCGGCCCCTCCCTCGGTCTTCTCTCCTTTTCTCCTATGGGATGTCCAGAGGCCGAGGGGGGCAGTATCTGAACTTTTCTGGTTACCAGGGTTCGGGTGGAGCATAGTGCTCAGCCTGGGGTGGTGCCAGCTAGTCAGGCCAGAAAAGGTATTACCTGTTTAGGCTAGCCCATATGTTACTGGAGCTACTGCCTGCAGGATTAAGGCCCCATAGCCTTATCCATTATCTCAAGGATACATAACCTGTTATGTGGTTGTCCTGGCTTTGGTGGGGGTGGATGTAAAAGAATAGTCCCTTTGGCACTCACTGGCTGAAGGAACTTTGAGGTGCGTCCACTCTGGGAAGTTGGGGACCTTGCTTTTATCCGCCGTTCTGTTGAGAAATGATCAAGGTCTTTTGGTGCATGGCCCAGGGGTGGGAATTGTTTGTATTTTGGGAATGTAGACCAAAATCCACCTTGGCCACTTTGGAAGTGAGGGCTTTAGTAGAGGGCTTGGTTTCCTACTGAGTTTGAATCCAGGTTTGGTTTCTTGGCCTGGATAGGGTGATAAGCCTTCTGACAAAGGGAGACCATTCTGTTGGAGACCAATCTGATCACACCCTCCCTGTCCCCACTGGCATCTCCCCCATGCCCACCTGGAGCCCTCTCCCTCAATTGTCTCATTCACCAACTGTCTTCTTCTCTCGACTAGGTATGGTTCCGACCGGCGTTTAGCCGAGCTCTCTGATTACCGCCGTTTATCAGAGTCGCAGCTTTCGTTCCGCCGCTCGCCGACAAAGTCCTCGCTGGATTACCGTCGCCTGCCCGATGCCCATTCCGATTACGCACGCTATTCGGGCTCCTATAATGATTACCTGCGGGCAGCTCAGATGCACTCTGGCTACCAGCGCCGCATGTAGGGCCATCCTGGGGAAAGGGGCACCACAGGGAGGGAGCGAGAGAAGTGCGTAGAGTGCAGACCCAGACTGTAACTACTCTGGCCCATACTTCTCCCAGTTGCGGTTTTTCATCCCCTCTGATGTGGGCCTTCCCCAGGACATGATTCTTTTGAGTGTTCGGCAGTAACCTACTTTGTTCCTTCGCCTCAGCAGCAAATCTTGCTACTGGCTCTAGATCTGCGGTTTCCCCTCTACCCTGCCTCCCATCTCCCCAGAATGGGAATTTCTTTTATGTTTTTTTTTTTTTTTCTTTGTCCCCTTTCATTTTTTCATCCTTTATATTTTCTTTTCGGCAGTAACCTACTTTGTTCCTTCGCCTCAGCAGCAAATCTTGCTACTGGCTCTAGATCTGCGGTTTCCCCTCTACCCTGCCTCCCATCTCCCCAGAATGGGAATTTCTTTTATGTTTTTTTTTTTTTTTCTTGGCTCCCTTTTATTTTTGTGCGCGATATTTAAGGTCGTCTGGATGGGGAAGCAACCTGCGGCGGCGCCTTTTTCTTTTTAGATGTGAAGGAGGCCAGGAAAGGGTTGCTTAACCGTTTCCCATGTACCGAGCTGTGCCAACAGTCCAGGAGGCCCTAACTGTCCCTCTGTAAACTGTGTTGAGACTGAGTTCCTATTGGGACAGTCAGGTGGTATGTGTCCGAATCCCTCCTGACCACTGATGTTCTAGCTGATGGTGAGCAGCACAGTTCTACTTCCCCAGCTCCCCAAGTAGGTGGTGTTAGAAAACCTTAAATTTTTTTCCCTTTTGTATGGACTACAAATAAAACTTGGGGCAATTTGCAGTTTGGAAACCTGGTTGTCATTGTCTTGATTGCACTCAGAGTCAGAGGAGCCAGTTTGACATCCAGGAAGACATGACAGCTAAAGGGAAGGCAATCAGAACCCAGGGTGGATGAGGAAAGGGGCTTGAATACAAGAAGTAGAATGATTTTCCTTCTGCCCAGAAGGATCTAGCACCTCGTCGTCGTCGTCGTCGTCCTCCTCCTCCTGCTGCTAGCCTGCCATCTTTAGAACTGGAGAGTCCAGACCCAGTGGCTTGGACTTCTTCAGCTCTCAACTTGAATGAATCACACCAAAATGCAGTAAATAATGCTCATTTTCCTCTGCCTTTACTTGACCAATTTCTTTGACTTTTCTGCAGTTCAGAAACAGTCTCTGTTCCATCTGGGTGGTTCTGGGTTTTGGCTTCCCCAGAAGTGGAGAATGGGCTGTGGTGGTATTTATAAGCTAATGGATCCTTAAGGCAATGGGCTTGAATGAATGCTGGGGCTGGGACCTGGAAAGGAGCCGTTATTGGGATGGGGTGATGTGTCTGGTACTGCCCTGTAATTGGATAAAGGTGGGACAAACAATTGACATTATGACCGAGGGCCTAGGTATTTCGCCTGTTGAACTTCACCATGGAGTGTTCTTCCTGCGTCCTGCCAACCCCTGCCATCATCGTCACCTGAGACGCCTTCTGCTCTACCCATGTGTTAGGGCTTTTAGGTGCCATCTTGCTGGGTTTATATCTGAAGGTATTGTGGTAGACTCACGCATAACCAAGTACGGATATTGAAATTTAGTAAGAAATTAAGGATTCTTTCTATACTTTTATTCCAGGGCTGGGTTTGAGGACATGGGTAAAAAGTACAGCAATTCCACTCCAGGGACAAGGTGGAGGTTTAGGCTTAATGATTAGTGACTGAAGATGACCTATTGAGTAGGGTGGTAACAGAAAAACCTGCCGACTGTCCTTTGGGAAAGGGGACTTTAGAGAGTTGATTTAGAAGCCTGCTGGGGCAAGGTGACTTGGAGAGGATTGTGTGTCAGTCAGGTGGAATACAGGTGGGTTGTCTTCTGCCTCTTTCACTGGCTTCATGTGAACTTGCTTGTGACAGTTTTTGTCCTAGATGTCTTCTTCCTCTGCCCAGCATTGTGACCATGAGCTCTTATTTGTGGATGCTGTCTGGATGACCTTAGGGAGTAATGGGACTGTAGCTCTTTTCTTTATTTATCTCTGCTCACCGCTTTGCCTTCAGATGCTTTGCTGCTCCTTTTCCTTTCTTTTTAGGACTGGGGAAGAATGAGAGGATGAGTTTGATAGGTTTCTTATTACTTTTCTGTGTGACAGTGGCATGATCTGAGGGGTAAGCTACCAAACCTAGCTTTGGTTACCCCTGGAAAATTGAGGGTCTATGATAGGACTGTGATTGTGGCCTATGTTTTTGCAATATTTCTTTGTCAATTTGGTTTTTCTTATCTTTCCCATGAGGGTTTGGCCACTGTCTCAGTCTCATAGTTCCAGCAAAAAACAGCTTTTGTACTCTCAAAGACAGTGTTTATTGCAACCCCAACTTTTCAGAATGAAGAAGCCGAGGAAATCTTAACCACTGTCACATTTAGGTCCTGATGCCTCAGCCCTTGGGCCTCTCATTCAAGCTAGGAGGAGCTATAGAGAGAAATCACTTGGTCATTTTCTTCTCTCTTACAGACTGCTTTAAAATCTCCCTCTGCTGTTAACTTATTTAAATTATGCCACCTACCTTAATTCTATAGCTCACTCCTCATACTTTGCTTTTTATGGATTTCAGGTTTGCAGAGTTCTGTCACTTGGGGGAAGTTGGGTAGAGTGAATGGAGGGCAGACATTTAATGTTTATTTTGGGGAAATGGGCTCTGTATATTCTGGTCATTTAACTTCTGTACCTCTCACCTCTACAACTTGGCTTTCATTGGAGACATTTGATTTGGTGTATTTCTGGAATAAGACCACATAAAGGCTTTTCTAAAAAGCCTTGTTAGCCTGTTCTCTTCTGAGGTTTGGACCTTATTTTAAATTGTCTGGAATGGGAATATGGCCCCATCTGCTGTACTAGAAGAAATGGGGCTGTCACTGAGGGGTCAGCCTCTATAGGCAGGCAGCTTTTCTAGTCATACCCATTAGTTAAGTTTGCCAAAGTTTGTGCACAGACTTGGTTCTTCAGGCATTTTGTCCTGTTCAAGCCAAGTAAATAGGCTGTGGGATGGTTGGGGTCATAATGAAAATAGATTTACTAGATTTGTGGACTAGTATGCTATGTAATAGAAGCTTAAGTAATAAAGACAAAGATGAATAACATGGAAAATTCACATTCAGCTAAACTCTATGGATAGCTTTAAAAAGATCGTACAGGGTTTCAGTCTAGAGTTTTCCAGGAAAAAAGGGGAAATGTTCAAAATGGGTTTCAGGGGCTAGCAGGTCACTTGGTGGTTAAGGCACTGGACTCTCACATGTCTAACCATAGTTCCAGATCTGAACCTGGAGACTTGAAAATCAAGCTGGGTGTTTGTGTATGTGTGCCCAGAATCCCAAGAGGAGAAAGGATTGTGGCATGACCATCCTCCCCAGGGGGTAACTGCTCACTTTTCCTCTATCACTGGTGAGTGCACGCATCCTACGGCAAAGTCTTAAAATAAATAAATTTTAAAAAAGAGTTTGAAATTTAATGTGTCTGTAGGTCTTGACATGCAGCGTTCGGGTAGCTGAGCCCCTGGGGTTGACCTTTAGGAATTTATAGTTAAGGGAAACAGGACCTATTTTATTGAAGTGTAGTTATTGCTAATAAATAGTGGTAGACAAGGAAGAGGAGATGGCAATCCCAGAGGTTAGCGACTAACTAGCTGGAGATGGGATTTGACTTGAAAACTGACTTGGTACAGATAAAATGACCAAGACAGTTGTCTCTAAAATCAGGTTTCCTGCGTTTGTTTTAAAATTTATCAGAGGGTCTAAGTACTTGCTGGAGAGAGAGAAAGTGAGAAAGAACTCCCCCCTGCCAAGGGTAGTGGGTATTCTGTAGTCTGTTCTCCATTTTTTCCTCCTTTTTGAGATTTTGGACCGGTAAACATGCATATGTGTCTAATGTGTTTCTTAACCCACCACGTCCAGGACTCAAAACTGCCCAGGTGAACGTAAGAAATCCAGTTGCCTAACCTGACTACAGGCTGGCCTAGGTCTTAATCTTTTTTTTTTTTTTTTTTTTTTTTTTTGCTATAGGGTGCATGCGCTAGCCAGACAGACAGAGAGAAAGAAAGCGAGAAATCACCCCCCGGGGGGGGATGGCCATGCCACAATCCCTTCTCCTCCATTCTCCTCTCGGGATGGCCTAGGTCTTAATCTTAGTTCTACCTCTTAGCTTTGTGAGTTTGGACCTGTCAGAAACTCTTAAGTTTTGTCATCTATAAAATAGGGATGTTAGCTAACATTTATTGTAATACTAAGCACAAGTTCTTTTTCTTTTCTAGATTTTTGCCATAGGGTATGTGCCTTCTCTGGAATGGTGGGTGGGGGAGAGAGAGAAAGCACTCCCTGGGGGCTATCCATGCCACAGTCCCATCTCTTTCATTCTCTCAGGATTTTGGGCTTGTATGCACACTTGTTCAGCGTGTTTTTCAAGCCACCATGTCTGGGACTTGAGGCAAGAAGTTGGCCATGTAGGATCTTGTGCCTTAACCTGTGTCACTGGCTGGACTCAAAAACTTGGGAGATGGGAGAGAGCTTTTGGGGGTGTGGAGGTTGTGGTTTTATTTGTAAACAAAATGTGCACATGAACTGTCCACTCATTTGCTTTGCTGCGGAGCCTGGCATTGGGATTGGTGACTTTGTTGGCCAGCTATGCTGCTCTTTCCATGATAGTGTTGTGATTCTTGGAGAAAATATTGTGAGCAAGAGAAAACTTTTAACAGTGCTTAGGGGCCAGCTGGTGGTGTGGTGGTTAATGCACTGGATCCCACATTGCCCACTATGTGGCTTGAGTCTCAGACTCAGCAGCTTGTGAAACAAACCCTATCACATGTGAACATGTATGCCCTATATCCCAAAAGTAATGATGGAGAAGGCATTGTGACCATCTCCCATGGGGGTTTTTCTCACTTCCTATCTGTGTCTGCCTCCAGCAAACTCATGTACCCTCTGGCAAATTAAAAAATAATAATAATTATTTTAGAATTATTTTCTTTAACTTTACTTATAATTTGAACAGAGAGGGACAGAGTGGAGGAGGGGAGTGAGAAAGCAAGCCACTAGGTGTAGGAATTGAACCGTGGTCGGCCATGTGGGAGTCTAGCACCCTTAACTGTGATATCACCTGCTCCCCCCCCCAACAAGTTAAAAGCTTTTCATATATTTAATCTTCATAGCAACCCAGTGCATTGCATATTTCTAGACATTTTATAAATGGGGAAATTGAGTCGTAGCTTTTTTTTTTTTTTTTTTAAAGAGATTTTTGCCATTGCCATAGGGCATGTGCGCACTCACTGGAGAGACAGCGAGAAATCACCCTCTAGGGGTGGTGGCCATGCCTCAATCCCTTTTCCATTTTCCTCTTGGGATTTTGGACATGCATACATGTGCCTGGCATGAGGTTTTTTGTTTTGGGGGGGGTTTTTTTTGAGAGTTTTTTTTTTTTTTTTTAGCTATAGGGCATGTGCGCTCGCCAGACAAACAGAGAGAGACTTAGAGACAGAAAGCGAGAAATCACCCCCCAGGGGGGATGGTCACGCTGCAATCCCTTCTCCTCCATTCTCCCCTTGGGATCTTGGGCACGCACGCACACGCGCCTGGTGTGAGTTTTGAGCCACCGGGTCCAGGATGCGAACCGCGGTCGACTATGTCCAGCAACATAGCCATTATGCTAACTGCTGGTTCCCTGCCTGGCATGAGTTTTAAACTGCTGGGTCTGGGGCTCAAACTGATTGACTACGTGGGAGTCCCAGTGATATAACCTGGAGGCAGTAGCCATTCTGAGCAAACATGACCTTTAGACACATGCATAAATGCAGTTCCATGGGCAGTCATTTGCAGGGCAATGAACACCATTAACATGAAGTCACATGTGTTCATCACAGTTGGCCCCATGGTGGGCGCCACTCTCTGGGACTGGGCAGAATGTGTTTTCTGAGTGTTGGGGGGGACTTTGGATTAGAAATAAGCATAAAAATAAACACACAAAGAGATACAGGTATAGAAAAGCTAGTATTGGGTGGGCCTGACTTTGATAGACATAGCCATGGGGGAAGAGGAAGTGGAATGTAAGTAAAGCCAGTTTTCAGGCACCAGCAGTTAGCGTAATGGCTATGTTGCTGGACTCCCATGTAGTTGATCTCAGTACGAGACCCGGACCCTGTGGCTTAAACTCAGGCCGGGCACATGTGCGTGTGTGCCCAAGATCCCAAGAGGAGAATGGAGGAGAAGAGATTGCGGCATAGCCAGCCCCCTCAGGGGGTGATTTCTCACTTTCTGTCTGTCTTTCTAGCAAGTGCACATGCCCTATAGCAAAACCTCTCCAAATAAATAAATAAATAAATAAAATAAAGCCAGTTTTCAGATATTAATTGTTGGCTTTGTAATGACTGCCCATGGAACTGCGTTTCTGCATGTGTCTAAAGGTCACATGTTATCTAAAGGTCATATGTTTGCTCAGAACGGCCACTCTCTACAGTAACCATCACGCCATCTGCTGGTCCTGATCAAGTGACTTAAAAAAAAAATACATTTTTTAGGATCAGTAGGTGGTGTGGTGAAGGCGCTGGACATTCCCACATGGCTGACAATGGTTCGAGTCCCAGACCTGGTGGCTTACTTTCTCACTTTCCCTCTTTCTCTCTCTCAGTCTCTCTATGGTCAAATTAAAAATAAATGAATGAGTAAATAAAATTAAATAGTTCTTTTAAAAATACGTTTTTCAAGGAATTACTGATTTTTTTAAGAGTTTTGCTTTAGGTTGTGTGCGCTCACTGTAGAGACAGACAGCAAGAAGTCACCCTCCCCCCCCACCCAAAGATGGCTACGCCGCAATCCCTTCTCCATTCTCTCAGGATTTTTGCACACACCTGGCATGAGTTTTAAGCCACTGGATCCGGGACTTGAGCCATGATTGACTACATAGGAGTCCAGCGAAGTAACCATTACATCTGCTGGTCCTGAACTGTTTTGTTTTAAGAGATTTTTGCCGTAGGGCACATGTGCTCACCAGAGAGAGAGAGAGAAATAGTGAAAAATAGTGAAAAAAAAAAGTGAGGAATCACCCTTCAGGGGGGATGCCCATGCTGCAATCCTTTGTCCATTCTCCTGGGATCCTAGGTGCACACACTTACGTGCTTGGCATGATTTTCAAGCTACTGGGCCTGGGACTCAAACCGTAGTCGGTCATGTGGGAGTCCAGCGCCATACCACTACGCCATTTGCTGGTCTCTACTTATTTAACTTGATAATTGTTTTAAAATTTGCTATAGGGCACAGCACTCACCATAAAGAGAGAGAAAGGGGGAAAGTGAGAAAGCATGCCAGATCTGGAACTTCAATCACAGTCAGCCATGTGAAAGTCCAGTAACCACTGAGCCACCTGCTAGCCCTGACTTAAACCATCCAGGGCTTTACTTATGATTATGTTGCGATACTGGGGCAGGCTGGTGACGTGTCAATTAAGGCACTGTACTCCCACATGGCCGATCGTGGTTTGAGTCTCTGATCTGGCGGCTTGCTTTCTCACTTTAACTTTGTTTTTCTTTCTCTGTCTCTGGTGAGTGTATGTGTCCTATAGCAAATTAAAAAATAATAAGGATAAATGTAAATAATAATGGTATTTTTTTTTTTTTAAGAGAGTCTTTTTTTTTTTTTTAAGGTGTGTGTGCTTGCCAGAAAGAGGTAGAAAATGAGAAATCACCCCTCGGGGGATGGCTACACTGGTACTTTCTTCTCCTTCATTCTCTTTCTAGGATCTTGGGCATGCACACACAAGTTCTCAGCGTAAGTCTCTCCCCCCCATATGTTTTAAGCTGTCGTGGCTGGGAATCAAACCACAATCAACCATATGGGAGTCCAGTGATGTAACAGTTACGCCATCTGCTGATCCCAATGGTCAATGGTCCTGTTTTTTTTTTTTTTTTTTTTGGTGTTTTGTTTTTTTTACCAGAGAAAGGGAAAGGAGAAAGCAAGCTGGGACTCAAACAGGTCTGGGACTCAAACAATAATTAGTCATGTGGGCGTCCAGCACCTTAACCACTGTGCCCCCTGCTGACTCTACCAAGTGACTTTTTTTGGTAATTATTATTTTTTAAAAAATTAGCTACAGGGCATACACACTCACCAGAGAGAGACCAGGGGCAAGGTGAGATGTAGAGAGAGAAAGCAAGCCACCATCTGGAACTAGAACCAGGACTGGCCATGTGGGAGACAAAGTGGTAGATCAAAGAATTGAACTAGTGATTTAAACCATCCAGGACTTTACTTATGATTATGTTGTGCTACTGTTGGAAGGGTCAAATGAGGATGTATGACAGCTGTAGGGCCATATATCCACTACTCATGAAATGTTAGCCATCTCATAGAAATGAGTTCAAGCATTCTGGGGAAATTGGGGTGGTCTGAGCTCAAAGCTGGATGTAGGTGTGAGTCCAGTACATTGAAGTACTATGATTTTTTTTTTTTTTTTGAGAGTTTTTTTCGCTATAGGGCGCGTGCGCTCGCCAGACAGACAGAGACAGAAAGCGAGAAATCACCCCCCGGGGGGTGGTCACGCCGCAATCCCTTCTCCTCCATTCTCCTCTCAGGATCTTGGGCACACGCACGCACATGCGCCCGGCGTGAGTTTTAAGCCACCGGGTCCAGGACGCGAATCGCGGTCAACTACGTGGGAGTCCAGCGACATAGCCAGTACGCTAACTGCTGGTTCCCAAAGTCAATGAATTTTTGAATGACTGCTATTTAGGGGGAGTGATTTTAGGCTACTGGACCACATACCAGCCTTGGCTTCCTCCAGTCTCTGGCAAAACTCTTTATGTGTCTTGGGTTAAGATTCTTTTGGGTATGGAGAAAAAAAATGTAGAAAGGATGTTGCTGGCAGTGGGATTGGAAGCCTAAGAAGCCTTTTGCTTTGGTCTGCTTGCTTCCTGTGAACATTTCTGCAGGATACTGGCTTTTAATTTAAATCCTTATTAGACTTGTAACTCATTTGGACCAGGAGCCAAAGTTATTTATTGTATGTATAAATTTATAAATCCCTAAGATGTGAAATTAATACAGATTGTTTATTCATGTGTAAGTAGTTTTCATTGATACCAACTTTTATTCTTAAATTTAAATTTGTCCTACATTTTCTCTTCAAAAGTCTAGATTCTCGAGCCAGCAGAGGGTACTACCGTTGGTGATTAGAGTTTAGATTCTTGGGCCAGCAGAGGGTAGGGTGGTAGATCCCATATAGCCAACTCTGCAGTTGTGAGCCCTGGACCCGGTGGCCTGAAAAACACTTAGGGCTGGGACAGTAGATAGCATGGTGGCTAAAGCACTGGACTTTTACATGGTAAACCATGGTTCAAGCCCAGGACCTGGCAGCTTGAAAATCATGCTGGGTGTGGGACCAGCAGATGGCATATCAGGTTATGTCACTGTACTCCTACATGGCTGACCGTGGTTCGAGTCCCGGACTTGGAACTCACACTGGGCACATGTGTGTGCATGCCCAGGATCCCAGGAGGAAAATGGAGAAGGGATTGAGGTGTGTCCATCCCCGTGTGGGGTGATTTCTTACTTTCCTTCTCACTGTCTCTGTGTCTCTGGCAGGCGCACATGCCCTAAGGCAAAAACCTCTACAAAAAAAGAAGAAAAGTCATGCAGGGTGTTGTGTGCATGTGTGCCCCAAATCTTGAGAGGTGGGGCAGCAAGTGGCGTGGTGGTTAAGGTGCTTGACTCCTATATGGCTGACCACAGTTTAAGTCCTAGACCTGGTTGCTTGAAAGTCAATGTCACACATGTGTGCATGTGTGTTCAAAATCCCAAAAGGAGAATGGAGAAGGGATTGCAGTATGGCAATCCTGCCTTAGTGGTGATTTCTCACTTTCCCTCTCTGTGTCTCTCATGCGCCCAATAGTAAAACCTAAAAAATAAAAATAATAAAAAAACCCAAGGGGACAATGAAGAAGGGATTGTGGTGTGGCCATCCTCCTGGGAAGTGATAACATTACTTTCCCTCTCTGTCTCTACTGTGTGCATATGCCTCAGGGCAGAAATCTTAAAAGGAAAAAAAGAATACTGGGTGAGTGCACCCAAAATCCCAAGAGAATGGAGAAAGGGGAAAAGAAATGTGGTATGGCCAGTCCTCTTGACTGAGGTGGTTTCACTACTTTCCATCCCTCTTTGGTGAGCGCATGTGCCCTATGGCAAAAAATAGAGTCTAGATTCTCTCATCTCAATTATAAACACAGATATTACCTGTTTTGTTGAAGATCTGCAGCCAGAATACATATTTATTCTTAGCTCCGATAACACATTAGCTCTCTAAATGACTTTGTACAAGTCACTTTACTTCTTAAGAGCTCTGCCAGCTTTGGTAGCTTGGTTAACAAATTAAGAATCTTTCAGGACCAGCAGTTAGCGTAATGGCTATGTCGCTGGACTCCCATGTAGTCGACCGCAGTTCGTATTTCAGACCTGGTGGCTTAAAACTCACGCCGGGCGCGTGTGCTTGCGTGCCCAAGATCCCAAGAGAACAGGAGAAGTGATCACAGTGTGGCCATCCCCCCTGGGGGGTGATTTCTTGCTTTCTGTCTCTGTCTCTCTCTGGTGAGCGCACGCGCCCTATAGCAAAACAAAACAAAAACCAAACAAAGAAAAACAACTCTCCAAAAAAAAAAAAAAAAACACCAAACAAATTAAGAATCTTTCAAATGTAGGGGCCAGCAGGTGGTATAGTGGTTAAAGGGCTGGACTAGCACATGGCTGACCATAATGTGAGTTCTGGATCCAGTGGCTTGAAACCCTTGTGGGGGTGTGTGTGCGCCTATGTAACTGATCCTAGAGGAGAATGGAGAAGAGGTTGTGGTGTGACTATCTCCCATGAAGGGTACTTTCTCACTTTCTCTCAGGTGAACGCACATGCCCTATAGCAAAAATATCTCAAAAGAATCTTTCAAATGGTGTCTACAAAGTTCCAGACAATGTGGCTTAAAAAAAAAAAACAATTTTATTTATTATTATTATTATTTGTTATTTTTTAATTTGACGAGAGAGAGAAAATGAAGAAAGTGAGCAACCAGGTCTGAGATTCAGACCATGGTTGGCCATGTGGGAGTCCAGTGCCTTTAACTACCATGTCACCTGCTGGCCTCTAAAAATGTCTAATTTTTTTTTTTTTGTGGGGGGGATAGGTTTTTGCTACAGGGGGTGTGTACTCTCCCGAAAGACACAGAGAGGCAGACACCCCCCGGGGGGATGGCCATGCCGCAATCCCTTCTCCATCCTCCTCTTGGGATCTTGGGCATGTGCACTCGCGCCCGGCGTGAGTTTAAGCCACTGGGTCCAGGACTCGAACCGTGGTTGACTACATGGGAGTTCAGCGACATAGCCATTATGCTAACTGCTGGTCCCAAAAATGTCTAATATTTTCTAAGAGGTATTTAGTTCCCAGATGAACATCAGTATGAAGACTGGAGCTACAAACCTCTCTACTTAAAGCTTCATTGTGTTGAATTTGTCATGGTAATCAGAAGCTGTTATAGGATGCTGCTGGCTTTAGGGTACCTGCTTTTCTATTTGAGGGAGATGAGAAAGTGTACTCGGTGTGATATGTGTTGTGTTTTCAGTACTGAGTGTTGAGGGTCTTGATACTGAATAGAAATCCAAAGGTTTTTCCCTTCATTTGGTTATCAAGAAGTTAACTCATTCATTCATTCATTCATTCAGTCAGTCAGTCAGTCAACAAATATTTGAGTATCAGGCACGGGTCTAATGCTGGGCGTATGTGGTATAATGGGGAATAAGAAGTCTTTCCCTTGTAGAATAGGTATTTGCTGGGGACGGGAAGGTCAGAAGATGAACCAAAAAACAGGATATCAAATGATGGTAAGTATGTGGAAAAATGACATGGGATCATGGTATAGTTGCAGTAGGGGCTTTCTTAGGTCGTGTGGCCAATGAAAGACCTGAAGAATATTCCAGTGTGAATGAGTTTGGGACAAGGCCAGTGTGCCTTGAACGTAAAGAGCAGGGGAGGTGGTAGTTTAACGGGCTGGGAGATTTTGGCAAGAGCCAGGTTGGATTGGGTCTCATAGTACAGGGAGAGGAGTATGAATGCTTTTCCCCCAGTTAAAAATTTTTTTTTTGGGGGGGGAACCAGCAGTTAGCGTAATGGCTATGTCTCTGACTCTCATGTAGTTGACTGCAGTTCGAGTCCCAGACCTGGTGACTTAAAACTCACGCCGGGCGCGTGTGCATGCGTGCCCAAGATCCCGAGAGGAGAATGGAGGAGAAGGGATTGCGGTGTGGCCATATCCCCTTGGGGGTGATTTCTCACTTTCTGTCTCTCTCTTTCTGGTGAGCGTATGTGCCCTATAGCTAAAACCTCTCCCCCCCCAAAAAAAAAGTTTTTTAAATTTTTAAGTGAGATTTTTGCTATAGGGTGCATGTGCCTGCCAGAGAGATGGAGATAGACAGAAATGGAGAATTATCCCCTAGTGGGGATGGCCACACCACAATCCTTCTCCAGTCTCCTCGGGATTTTGGGCATGCACACCCACGTGCCCAGCATGTTTCAGGCTGCCAGGTCCAGGACTAGAACTGTGGTCAACCATGTTGGATTTCAATGATGTAACTACTGCACCATCTGCTGGTCCTCAAAATGTGGAGGGCAAGTTCTGTGGCCTGGTAGATAAGGCGGCTGGATTCCACATGGCCGACTACATGGTTGGAATCCTGGATCTGCAACTTGAGAAACATGCTGGGTGCATGTGTGTGTATCCCAAATCCTGAAAAAATGGAGAGATGGTGGCATTACCATTCCCCATTGGGGTTACTTTCTCCTTTCCCTCTCTCTGGCACATGCCCTCTAGTAAAAGCAAGCTGGGGAATGATATAATGTGGTTCATTCCATTGGACAAGTTTGTGGATGGAAATGTAACTAGGTCTAGTGAGCTTTCAGAAGTTAAATCAAGTAATTAGGTGTTTAGGAACATAAGAAAGTCAGTGGTCTTGATAATCTGCACACAGCCTTGAAGAGTCATCCTGTGATGACAGGAGGGGACTTCAAAAAGGTTTGTGAACAAATGGAATTAAAATAAGTTCATCCCCAGGACTACCATGACATTAAAAATCTGTAAGATCAAAGATGAGAGGCTCACACTGTATGTGTTTTTTTTTTTTTTTTTGCTATAGGATGTGGTGCTTCTGTCACCCCCATGGGTGGATGATATCACTCCCCATGGGATGGCCACACCACAATCCCTTCTCCATTCTTTTGTGATCTTGGGCACTCATACACATGTGCCCAGTGTGAGTTCTTTATTTTATTTAGAGGTTTTTGCCTGAGGGTGCTTGTGCTTATAGGCAGGAGGAGGGGAGGACAGATGAGAGGGAAAGTGTGAAATCATGGGCGGGGGGGGGGCCAAGCCACAGTCCTTTCTCCATTTTTCTCAGATCTTGGGCATGCATGCACACATATCTGATGTGATTTTCAAGCTACCAGATCCAGGACTCAAACTGCAGTTGGCCATGTAGGAGTCCAGTCCAGTGTGCCTCAATCACCAGGCTACTTAGTGGCTCCACACCATGTTTTCCTTGTCTTCATACCAGTTGTGATCACCTCCAAATTCTGGCTTCCTTCAAAGGGCACATATGGCTGACTCTTAACAGGGATTTTTTTTTTTTTTTTTTTTTTTTTGCTATGGGATTTGTGTACTCGCCCTGGGGTTGGGTGGGGTAGAGAAGAGAAAGTACCCCCCCGGGGAGGATGACCATGCAGCAATCCCTTAGAATTTTTGGGCAAATAAGCTTGGCATGTTTTTCAAGCTGTTGGTTCTGAACCATACAGCCTTGTAGGATCCAGCTGCCTTAACTGTCATGCTTTTGTGGCCCTGCAATTGGTTTTCTTTTATCACTGATCCCGTGATCTTTACTCAGTCTCAAGAGGTGTATCAAGATCTAAACACAATGAAATGGACCAAGATTTAGTGACCACTCACTGCATCTGTAAGTGTAGGTCTTTTTTCACCCTAGAACAAGTTCTAGACCAGTTTTCTACCACTGGGCTCCTTTTCCCAGAGATCTGGACTTCAGCTTTTCTTATGAAACACTCTCTCTACTTTTCTCTTTATGTCTGCTTTGGATGATGTATGTTCTATATACTTGAGTCATCGCTACTGCTGATAATCTCTTTCCTCAAACAGTTCACTACTTTTAACCTGTTGTTTTTCTTCTATCCAGCACCCCTTCCCCTCCTTTTAACTTCCTCTTTGAAAGCTGCTTTGCAAATGGTGTTGACTACAGTTGCTTGCTCAATGAATATGGGATTATGCGAAGCAACCCAAGGATGAGAAAGAAAATTTGGTGAGGGAGTTGGACCCTCTGGAGAATGTTATTTTAATTGTATTGTTTTTAGCTGGTTGTGACTAGGCTCTTCCCTCCAAATTTAAGGGGTTTAAGCATACAGCTGTGGTAGATGGCGCCCAATAAAATAAAATAAAACAAAACAAAAGTTGCAGCTCCAGTTTTTTTCTCATGGCGGGGTGGGGGTGGGTATATTTTCAGTCTTCATGGTTACACAGAAATTTCTTCATCTTGGACCGTGAGAAGCTGATGCCTAGTGCCTTCTGAATAGTGCAGTCTCGAGCCAGTCTTTACTGCTCAAGGCCATTACTGTTGGACCCTTTGGCGCTGGCCCATTGACAGTTTTCAGAGTTCTTTTCGCCACCTATTAAAGTAGTTTTTATTTTGGGGGAGCTCCTGGACTCCTAATGGTGTGGGCTGCTGGCTGAAGAGGGTTGATTTTCTCTAGTGGGCGACTTCGCTGTTTTTCTTACCTGGCGTCCGTTGTCTGCGAAAGCTATTGTTCACAGGACCCTGGCTGCGAGGGGGGTGACGTTTGGGAGGGAATAATTTTGTGATAGTGTAAGGTGGAATACTGTGAGGGTATGCATGTGGAAATGGCGAAATGTTGAGGCTTAGCAAAATTGGCGCCATAAAGCTAAACGCTGGCGCAACGGCGCCCTACCTCGCTCTGCTTAATGGCGGGCGGCTCCCTGCTGGCGAAGCCCACGTTTGTAGTCCCGCCCTCACGCTTACCTCTTACCCAATCAGTAGCTTCGGTTTTATTGAGGTTGGTGGTCATTGGCTTTCGCAAAACAGTCCCTGGGTTACTGACGTTTCCACCTCTTCCTGGCCTCTCAGGTAATTGGCGTTCGTGATAACCAATCAGGAAGAAGATCTGCAGGAACGCCTGCCTTTTGCTTTATTGAATGGCCAATCTGGTTGTAGGCTCACCTCCCCCATCTACCAGTCACTGCTGCGGCCGCCGCCATTTTAGCGTTTTGTCAGAAGCGTCCGCGCCGCGAGGAAGAAGCGCTGCTGAATTCTGTGCGGGTGAGCGATTCCAAGCCCTTCTACTGACCTTTTACTCTTAAGTTTTATCCCAGTCCTTTGTGCTTTGGGGTTGTGCCAGTGGGGTCACAGGTTACGCATCAGTTACTAAGAGCCAAACTTAACGCGGTAAGCCAGAAGCAGCCCCCCCCCCAGAGAATACCTTGCTTTGCCCGTTGGCCAAATTTGACTCGGCCTCCTGCTTCCAGGTTACCGTCAAGATAACCGCGATTTTCTTAGGCTTAGCAATTACAACCCCGTTTCAAAGATTACTCAGGCCCTTAGACATTGCTGTGTAGTTAACGAATTAGAAACACCCTTCCTGGCCACATTTCTCCATTCTATAGCAGGACAGTACTCGAAGAGAGGCGTTTCCCCACTCCATCACTTCCTGTTCCTTCCAAGCTTGGATGTCTATCCAAGTCGCTCGTTCACTACTTTCAACAGCAACCTAGAATGAAGCTATTACAAGGCCCACTTTTCCGGAAATGGTGGCTTTTTCGGTTACTACGAGGAAGCGTCAATTCATAATTTTAAGCAGTCAGCAAGCATAAAAATTAGACTTTTCTGTTTTCGGTGTATAGAAAAGCCTCACCTCAGCTCTTGATTTATGCTTACTTGATACACGAAGAATCTGGCAAAAGCTGTTTTAAATGATAACCTTTAGCAGCATAATCTTTTAAGCTCCCCCACCCTAACCCCCCTATCTCTTCTCAGTAAAAGTGACTGATCTTTAAAGGGTTACAATTTTTGTTGCTTTGGTATTAACATTTGTACCAGTGGGTTGCTCTCTGAGGATAAGGCCACTCTAGAATTAAAACGCTAATTTCAGGAATTTCTGGGGAGGAGGCATTGGGATTTTGATACCTTAATCTCCATTCCTATTTGAAGGTATCCAGCCCTTACCATACCTTTTGTCTAAGGGTCTCCGTATTTAGTCTTTACAATCTTACAGGTTCTGGAGAGTGTTCTGTAGCAGGCCTACTTATCTCACTCCCACTTCTCTTTGTGCAAAAATGTGCCTGCGGGCATCTGAGAGAAAACTAATTGGAAATAACTTGCTTTAGTGAAAAGAGATGGCAATATTATCATACTTTTGACTAATGTGGGCCTAAGGTCTTCTGTTAGAAGTCTTGTTTCTTCCCTCTCAGGCTTGTTTTCGAGATGGTGAAGCTGTTCATTGGAAACCTGCCCAGGGAGGCCACAGAACAGGAGATCCGCTCACTCTTTGAGCAGTATGGAAAAGTGCTTGAATGTGACATCATTAAGAACTATGGCTTTGTGCACATAGAAGACAAAACTGCAGCTGAGGATGCCATACGCAACCTGCATCACTACAAGCTGCACGGAGTGAACATCAATGTGGAAGCTAGCAAGAATAAGAGCAAAACCTCGACAAAGTTGCACGTGGGCAACATCAGTCCCACCTGTACCAACAAAGAGCTTCGTGCCAAGTTTGAGGAGTATGGTCCAGTTATTGAATGTGACATCGTGAAAGATTATGCCTTCGTACATATGGAGCGGGCAGAGGATGCAGTGGAGGCCATCAGGGGCCTTGATAACACAGAGTTTCAAGGTGAATCACCTTCATTAGATAGAGGGCTGAACACTAGGCTATGTGTAGAAAATAGATGGATAAGTAAAAGGAGTTTGGGGTAGAGATACTGTTGTTGGCTGGCCCATAGTGAAGGATTTAGTATGGGTGATGAACTTCTTAAAAGGGAGACTGCATGGGATTTAGGGGCTTTACCTTAGACACATCAAGTCTTGGAGAGGAAAAAAAACACTTTGATTTGGAGCCCTTAGGGCTACAGTGCAGAAATCCTTTCCTCCGAAGACTTCAAACTATGTTTTGTTTTTGTTTTTGTTTTGTGTTTTTTTCCCCCATTTTTCTTTATCTTTTTTGTTTCTTTCCTTTAAATTTTTTTTTCTTATTAGAGCACATTGCAAAATGCTTCACTGAATTTATGGCCTTAGGGCAGTATCAGCATTACTGCATAATTCGATACACGAAGAATCTGGCAAAAGCTGTTTTAAGTGATAACCTGGCAGCATAATCTGTTCAACTCCCCTACCTTAACCTCCTAACTCTTAACTTCTCAGTAAATGTGACTGGTCTTTAAAACATTACAATTTTTGTTCCTTTGGCATTACATTTGTACCGGGGGCTGCTCTTTGAGGATAAGGCTACTCTAGAATTAAGTTGATTTCAGGAATTTCTGGGGAGGAGGGATTTTGGGGGCCAGTAGCATGTCCTTTTTACTGGTTTGGGGGTGGACTTTAACATCCCTTGGTTTTTATACCTGGAGGGCAGGATGGGTGATGATTTTGATTGTAACTGTTTTTCAGAAGGTGTCTTGTTAAAGTCTAAATTCCTGTGACAGTTAGGAGCTGGTAACCATGGTGAGTTGCCAGCTGAACTCTCTTCTTCCACCCTTTTGAATCCCCAGTGTCATAAAGAGCCTTTTCCCTTTGGTTGTAATTAACTTCCAAATTATTGGGTATTCCCACAACTCCTTGCTGCATTTCAGAGCTATGTTCTGACCATGTGAGCATGAACAAGGTAGTGGCTGATTTTTTTTCCCTGGGTGAACTCTCTCTTTTTGAGAGTCATTGCTGCTATCTTTGGTGTTTATTTCCTTTAAATTGGGACTTACAGGTCCAATCATCATTCTCTCATGTAATAAGTGCCCTGTGTCACAGGCATTGCTATGCATTATTAAGGTCTCAGATCTCTTGGGTCTGGTTTGCTTTCGTTTTTTAATTGGTGAGTTGAGAGTTATTTTGTCAACAACTTAATTGAGAGCAAAAACTGCTCTTGTTGAGAGTTTGTAGTGTGATACCTATTTTTTGGACACACTTGCACATTTAAACCCAAACCCATTCCTAAGAAGTGATGTCTCCTTGTAGCTGTTACTTGTGTAAGGGTATGATTATGTAGTCTTGAGTCAGGACAAATGAGCCTTACAATGTAACATAATTCTGGGCATCTAACCTCTAAATACATTGATGCTATGCTAACCTATGCCTATTTATTTTTGCCCTATTTTAGTTTTTATTTAATTTTTGGGGGGGCGTGTGTGTGTGGCTATAAGATGTGTGTGCTCACCAGAGAGTGTGAGAGGGAAAGTGAGAAATCCTTCCCTCTGGGGGGATGGCCATGCTGCAGTACATTCTCCTAGTGGGATCTTAGGCACACGTGTGCATGTGCCCTGTATGATTTTTCAGGCCGTCAGGTCTGGAACTTGAACCATACTGTCAGCCATGTAGGAGCCAGCTTGCTTAACCTCCACACCACCTCTGGCCCATGAGTAGTGGTTTTTATTAGGGTAGTTGCTTTGCTCTTAGTTTCTCAGTGTTGGGTATATTCCCTACATTTTTTTGCCCACTTAAAATCAAATAGATAACTACAAAGATTGAGTTTTTTTTACCTGCTTTAGTATTAAGAGAACCTTAGATTAGGGCATTAATTAATGACATTTATGTCTTGAATGAGAACAATTTGTTTCTTGGTTGTACTTGTTTTTTTCTGGTTTTGTTAGGTGCCATAATGGCCCCCCTGGCAGATGCCAGAAACATAGACTAGTACTTTAAGACACTTAAGTACTTAATTGCATATCTTAGCTCTTTTGATAACCTGCAACTAGAATTTACCAGATAAAATCTTTGTTTTTGGAGAGGTTTTTGTTACAGGGTGCATGCGCTAGCCAGAGAGACAAAGTGAGAAATCACCCCCGCGGGGGACAGCCACACTGCAATCTCTTCTCCTCCATTCTCCTCTTGGGATTTTGGGCACACATGCACATGTGCCCAGCGTGAGTTTAAGCCACCGGATCCGGGACTCGAACCGCGGTCAACTACATGGGATCCCAGCAACATAGCCATTATGCTAACTGCTGGTCCCACCAGATATAATCTTTAAACTGGGACCTTTTTGGGTTTTGGGGGTTTTTTTTGTTTGTTTTTTTTTTTTGGTCTTTTCAGTCCACTTCTTCCCTCACCATTGTATTCTCTAGTTTCCCAAAACCTAACTTTATAGGTAAAATTTCCACTTTCTCTAATTCATTTGTTGACATCCCTTGAGTCTTAACCATTCACTTCTTGGATAACTATGTTTGGAAGGATCATAACCAGTTGAATTGGAAGATTTTTTTTTTTCTAGATTTGAATCCCTTCTGAAATTTGCTTACAGTAAACCATTTGTGACTTAGGTAGATTCTGCTTCTGTGAAGAAACGTAAAACTTCCCAAAAGGTTTTTCCTTTTTTGGGGAGGGGAGTGTTTCGGTTATTCAGAAGTTTGTTTTGTTTTGTTTATAGACAGTCTTGAAATGTTACAATCCTCCTTCCTAAAACCCCCAGCTGGTGCTGCAAATGTGTGCCACCTTGTCCAGCTCTTTTTAGATTTTTTTCTTTCTTCCAAGAGGTTTTTGCTATAGGGTGCGTGTGCTTGCCAGAAAGACAGAGACAGAAAGCAAGAAATCACCCCTAACCCTCGGGAGGTTGAGATGACCACATCACAATCCCTTCTTCTTCATTCTCCTCTTGGGATCTTGGGCATACGTGCACACGTGCCCAATGTGAGTTTAAGCCACCAGGTCTGGGACTCGAACCACGGTAGACTACGTGGGAGTTCATCAGCATAGCCATTATGCCAACTGCTGGTCCCTCTCTAAGATTTTTAAGGTACAGTCTCAGTTGTTGACAGTCCACCTTGAGTTCATGATCCTCTGTCTCGGCCTCCCTGTGTCTCTGAGATTACAGGTGCACCCTACCATACCCAGCCTTTAGGTTGGACTGGAATCAAATCCAGGGCTACCATGTGGTCCAAGCCTGGCAGAGCACATAAACATACATGCATAAACATGTTTTTATATTATTCTGATTATTCTCTACCTTCATTCCTCTTTTTTGTTCCAATATTTTTTAACAGTCTTTCTAAAAATTGAGACACTTTGTGAATAGCGTGTCCTGTTTTCCTTGAGCCCTTCAGAGGGATTGGGCAAACATCACTAAAATTAGCTGTCAGCTTTTAAAGGTCCTTGTTAAAGAGTGATTGTTAGAACCAGCAATTTAAAGGATCCAGTTTGATGAAGAAGGCCGGTCTTCAACGTTTTTTGTGTTTCCCAGCCTTTCCTATTCATGGAATCTACCTTGAAACTTGCTATCATACTCAACATGGATCAAACCTAGATCATTCTTTAGTGGCGGTACTTAAGTTTTTGTTTTTAAGAATTATTTAACTTAATTTTTAAATTTGACCTTAGAGGTAATTAGCAAGAGGGAAAGTGAGACAGCAAGCCACTAGGTCTGGGACTTGAAATGTGGTAAACCACGTGGGAGTCAAGCACCCTTAACACCACACCACCTGCTGGCCCTGGCAGTAACTTTAGTTTTTACTTGCATTCTCTTGGGTTTTATATTCTTAGAATATAAAAACTAGCCTTTATATTCTTTGACTTAATGAAATTAGTCTTGATAGTCAAGATTGGAGGTATTAGAAACTTGTTTGGGATTGACATTGGGCCACTGTTTGTAGTAGATTTTTGCCCACAGTTGCCTTGGCAAAAGATGAAATGCTTTTTTTTTTTTTTTTTTCGATCAAAGATAGTTTCTTAATGCATTAAACTAGTGTTATAGCTGAAGCATTTTTTCATCTAATCTTTGCCTGAAATCAGGTCATTATACTGAATCTCTTGTTTGGCCTTATTATTGTTTTTTTGTTTGTTTGTTTGTTTTTTTAAAATTTTTTTCCTCCCCTAATCTGGAAGCAGTTGAGTCCTGCATCAAGAGTTGTCTAGGGAAAGCCAATGCTGTGACCAGTGTCTGGGGTAGGGGCTGGGACTATGACTAAGAGTGATAGCAATCCTTCTTGCGTCTGTTTCTTCAAGGCAAACGAATGCACGTGCAGTTGTCCACCAGCCGGCTTAGGACTGCGCCCGGGATGGGAGACCAGAGCGGCTGCTATCGGTGCGGGAAAGAGGGGCACTGGTCCAAAGAGTGTCCAATAGATCGTTCGGGCCGCGTGGCAGACTTGACCGAGCAATATAATGAGCAATATGGAGCAGTGCGTACGCCTTACACCATGAGCTATGGGGATTCATTGTATTACAACAACGCATACGGAGCGCTCGATGCCTACTACAAGCGCTGCCGTGCTGCCCGGTCCTATGACGCAGCGGCGGCCGTGGTCCTAGGAGGCAGGGGCGTGTCTACCTGCCGCTGCATATAATTATGCAGAGCAGACCCTGTCCCAGCTGCCACAAGTCCAGAACACAGCCATGACCAGTCACCACCTCACCTCCACCTCTCTCGATCCCTACGATAGACACCTGTTGCCGACCTCAGGAGCCGCTGCTGCTGCTGCAGCAGCCGCTGCTGCTGGTACTGCAGCTTCCTCTTCATATTACGGGCGGGATCGGAGCCCCCTGCGTCGCGCTACAGCCCCCGTCCCTACTGTTGGAGAGGGCTACGGTTACGGGCATGAGAGTGAGTTGTCCCAAGCTTCAGCAGCCGCGCGGAATTCCCTGTACGACATGGCCCGGTATGAGCGGGAGCAGTATGCGGATCGGGCGCGGTACTCAGCCTTTTAAAGCTTGAGGTGAGAGCGGTGGGGTGTCCTCTGTTCTGGTTTTGCCATCTCTCCTGCAGCCTAAAGGGCTCAGTTAGGCTGCCCTGCTTGCTTGCTTGCTTTCGCAGGGTTAGGATAAGGTTACTAGCATGGTTCAGAGGCTAGGAAGAAGTTCTCATTGCTTACCTTTGAAAATTGTAAAAGTCACTGACCCTCATGGCTATTTTTTTTTTTAAGTCTCCTGGTAGTAGGAGTCAATCTGATTTTGCTCATATTTGTGCCTAGTAAAACAAAGAATGGTGTGCTATTGTAACTTGGATCACACCTATGTGTTACTGAACTGAACATGGGACCTAGAATTCAGACTCAGGTGTGCTGGTTCTCAGAGCCTTTGTTGAGTTTTCTAGATGTGCAACCTAATTAAGGTGTTAAGGGTTTCTGTTTTGTTCTGCTTTGTTTTGTGTGGAAGGTCTGATATGACCTCTAATCATAAAGTTTTACAACTGTAGTTAACTGGTCATCACTGCGCAGGTCCAGTTACTATGAAGATTAGTCATATGACATCATCTTAATCTTGTGTGTTTCTGACATCCTGCATAGTTCATTCCCTATGAGTTTTATAAAATTTATTTGATGGTGAGTTGGAGGAGAGAAGTAGAAAACCTGTTTTCTTTTATAAAGTTCAAGGAAGCCTGACATAGACTTCCAAAATCTAATTTTTCTGCTCAGATTGATTCCTTGAAGAGTAACCACTCCATTGCTATATCTCTTCAAATCTGTTCTGTAACAGCCTAGTACTTTATTTATTTTTTAAAAACCTGATCACACAGTGCTCGGTTTGACATCCTTCACTTTTTTAGGGTATGTGGTGATGTAAGTATGCACCGCATACCTGTTAATTTTACTCTTTGGTAGTTGATATTGAAATCCAGGATGGGGAGTTTTGCCATAAGTAGAGCACTCCATCTTCCTGTCATTTGCTTTGAGCATTTAATACTCTTGAGCCATCTGTGAGTCCTCTGGCTTTTTCCTCTCCTGTACACTTGGAGCCTTATGATCTTTTGGCTCTATTTGAATATATACTCTTCTGATGCTCACCGGCTTTTTGCTCTAGGTGTTTGAGATTATAGTTAAACTAAAGTGTAGTTCCCAACACCTAGTTTTTCAGTAACCTCCTCAGTATTTCCTAGGCATTACCCTTGATTCTTAATCCTGTAGTAACAGTATAGGTGATAATCTGTCATGTTTTCAGTTAAAGCAGAAGATATGTGACTTGCCTAGGATCATTGGGTAGGAAATCGTTGACTAGGCTGGAAAAGGAACCTTGAATGCAATTTGATGTGTAGTTTATACATATCCTTCAACACCACCTCTTAAAAGTTATTTGCCTCCCTAGTTAGTGTTGCATGTCCTCAGGTCTTAGAAATTTGTTCAGTTGATGTTAACTTTTTGACCATACTTTCAATGGCTTTTGATCTTGGACTGTTGCAGACTGAAAGGTATTGTTGATATTTTTTTTTAATACAGAGAGCTAACTGGAACCTTTCCTTTTTTCCTGTCCTCCAGTTGCAGTTTGTGATATGGAATTAACCTTCTCTGAGGAATGTTGATGTTAACATCAAGAGCAACGGAATGCCTTTGCCTACACTAATGAAAGAAGATTCACTAATTTATAGAAAGGCCTTAGTCTAGGGTTATTTAGCCTCCCCATTTATTCTGGCCTTGAGTACTTTTTAACTTTTAGAGATTATGATGATACTGGGCAAAGATAAAAGTAAACTGAAAAGGAATATTATCAAATTTTAAGATTTTTAAAAAAGTTTTAAGTGGAAAAGCCCTTTTGAGCTTTGCTGTAAAGTCCCTGTATTGTGCTCTCTTTCAGGTGGGATGTGTGTGGGCTGAAATTCCAAGCTGCAGTTGTGCATGAGAATACACCCTTCGTGGTACCCCATCTCCGGGACATTCTCGGCTGTGTGCGTTGAGTCCCTCAGGAACCGTGGACCTTAATTTACCTTGCTAAGTTTGGACCCTTACCTGTCTCCTGCCCATTTTCCTGTTCATATCCTTCAATACTTCTGTAGCTTCCCATTCATGTTTTGTTTTCCCAGCAGGCCTCATTGTGTGCAGAAACTGGTGGGGGCTATAGTCTCCTTCCTGCCTCCTGCTTCCAGTGGGTGTTGGATTTGGGAATGACTTTGGTGAAGTGTCACTGCTCTTGGGTCTCTTTTTGGCCCAAAAGTAGACCTATAGAATTGGATCACTTTTTTTTCTTTCCAGTGAAATAAATGGTTTTTCAACATAGGTGTGTGTGCTTTGAGAGAGTTGTTGCTTGGGCTTGTTTGTGTGTTATTTATACCTCAAAGAGAAAGGGATGCTATAAAGTTTAAGATACTCAGTTTGGGGTGAATGACATGGTAATTTTCTTTATTGCAGATAGGACTTCTAGGTGCCAAAGAAATAGGTTATACAGAGGAACTCAGGCAGCCATCTTACTCCAATGAAGACTTCCTTCCACTGTCCACATGTGTTACAAAACCAACTACTTACTAGTATTTTAAGGATACTTACTAGTAGTTTAAAGACGTAGGTTTAAAACTCATGCAGAGCATGTGTGTGGGCGTGCCCAAAATCCCAAGAGAAGAATGCAGGAGCAGGGAATGTGTCATGGCCACCCCCCACGAGGGGGGGTTCCCTTCTGTTAATGTCCAGTGAGCACACATGCCCTATAGCAGAAATCTCTCCCCCAAAAAACTAGTTTGACCTATTTCTAGGGGAGAGGCCACTTTTACTTTTTATGCCCTATGGAATAGTAACAGTGTTTTGCTGTTTCTCCAGACCAGTGACACCTTGTGACCTTGTGGTGCCTTTGACTAGCTTGTCTGTAATCAGAATCCAAAGAGTACCAGATTTGGGAAGCCAGCAGGTGGCATAGTAGTTAAGGCGCTGGACTCTTAATGTGGTTGACAACAGTTTGAGTCCAGACCTGGTGACTTGAAACTCACTCAGGGTATGTATACATACGTGCCTAAAATTCCAAGAGGAGAAGGGATTGGGGTGTGGTCATCCCCACGAGGTAATTTCTTGCTTTCTGTCTCTGTCTCTCTGGTGAGTGAATGTACCCTATAGCAAAAATCACTTAAAAATTAACATTACCAGAAGATTCCACTAGAATCTCATTACTTAGATACTAATAGCTTTTAGACATAGAGAAAGTACTCACCAGTGAGCTTTAGTTTATTGAAGAGGAAGACGCTGAATGTAAGCGAGAGCACTAGCACTTAGATCCATGTTTCTATTTAATAGAACAGGATCTAGTTTGAGGCAGTAAGGAGGGCACAAAGACTTTAAAAGAACCTGTCAGCAACATGAGTTCTGCTAAGACAACTACTTTATGCAAAGTTTATGGAGATCATGCTTCAGGTAACCAGTTTATGGCCCAGGTACTGTGGCACAGTGGTAATAACATGAGTGCGCAACAAGGCTGGAAGCCATAAGACTGACAAAGGGTTTGGATCCCTGGGGCACTCTGAAAACATTAAGCAGAAGTGCTTGGGCTTCTAAGGAATTGGAGTACTGGAGAGAGGATCACATCGAGACCTTGTCAAGGGTATCCTCATACCCATGTGTGCACATGGGCTTTTGTTGAGGATAAATCCATGTGCAAACAGAAAAAAGGGTAAGGTGGGGGACCAGCAGATGGCATAATGGCTATGTCAGTGGACTCCCATGCAGTTTGAGTCCTGGACCTGATGGCTTGAACTCAAGCTGGGCATCTGTGTGGGCATGCCCAAGTACCCGAGAGAATGGCCAAACCCTCCCACCCCCAGGGGTGGTGATTTCTCACTTTCTGTCTCTCTGATGATGAGGGCACACACCCTACAGCAACCCCGCGTCCCCCCACCCACCCCCCCAAAAAAAAGATGGTAGCACACTGGTTCCCATGAGGTTGATTGACTGTATGGTTTGAGTCCCAGACCTGAAGGCTTGGAAAACACTGGGTATGTTCATGCATACCCCAGATCTTGAGGGAATGGAGAAGGGACTGTGTGACCTTGGAGATACTTTTTCATTACTCTGCAGAGGTCAGCAGGTGATGTGGTAGTTAAGGTGCTAGGCTCCCACATGGCTGACTGTAGTTCAAGCCCTGGTCCTGGTGGCTTGAAAATCATGTCAGGCACATGTACATGTGTGCCCAAGATCCCCAGATAAGTGAAGAAAGGGTTGGCCATCTTGGGTGATGTTTCACTTTTCCTCTGTCTCTGGTGAGCACATGTGCCTTACAACAAAAAATACTCAAAAAAAAGTTGTTTTGGGTCTTGCTGTAGGGTGTGTGTGCTCACCAGAGAAAGTCTTTATAAAATATGTAAATACCAATCTCATTCTCCTGTTGGGATTTTTGGCACATACAACTTGCTGGGCATGTTCTTCAAGCTGTCAGGACTGAGACTTAATCATGAAGCTGGCCATGTGAAATCCAGCCACCTTAACCACCATGCCACTGGCTGACCCTTTTATCTTTTTTATTATTTTATGTAGTAGTATTTTTAAGATTGCTATAGGGCATGTGCACTCCCCAGAAAAAAGTGAGAGTGAGAAAGCAAATCATCAGGTCTGGGACTTGAACTGTGATTGGTCAATGTGTAAGTCCAGGACCTCAACCACTGCCACCTGCTGGCCTCATGCATTTTTTATCTTAATTACACAGTCCATTAACTTTGAAATCCCCTTTTAATAGGGTCGTCAGGCCATTCAGGAAAGGTAGATTGTGATGGGAGATAAAGGAGCTGGTCTTTGTTGATTTCTCAGGTTTTTCTACATAATGCTTATACCTGATTGATTTATTCTAATTTGTATACGGCTGAGATATAAACAGATCTGTATTGATACATATAACTTCCTGGATATTTTCTGTGTGTGAGGTATGTATTAGGTGTTTTATGTGTCTTCATTTAATACAGCAAACATTTTTCTGTTAGGTTTTTCCATCCTAGGCTGAGTTTGTTCTTTGCCACTGTCACTTTTCTTGTAGGGTCATGCTTATTTTATTATTATTTTTGGAGAGGTTTTTGCTATAGGGCACGTGCGCTCACCAGAAAGAGAATGCAAGAAATTACTTCCCAGGGGGATGGCCATGCTGCAGTCCCTTCTTTTCCATTCTCTCGGGATCTTGGGCACGCATGCACATGTGCTGGGTGTGAGTTTAAGCCATCGGATACAGGACTCGAACCACAGTTGACTACGTGGGAGTCCAGTGACATAGCCATTATGCCAACTGCTGGTCCCAAGTCATGCTTATTTTTAAAAATTATTATTTAATTTTATTCATTCATTTATTTTAATTTGACCAGAGAAAGACGGAGAGAGGGAAGGGGAGAAAGGAAGCCACCAGGTCCGGGACTCAAACCATGGTTGGCCATGTGGGAGTGTCCACCACCTTAACCACAACGCCACCTGCTAGTCCCCCATGCTTATTTTAAAGAACTATCCCCCTTTATTTTGAAGAACTATCCATTACTGATCCACACGTACTATATCAACATACACATTGATCTGATAAGTGTGGTTGGCAAGTTTTGAAAAGATGGAAACTTCACAGAATTCATTAAAGAGTTTAACTGAGTAATATACTGCAACATGATGTTTTAGGTGCTAGAGTTGTATAGAGAAGTATATATATTTCTGGAGGTTATAGACTAGGGGAGAAATAAAATTATAAAATGTCACGTAGATGTCAAGTAGACAATTCTGTTTCAGTTAAAGATTTTTTAAATTTTCTGTAGGGCATGCACTTGTGGAGAGCGAGAAAACACTTCCCATGGGAGATGATCACACTGCATTCCCTTTTCCATTCTCTTGGAGTTTTGGGGCACAGGTGCACATGTGCCCAATATGTTTGTCAAGCTACCAGGTCCAGGATGCCAACCACACAGCTTATTTATTATTTAATACACATGCGTGCACACATCTACATACAGATGTGTGCACATGCGCTTGTCAGAGAGACAGATGGGAAGATGGCCATGCCACAATCCCTTCTCCATTTTCCTCTTGGGATTTTGGGCATGTATGCACACATGCCTGTGTATGAGTTGTCATTTTTTTTTTTTTATGTGTGCTTGTCAGACAGAGACAGAAAGTGAGAAATCACCCCCAGGGGGGTTGGCCACGCTGCAATCCATTCTCCTCTTGAGATCTTGGGCATGTATGCACACGCGCCCAGTGTGAGTTTTAAGCCACTGGGTCCGGGACGTGAACCACCGTTGACTATGTGCGAGTCCAGCGACATAGCCATTACGCCAACTGCTGCTCCCGCCTGGTATGAGTTTTAAACTGCCAGGTCCAGTACTCAAACTGTGATTGACTATGTGGGAGTCCATCAATATAACCATTACGCCATCTGCTGGTCCCAGATTTAAGCAAATTTCAACTGTAGTAAAACTAAGTTAATGAAAATAAAACTATATTAATAGAACAGCATCATACCTCCTTTTATAAGCAAATTTTGATGAAAGACTGAAATGAGCAGGATGTGGATACATTCTACTTACTACTAACAAACTTTGCTCATGGGGGAAACACCACTGTTGGCTAAAGTAATCATAGTCTCTGGGGGATAGTCTAGGGACAAAATCAATCCTGGTTGTAAATTGGCTTGGAGTACTTTGAGTTGTTTGGAATACCTGTTTCTTGAAGGGACTCAGACTAGAATTTATCCTGCAGAATATGCTGAAGAATCAGTAGTGCTCCTCAGTCAGTGTGCTACAATGCACACAGATGCTGTCTCAGGATTGAACCCACAGGGGCTCACTCTACCTCTGTTAAGGGGGGTGAGAATGACATTTCTCTCCTTTTCCATCTTGTAACACAGTTTATATTTTTAGTGGACAGCAAGTTTGGAGCAGACAGGAGTTTGTTTTTTGTTTTGTTTTTACTTTAAAAAATCTTTTATTGGGTACATTTGAGGTTTACAAAATGTTGAGATAAATACAGCTACAAACAGATTAACAACATTTTTTCATTTGTGTGGTAAAAGAAGCTAAAATCTATTACACAAAACTTACCTATTAATCTATTTTTTCATTTTTTTTGTATCAAATGTTTTTTTTCCCCTGTTCCTCTCCTTCCCTATTACCCACCCCTCTATTATCCAACACCCTGTACTATCTCTAGTATCTACAGTTGCCCTCCCTGCTATGATACCTTCCAATCTTTCCGTTTCTGTTCTTTCCTAAGGTAAATAATCAATTTTTTGTTTCAGTAGATCTTTTTGGATCAACCCCTGGCCTAGTGAATCCCACACAGGCAGCTGAATCCCACTCAGCTGACTCTGCAGCTTGTAAAACATGCCAGAGAGAAAAATAGAGAGAAGACTGCTGTGGCATGACCATGCCCCATGGGGGATGCTTTGATTTTCTCCCACCTATATCACGCACAGACCACTTGGCAAAATTTTAAAAGGAAAAAAAATACTGATAGAGCTTTCGTATTTGTTCATTTACTTCTGCTGTCATCCTTAACTCTTCCTTTGCTTCTAAGTTTGGTATGTGTTGCATTTACTAGCTCCTTGAGGTACATTGTTAGGTTATCTGAAACCTTTCTACTTCTTTTTTTTTTTTTTGGAGAGGTTTTTGCTATAGGGCACGTGTGCTCGCCAGCCAGACAGAGACAGAGAGACAGAAAGCAAGAAATCCCCCCCCGGGGAGGTGGCATGGTGCATCCCTTCTCCTCCATTCTCCTCTCAGGATCTTGGGCACACATGCACATGTGCCCGGCATGAGTTTAAGCCACCAGGTCCAGGACTTAAACCGTGGTCGACTATGTGGGAGTTCAGCGACATAGCCATTATGCTAACTGCTGTTCCCAAACCTTTCTACTTCTTAAACAAAGGTGTTTATTGCTATAAACTTTCTTAGCATGGTGTTTGCTGTACCCCATAAGCTTCCCTGTGTTGTGTTCTCATTTTCACTTGTTTTGAGAAATATTTAAATTTTGTACTTAAGCCCTTCATTGGCCCAGTAGTCCAAGAGCATGATATTTAATCACATTTATCTTTACAGTTTCCTAAGTCCCTCTTTTTACTTTCTATTTTGATCCACTGTAGTCAGAAAAGGTACTTGATACAGATTTAAAAATTTTTGTTGAGGCTAATTTTGTAGCCTTACATATATAGTCTATCCTGGAGAATGCTCCAGGGTGCTGATGAACATGTATCCTGCATCTGCTGAATGAAATGCTTTATAAATGCCAAATTAGGTCCATTTGGTTTAACTAAGATTCTTAATTCTCTATTTAACTAGACTGCACAATGCATTTGCAGAAGACAGGAAAAATAAGAAAGCACTCCACATGGGGGAATGATCACTCTGCAATTCTTTCTCCATCTCTCCCTCCTTTTGGGCATGCATACACACATGCTAGCATGTTTCTTGGGCCACTGGGTCTGAGGCTCTAACCATATGGTTGGCCATATAGAATCCAGCTGCCTCAAACACCATGCCATGAGCAGGCCCAATTCAGACTTTATCAAGGATTTCCTATCTAGATCTCTCCAGTCCTGGAAATGGGGTGTCTGTCTCTCCCCTTTGGATCCCATAATAGATGCTTTATATATTTGAGTGTAGATGTAATTACCATCATTAAGTCATCTTGAAAAGTTGATTCATCATATGACGACTTCGTTTCTACAACAGACAGTAGGGTGGTGTGTGTTCATCAGGAAGAGCACACCTCCCCCAATGGGACATGATCACTCCATTTCCACATCCTATCACAATTTGGGGCACACAAGGTTGGAATGTTTGTCAAGCCAGTAGGGCCAAGATTTAAACCAGTCAGTCATGTGAGACCTTACTTCTTTAACCATGATGCTATGGGTCCAGTTATCTTTTTACACATTTTTTACTTAAAAGTCTATTTTATCTGGCATAACAAATCCTGCTTGCTTTTGGTTTCCATTTCCATAAAACACTTCATTCTTTCACTTTCTGTTAATAAATGATCACTACTGAAGTAAGATTTCTAGGAAGCATACAGTTTGTTTTGTATTTTTAAATCTATTCCACAAGTATGTATCTAACCTATTCCTATCATTTCATATTTTCTAATTTTGCACTTCACTTATTCCTTAGTGTTTATCTTTGTGATTTGATGATTTTCTCTACAGTTAAGGATTTTCTTTCTCACTTGTGTATATTCCCAGTGAGTTTGATACTTTCATGTACTTCATTTGTGATGGTAGTTATCCTTTTGCTTCCAGATGTAGCACTCCCTTAATCATTTCTTGTAAAGCTGGTCTTGTGGAGACAAATACCCTCAGTTTTAGCTTGTCTGGGAAAGACATTATTTTTTCTTCATTTCTGAAGGACAGCTTTGCTGGATAAAATATTCTTGGCTGGCAGTTTTTTTTTTCTTTCAATACTTTGAATATATCATGCCATTCTCTTCTAGCTTGTAAGGTTTCTAGCGAAAAATCTGCTCTTTGTCTAATGGGGATTCCTTTATATGACTTGTCCCTTTTCTCTTGCTGCTTTTAGAATTTTCTCCTTGTCTTTACATTTTGATAGTTTCACTATAATGTGCCTTGGAGAGGGTCTTTTGGGGTTCAATCTTCTTGGGGACCTTTGAACTTCCTGAATCTGGATGTCCATCTCTCTCCTGAGACTAGGGAAGTTTTCAGCTATTATTTCATGAAATAACTTTTGTATGTCTTTTCCTGTCTCTTCTTCTGGAGGAACTCCCATAACACAAATATTTGTTCGTTTAATACTGTCCCATATGTCCCATATTCTTTTTTCTGTTTTTCTCTCTGACTAGATTATTTCAAATGACTTGTCTTCAAGTTTGGAAATTCTTTCCTCTGCTTGAAAAAGTCTTATCATTAAAGCACCTGAAGTGTTCTTTTTTTTTTTCTTTTGATTCTTTTTTCTCTCTGACTTTATTATTTCAAATGACTTGTCTTCCAAGTTTGGGAATTCTTTCTTCTGCTTGATAAAGTCCATTGTTAAATCTCCCCATTGTAGATGGTATTTCTTTCTTTGGCTCCTTCTGCTCCAAGATTTCTCCTTGGCCCTTTTTAAAGACCTCTGCTACTTCATAGACTGAATCAGATCACGTAATAATTCCATTAATTCATTGAATTGCCTATCACTACTCTCTTGTATGCCATTGAGTTTCCTTATAATAAAAATATAGAATTCCTTTTTTATACATTTCACAGATTTCCTTCATTGTGGGGTATGTTGTTGAAGTATTATTGTATTCCTTTGGGAATGTCATGCTAGCTTGTTTTTTTTCAGGTATCTTGTATCCCTTTATTGATATTTGTTAATCTGGTGAATAGTTGTCTATATCAGTTTTATAGGATGGTGTTCCAGGTGAAAACTTTCCCCAGTAGTTCTGTCCTAGGATGCCAGTTATATAAACTATGTTGGCTTTGGCTCTAGCTAGGCACAGTGGTATAGTAGTATCCTCACCTGTAATCAGTATCAGTGATTACTAGAAGTGATGCAGTGGCCTTGCTGGCTGTTCTTGGAACATGACAGGTGGGGCTTCTCAAGCAGCACAGTTGTGTCTACACTCACTCTCCCAACCTCATTCTTGAAGATGCAGCGGGTAAGACCCTCTCTGAAACTGAGCTGTGGGAAGGGTTGCTCACTTTGCCACTTCCATGGGATATACAAGTATGTGGGGGAGGTAAGGCTCTTGATGCTAGTGGTTTTGGGAGAGGGTGTTTGCACAGCTGCTCCTGGACAACGCAGGTGGATATGGTCACAGGGTGGCTTTGCCATAACCTGTGTGGGGGATGGTACAACAAAGACTGGACTTCTACCCTGTGGTAATTCAGCAGTGTGGCCACCCTTGGTCACTCCCTAAATTGGACTCAGGGCACTCAGGGCCCGTGAGGGTTATAGAATTCCTCTGTGGTAAAATTCAGGTATTGAAGGTGTCAATGGTACTGCTGAAGGTTTCTTGCTTATTCTTTCCCCAGAACAAGAAGTCCCTTCTAGATCCTAGTTGATCTTGACTAGGGCGATAGGGCAGGAGATACTGAGTGCTTTGCTCCCCTCTCTACAAAGCTTTCCTGAGTCTCTGTGCTCTGCAGTGTCTCTACCACACCCACATTGCACTCCAACACTCTCCCTGGAACACAGCAATGAATATCAGTTGCTTATTCTTTGTTTTGGTCCTTATATCTTGAGAAGGAAGTACTTAGGAAGTACTTCTAGTAGCCATCTTGTCAAAGTTTTTACAAAAGGAAATTCTTTGAACCTGAAGTGTTCTGCAAGTCAGGCAACTGGAAAGATCCCAGTTTGTCAACAGTCTTCTGTGAGGTGGGTTAGAAAAGTGATTTCACATCCAAATTCTAACTCTGGGACAAGAAGAGTCTAGGGGAGACTGCGCTAAGGTCCTGGCTCACAGCCACCAGCGTTTGGAGGGCTCAAGTTATTTTTTTAAAGAGATTTTTGTTATAGGGCACATGCCCTCACCAGGGAGACAGGCAAGAAATCACCCCCCAGGGGAGATGGCCACACAGCAATCCCTTCTCCATTTTCCTTTCAGGATTTTGGGCATGCAGGCACACATGCCCTGCATGAATTTAAACTACATGGTCAGAGACTCAAACTGTGATTGACTACATGGGAGTCCAGTAATTTAACTATTACACCATCTGCTGGTCCCAGACTTAAGTTTCTTTTTTTAAGAGATTTTGCTATCGGGTGCATCCACTCCCCGGAGAGACATACAGAAAGCAAGGATCACCCCCCAGAGGCAATGGCCATGACGCCATCCCTTCTCTATTCTCTTGAGATTTGGGGCATGCGTACACACATGCTCGGCATGAGTTTTAAACTACTGGGTCTGGGACTTGAACCGTGGTTGACTCTGTGGGAGTCCAGTGATATAACTATTATGCCATCTGCTGGTCCCCAGACACAGAAGTTTTAACCTTAATTTCTGAAAAAAAATTTATTTTAGCAAACTTGCTCCATTGGCAATCCAAGACAAAAGCTTATTTGTGATTTTTGAGAACCTCCTTATATTTGATGAAAACTCTTACTTGATTTGTAATAAATCTGGCCCAGTTCCATCCAGTTGTGTTGCCAGATTTGCCTTCCACTTAGGTTTGTCTACCCTATAAGGAATTATTCTTCACTCAGGCCCATTGGCTTTTTCCTTGATTTAGGCTACAAGACTGATGATGGCCTGATATATAAATTACCTGGCTGCGGAACTCAACATGTCTCAGTATGGCCAAATATTTTACCCAAAATGCTTTTTAGAGCCTTTCTGAGGAGCTGCAAATAGATATGTGTGTATGTGTGTATATACACACACACACACACATACATATATATATTTATCCAAAAATATGTTTTAGACAGATAAATATTTTTCAATTAAAGATGGGACCAAAGCTATAGTTATAACACCAAATATAGTCTTTTGTAAGACTCTTTATCCACTTGAATTTTCAATTTCTTTGAAGTTAGTGCATTATATGTTTTCCAAATATTATTACCTGACAGTCTTTTTTTTTTTTTGCAGTCTGAAAACAGCCACTGTTTATTTACTGACCAGATTACAAAAACAATCATGGTGGATACCTTAGTTCATCCTTCTAATAAGTCTGTTGATCTGGTCTTCCCTGTTGCCAGCATCTCCACCTTCTACAAAATGGGTGGTCTTTTTCTTCATTCCACCCTGTGGAGAAGATAATTTGAAGGGCCAAAGGAAGTTATTTGCTTCTTTAAACCGTTTTCCAACAGTATAGATTTCATGAATCAGATCCTCCATGCAGATGATGCCGAATTTACCAAGAGATCACGCAATCAAAGAGTTATCTGTCAAAGCAATTCGCTTCTTATTGATTTTGCCGTAACCACGTTTGTAGATCAGTTCGTTTACTGACTTCAGGTTTGGGTACCCCCATGTAATATATGGTTCCACAATTCTCAGCATGTTAATTGAGGCCTTGTTGAGTTTAACAAAGGTGCCATTGAAGATCTGGCGAAGACGAAGCAGCTGCAACACCTTTCGAACCTTTGGGCTCACTCCATTGATACCTCTGATCCTGATGACAAATGCCAATTTGGGTTCTGCAGGCACATAGAAGTTGCCAGCTTTTCTTGCCATCCTGGCCATGCGAATCTCAGTTCTGTACATCTGTCTATATTCCTTATGATAGTGATTAGCTTTTTCATAGATAAGCTTCCTCCTTGCCTTTCAAAGCATCTTTTGAGCAAACTTCTTTCTCAGGCGCTTGATCTTCAACTCTGCAAAATTCCTTCACTTTTTCTTAAGGGTTTCTGGCACAGCAGGAACCTTTTTCTTGGTAGCTTCCGCAGCAGCAGGAGCCTTTTTCTTGGTTTCTGCCGCAGCAGGAACCTTTTTCTTCTCTTGAACGTCCTCCATGGTTCCAGCCGGAAAAGACCTGACAGTCTTTTTATAGATATAAATCAAGTAGGCATTATTTTTTTTTAAGACTTATTTATTTTCATTTGTTGTTCTTATTTTTAATCTTGACCAGACATAGAGAGAAAGGGAAAGCGAGAAAGCAAGCCACTAGGTCCAGGTCTTGACCTGTGGTTAGACATGTAGGAATTC
>NW_006209345.1:3850477-3858673 GCF_000334495.1 Tupaia belangeri chinensis | reverse complement strand
AGTAGGTATTTTCTAAAAGGGTTTTTAGGTTAAACAATTTCCTTTTAAGATGTTGTGCATATAAAACTCATGACAAACCCCATTAATACTTTTAAAATATATTTTTAGAATTATTTTTTATTTAACTTTATTATTTTTAAAAATTCGACCAGAGAAGGACAGAGAGAAAGAGAGAGGGAAAGTGACAAAGCAAGTCGCCAGGTCCAGGACTCAAACTGCAGTTGACCATATGGGAGTCCAGCACCCTTAACCACTATACAACCTGCTGGCCTCAAGAATTATTATTAATAAACATAATCAAAAAGGACAATACAGAGACCAGCAGTTAGCGTAATGGCTATGTCGCTGGACTCCCATGTAGTCGACCGTGTTCGAGTCCCAGACCCGGTGGCTTAAAACTCACGCCAGGCACGTGTGCATGCGTGCCCAAGATCCCAAGAGGAGAATGGAGGAGAAGGGATTGTGGTGTGGTCATCCCCCCTGGGGGGTGATTTCTCGCTTTTTGCCTCTCTGTCTGTCTGTCTGGTGAGCGCACGCGCCCTATAGCTAAAAAAACTCTCAAAAAAAAAAAAAAGGGCAATACGTAGAAGTCAGATTTTCCTCTTCACAGTAAATATTTATTTTAATTTGACCAGAGAAAGACAGAGGGTGAGAGAGAGAGGAAGTGAGAAAGCAAGCCACCAGATTCAGGACTTGAACCCTGGTCAGCCATGTGGGAGTGTCCAGTGCCGTAAACCCACCATGCCACCTGCTGGTCCCCCACAAATTGTATTTTCAAGAACAATAATATCTCTAGTGCTGAAAGATACTGTAAAAAGTAGATTTCTCTGTGAACAGAAGTCATTTGTTTATAATTCATTATGGAGAATTTTCTATTATGAGAGTCTGCTCCATTTGAAGTTACTGTTCCATTTATACCATTTTCTGTTCCTTTTGTAGTTTAGTGATTTCCTTTAGTTACTGTTGTTTTCTTCTTCATGGGTGGTATCTGAAAAGCAGAATGTTCCCTTTACCTTTTAAGCTAAAAATGAACTTCCACATCATGAATGCAAATTGATGCCAGAACTATGATTCTTTTTTTTCTTTTCTTTCTTTTTTTTTTTAAGAAGTTTTTGTTATAGGGTACGTGTGCTCTCCAGAAAACAAGAGAGAGACAGGAAGTGAGAAATCACCCTCACCCCCCAGGGAGGATGGCCACGCTGCAATCCCTTCTCCTCCATTCTCCTCTCAGGATTTTGGGCACACACGCACACACACCTGCTGGGAGGTTAAGCTACCGGTTCCAGGACTCGAACCACTGTTAACTACATGGGAATCCAGAGACATAGCTATTATGCCATCTGCTGGTCCCCAGAAATGTGATTCTACCAGCCAACACATTGAAATTTCCAGTACTGAAATTTAGCTTCTGATTCTCTGCTCTTGCAAGGCCAAAACCAACAGTACCATTAGAATTAAAGCCAGAAGTCACCCCAAAACAAAAAGAACTGCCCCCAGAGAAAATCCTTTCTGATTCTTTTCATCACTAAAATAAAAGAGGTGGGAAATGTGGAAAAGAAATTCAACAAAATAGCACAGCACCAGAAGACCAAGTCCAAGAAGATTCAAGTTCAAAAGATAAGCTCCAGCAATATGAAAGCCACCAAGGCTGGCAGGTGGCGTGGTGGTTAAGGGTGCTGGACTCGTGGTTAAGGGTGCTGGACTCCCACACAGCTAACTGCAGTTTGAACTTTCTCTCTCTGGTCAAATTTAAATAAATAAACAAAATAATCCTTTCAAAAAAAGAAAAGAAAAAGGTAAAGACCAATGTACTGATGCAGAATATCTTCTGGAAGTAGAGTTTGGGAAAAGCATGAAATCAGTAAGCCAACGGTGATACGTAGAAAAACGTCATTTGAAATACGTCATTTGAAATGTCATCAGGTTATGGGGATGTGCCCTCCACAAAACAGTTGGATTTGAGATGTAGTTTCAGAGATTAGAATAAATGTTCCCCAAACACAAGCAAAGAAGTGGGATGCACTAAGCTGACCAGATTCACTGAACTTGCTGTTTCCTTTTGGAGAAGTGCATTCACCTGTTAATTTTATCCAGCATATAGACCTGAATTATGGCATGCATAACTATCAACACACGAGCATGCAGAAAAAAAAAAAAAAAAACTATAGCCAAATCATTCTACCATAGTAATAAAGGGATACTGATTCAGTAGCTTATTCTGTTGCAGGGAGGGTAACATTGTACTGAAGAGTAACAAAAATGACAGAAGGTTTCCTGTTACCTTGAACATGAGCCACAGCAGAAAAACTATCACTACAAAGGAGACACTGTCTGTGTGATTCTGCAGTACAAATTCGTGGCTCTGGACAGGAGGGCTCTTGATGCCCATCTTGCGAATTGTCATGGTGGGGACACTGCCTGTGCCTGCAGGTGCTCCTCCTCAGCTCTCCTAGCCTCTCATGGACCCATACCCACTGCCTCCCCTGAGATGCTCCTCACAGTCACTCCCTGGGACTTCACTTCCATCTTGCAGCCAATACGCAGTCACTGAGGCCCAGTATCCAGCTGTCTTAACCACCGCACTCCCAGTTGGTTGACCCAAATATCATATAGTCACAAAAAAATTTCTTCAAACAAATTTTATGGTTTATTGCTAGACATCTCTTAAGATAGCCTGTGAGGGCCAACAGATGGCATGGTTGTTAAGGTGCTGGATCCCACATGGCCAACTTTGTAGTCTGAGTCCCAAGACCCAGTGGCCTGAAAAACATGGTGGGCACATGTGTGTGCATGCCCAAAAGCCCAAGAAGAGAATAGAGGAAAATGAATTGCTGCATGGCCATTCCCTGTGTGTGTGTGTGTGTGTGTGTGTGTGTGTGTGTATGTGTGATTTCTCTTTTCCTCAGTCTGTCTGTCTCTGTCTCTCTCCAGTGAACCTACATACCATGCCCTATGGCAAAAACTTAAAAAGCATATGAATTTAAAAACAAGTCAGGCTAGCAGTATTTTTCCCCTTGACCAAGAGAAAATGGATAAGTCATATTGGTGATGCACTGTTTTAAAATACTAGTTGGAAAAAAAAAGTATTTTGTTTTGGACACAATCCAAAATGGCAGCTTCTACATTAAAGAAAAAATCTTATCTTTAAAAAACAAAACAATAGTCACAAAAATGAAAAGTTATCTGTTGATGATAATGTATATGGCGATGTTTCTGATTTTACTAAAGTGCACTGTATCCATGCTGGGAAAAACCATGTAGTATACTGTAAAGATGTACAGTGATTAAATATAAATTTTAAAACAATCTCTTATCTTGTACTCCTTTTTTCTATATTTTTGTTTGTTTGTTTTTAAGAAAGATTTTTGCTATAGGGTGTGTACACTTGCTGGAGAGACAGAGACAGAAAGTGAGAAATCACCCCTCAGGAAGATGGCCACGCCACAATCCCTTCTCCACCATTCTCTTGGGATTTGGGGCATGAATGCATATCTGGTGTCTACAGTTGACTTCCATTCCTTTTCCTCCACATTTTATTGATCACACAATTTCTTAAATAGTCTAACTACTTTCAATAGCAAGTTCAGCTGGTAATTTCAAGAAAAGCAGTTTTGGGGACCAGCAGGTGGCATGGTGGTTAAGGTGCTGGACATTCCCACATGGCTAACCACAGTTCGAATACCAGACCTGGTGGCTTGCTTTCTCACGTGCCCTCTCTCTCTGTATATCTCTCTCTGTCAAATTAAAATAAATGAATGGATAAATAAAATTAAATAAATAATTATTTTTAAAAAATGAAAAGCAGTTTTGAATTGGTAAGGAAATTTGCTTAAAACTTAAAGCCTGGAAACAGATTAGTATTCTGTTCAAATAGTAGGTACATGAACCTATTGACAGCTCAAGACTGGACAAAAACTCTTAAAACCAGACATTCAAGCCTAGACGAAAAGCAGCAATGTTTTAGTCAAAAATCACAGAATGCTATTTCACCAGTTCAATCTCATGTTCTGTTGTGGTTCGATCTTCCTAATTGAATTCTGGGATATAATATTCAACTCCAGACTTGTCCCTACGATTAAGTTGGCCATTTTCTTAGTTTTTGAACTCTTATTTCTGTGTGTCTGCATTTAATTTTCCTTGATAACTTCTTGGAGATCTGGTCTGGTGCTGGTAAATTCTTTCAGGTTTTGTTTATCTGAGAATAATCTTGTCTTTTCTTCCCATACAAAGGATAATCTTGCCAGGTACAGTATTCTTGGTTGAAATTGCTTTTCCCTTAATACTTTGAATATGTTTTCCCATTTTTTCCTCACTTGCATGTTTCCGATGAGAGGTCTGCTGTTAGTCTGATGGGATATTCTTTGTAGGTAACTTGCCGTTTGTCTCTTGTCAATCTTAGTATCTTGTCTTTGTCTGTGGTTTTGGTCATGTCTTGGAGAAGATCTTAGGTGATTCTATTTGGGGTCCTTTGTATTTCCTGGGACTAGATCTTTGAGTGCCTCTCTAGGTTTGGAAAGTTTTTTTTTTTGCAGGATTTTATGGAATAGATTATCAATGCCCTTATGAGTCTCTTTGCCTTCTGGAATGCCAATTATCTGGATGTCTGGACATTTGATGGTATCTAGTATTTCTCGTATATTATTCTCAAATTTTGGGGCAGTTTTCTCAGTTTTTGTGGTGGGTTTTTCTAGGCCAACAATTTTCTCTTCTATGTCTGAGATTCTATTTTCTGTATGATCTAGTCTGCTTTTAATACTTTCAAATGAGATTTTGACTTCCTGTATTATAGCCTTCATCTCTAACAGTTCTATTTGATTCTTTTGTAAAGTGTGTAATTCCTCTTTTAGATCTTGCAAGAATTTCCTCACCTCCCGGAACTTGTCAGCTCCTTTCTCCTTTCTCTTCTGCAGTTTACTGTCTTTCTTCTCTTCCATCTCTGTTAGCTTCGCCATTATGAATGTTCTAAATTCTTTATCAGACATTTCCATGATTTCCATTGAACTATCTGTGGATGAAGAGGAGTTATTATTTTCCCTTGGAGGAGAGGTATTTTCTTGCTTTCCCATATTTCTTGTGGCCCTGTGGTGATTTCTAGTTATCGGATGGATGGTGTGTTTCTTCGCACACTTGAAGTTCAATCACTCGAGTTTGTGGGCTGGAGGCCAAAATATCTGGAAAATCTTCATTTCTCTTATTCCCCTGAAATCCCTAGTTCTCAGGAGCCATGAAGATGTCTTCTCCACACCTGGCATGAGTTGTAAGCCACCAAGTCCAGGACTCAAACTGCATCGACTACATGGGAAGAGGAGGTGAGTGTTGGAAAGCATACTCAGTGGCAGATGATCATGCCACAATCCCTTCTCCCTGCGGGAATTTTTGGTATATATGCACCATTCCAAGCCACCCAGTCCAAGATTCAAACCATGCAGTCAACCATTTGGGATCCAGTCATCTTCGCCACCATGCCACAGGCTGGCCCTCATGTTCTCTCTTGTTAACTGTGCTCTTAACTAAGGCCAGGCACATTTATGGCCCATCATCTTGTTTCTGCTGGTTTTCTTCCATGTGTCATTCATCTCCCCTCCCCACCCTTTTTTTTTTTTTTGGAGAGGTTTTCGCTATAGGGCGCGTGCACTTGCCAGACAGAGAGAGACATAGAGACAGAAAGTGAGAAATCACCCCCCAGAGGGATGGTCACGCTGCAATCCCTTCTCCTCCATTCTCCTCTCGGGATCTTGGGCACGCACGCACACGTGCCCAGCGTGAGTTTTAAGCCACCGGCTCCAGGACACGAACTGCGGTCGACTACATGGGAGTCTAGCGACATAGCCATTACGCTAACTGCTGGTTCCCCCCACCTTTTTTTCAAATTAAAAAAGTTTTTTGCTTTTAGGGTGCATGCACTCTCTGGAGAAAGAGAAAATACTCTCTGCAGTGATGGCCACCCTGAAATCCCTTCTCCATTCTCCTCTGGGGATTTTAGGCAAGCATGCACATGTACCCAATGTGTTCTTCAAGCTGCTGGGACTCATACTCCACAGTCTATCATGTGGGATCCAGCTGCCTTAAGCACTCACTGGTCCCATTTCTTCTTTCTTCATTTAAAATTTTTACCAGAGGACGCATGTGTTTGCCAGAAAGAGACATGGACAGAAAGGAGAAATGTGGGGTATGGTCATGCTGCAATCCTTTCTGTAACATTTCTCCCTTTCAGAATTTTGGGCATATAAACACACATGTCTGGCATGTTTTTCAAGCTACCAAGTAGGGTAGCTTGGGACTTGAACCATGTGGCTGGCCTCATTTTTCCTTTTTACTGGATCAATATCATCAGCATTACAAACACGGTGTTATTCCCATTAAATATATATGATCCTATTATCTCTTTTGTCAGTTATCACTTTTATCACACTTTTTTGTATCAAAACTCAATGTTGGGGCTGGCAGGTGGTGTGGTGGTTAAGGGTGCTGGACTCACATGGCCAACTGCAGTTCAAGTCCTAGACCTGGTGGTTTGCTTTCCCACTTTCCCTCCCTCTCTATATATATCCTTCTCTGGTCAAAATAAAATGAATAAATAAAGTTCAATAAAATAATTCTTTTAAAACCCCCCCACGGGATCAGCAGATGGTGTAATGGCTATGTCACTGGACTCCCATGTAGTCGACTTCAGTTCAAGTCCTGGACCCAGTGGCTTAAACTCACACCGGGTGCATGTGCGTGCATGCCCAAGATCCCGAGAATAGAATGGAGGAGAAGGGATTGTGGTGTGGCCATCCTCCCTGGGGGGGGGGTGATTTCTCACTTTGTCTCTGTTTTTCTGGTGAGCGCACATACCCTGTAGCTAAAACCTCTCCAAAAAACCAAAAACTGCAATGTCATCATCTTTAGTTTTCAATTATCACCTCCTATTTTCTCTTACACTCTTTAATCATGTGTCTACCCCTACCTCTCCATAGGAATAGTTACTAGTAATTTCACATTGTTAGATAACAGTTTTACTTTTTTTATTTAATAGATATAAGATTTGTCTCTTGTTCCTGTTAGATGAACCTAATGGTTATGTGGTGGTGGTTCTTTTTCATGTTATCCTCATGACCCAAACTAAGGGAAGCTCCACCACCTGAAACTTATATTCTAGCTCAAGACAGTGAACACAGCTAATAAGTAAATTTCAGGTTGGGACTTAAGAATTTTATATTCAAGGGACCAGCAGTTAGCATAATGGCTATGTCACTGGACTCCCACGTAGTCGACTGTGGTTCAAGTCCCAGACCTAGTGGCTTAAACTCACGCTGGGTGCGTGTGCGTGCGTGCCCAAGATCCCAAGAGGAGAATGGAGAAGGGATTGCGGTGTGGCCATCCCCCGTGGGGGGGTGATTTCTTGCTTGCTAGCTCTCTGTCTCTGTCTGGCGAGCACGCGCGCCCTATAGCAAAAACCTCTCCAAAAAAAAAAAAAAAAGAATTTTATATTCAAAAGGATAGTTTGGCCAGCAGGTGGCGCACTGGTTAAGGCACTAGACTCCCGCATGGCTGATCTCAGCTTGAGTGACAGAACTGGCGGCTTGAAAAACATGCTGGGTGCATGTGCATGCATGCCCAAATTCTGAGAGGGGATGGAGAAGGAATTGTGGTGTGGCCATTTATATGCACCCCTATAGCAAAATAGAAAAAAGAGGGTAGAGTAGAGTAAGAACTGGGAGAGCAAGAGCAGTTTGTGAAGATTATTGTGATAAATAGGGGCCAGGCCTCTTTAAGATGGAATTATACTTCTGTTCTTCTTCTTCTTTTTTTTTTTTTTGGCTTTGCCCTGGTCTCTGATAGCACTTATTAAGGTATTATACAAACAGCAGGTGACTAATATATGTTTGTTGATTTGATTTTATAGAAACAGAGAAATAAATGAAAATGTCAGTGTTATAATATTTTTCTCTTTGGGAATATTTTTAAAATTAAGGTTGCTCAAATATATATTTTTGGTAATACAGACAGAATTAAATTAAAAAATAAATCTCCAGAATTATCTATTTCAGCTGCTATCATTCATGACATCAGTGTTGTTTTCTTTTTTTTGTTTGTTTTTGTTTTTTGAGAGGTTTTTGCAATAGAGTGCATGTGCTCGTCAGAAAAAGAGAGAGAGAGACAGAGAGACAGAAAGCGAGAAATCACCCCCCAGGGGGATGGCCATGCCACAAT
>NW_006209345.1:3849200-3850433 GCF_000334495.1 Tupaia belangeri chinensis | reverse complement strand
GGATCCGGGACGTGAACCATGGTCGACTACATGGGAGTCCAGCGACATAGCCATTACGCTAACTGCTGGTCCCACTTCTAACAGTAAAGAGATCAGTGGCAAGAGATTAAGGGGAGAGACAGTAGTAGAAGAGGTCAAGTACAAAAGTTTTTGTTCATCACTCAAGAAAGTCTTTTTTTTTTTTTTCTTTTCTTTGCTATAGGGCGTGTGTACTTGCTGGAGAGAGAATAAGAAAGAGAAAGTGAGAAAGCATCCACCAGGGTAGAGGATGATCATACTGTAGTCCCCCATCCTTCATTCTCCTCTTGGGATTCTGGGCATGCTCACACACATGCCCAGTGTGTTTTTCAATCTGCCAAGTGTGGCACTTGAACCACACACTCAGTCATGTGAGTTCCAGCTGCCTTCACTACCACACCATCAACTGGCCCTGACAGTCTTTCTTCTTTTTTTTCCAGAGGTTTTTGCTTTAGGGTGCATGGGCTCACTGGAGAGAGAGAGCAAGAGAGACAGTAAGTCACAGTGAGACAGAAAGTGAGAAATCACTGCCAACAGGAGATGGCCATGCCATGGTCCCTTCTCCTGGGATCATGGGCATGCATGTACACGTGCCAGTGTGATTTTTAAATTAAAAAAAAGTTTTTTGAGAGATGTTTGTTATCGGGTGGGTGCTTGCTGGAGAAATAGACATCGAGAGTGAGAAATCATCCCTTAGGGGTGATGGTCAAACCACAGTCCCATCTCTTCCATTCTGTTCCTGCGATCTTGGGCATGCACGTACACATTCCTGTGTTGAGTTTCAAGACTCTTGGTCCAGGACTTAAACTGTGATCGGCCATGTGGGAGTCCAGCACCTTAACCACTAGGCCACCTGCTGGCTCCTATTTTATTTTCCTTATTTATTTAAAGGTTTTTGTTTTGTTTTGTTTTAAGAGATTTTTGCTATAGGGACCAGCAGTTAGTGTAATGGCTATCTCACTGGACTCCCACGTAGTCGACCGCGGTTCGAGTCTGGACCCAGTGGCTTAAACTCACGCTGGGCGCGTGTGCATGTGTGCCCAAGATCCCGAGAGGAGAATGGAGGAGAAGGGATCGCGGTGTGACCATCCCCCCTGGGGGATGATTTCTCGCTTTCTATCTCTCTGTCTGTCTGCCCTATAGCAAAAACCTCTCAAAAAAAAAAAAAAAAAAAAAAAAAAAAAAAAAAAAAAAAAAAACCCCCTTGGGGGAGAG
>NW_006209345.1:3840507-3848530 GCF_000334495.1 Tupaia belangeri chinensis | reverse complement strand
CTCGCCAGACAGAGACATAGAGACAGAAAGTGAGAAATCACCCCCCAGGGGGGATGGTCACGCCGCAATCCCTTCTCCTCCATTCTACTCTCGGAATCTTGGGCACGCACGCGCACACGCCCGGCGTGAGTTTTAAGCCACCGGATCCGGGACGTGAACCATGGTCGACTACATGGGAGTCCAGCGACATAGCCATTACGCTAACTGCTGGTCCCACTTCTAACAGTAAAGAGATCAGTGGCAAGAGATTAAGGGGAGAGACAGTAGTAGAAGAGGTCAAGTACAAAAGTTTTTGTTCATCACTCAAGAAAGTCTTTTTTTTTTTTTTCTTTTCTTTGCTATAGGGCGTGTGTACTTGCTGGAGAGAGAATAAGAAAGAGAAAGTGAGAAAGCATCCACCAGGGTAGAGGATGATCATACTGTAGTCCCCCATCCTTCATTCTCCTCTTGGGATTCTGGGCATGCTCACACACATGCCCAGTGTGTTTTTCAATCTGCCAAGTGTGGCACTTGAACCACACACTCAGTCATGTGAGTTCCAGCTGCCTTCACTACCACACCATCAACTGGCCCTGACAGTCTTTCTTCTTTTTTTTCCAGAGGTTTTTGCTTTAGGGTGCATGGGCTCACTGGAGAGAGAGAGCAAGAGAGACAGTAAGTCACAGTGAGACAGAAAGTGAGAAATCACTGCCAACAGGAGATGGCCATGCCATGGTCCCTTCTCCTGGGATCATGGGCATGCATGTACACGTGCCAGTGTGATTTTTAAATTAAAAAAAAGTTTTTTGAGAGATGTTTGTTATCGGGTGGGTGCTTGCTGGAGAAATAGACATCGAGAGTGAGAAATCATCCCTTAGGGGTGATGGTCAAACCACAGTCCCATCTCTTCCATTCTGTTCCTGCGATCTTGGGCATGCACGTACACATTCCTGTGTTGAGTTTCAAGACTCTTGGTCCAGGACTTAAACTGTGATCGGCCATGTGGGAGTCCAGCACCTTAACCACTAGGCCACCTGCTGGCTCCTATTTTATTTTCCTTATTTATTTAAAGGTTTTTGTTTTGTTTTGTTTTAAGAGATTTTTGCTATAGGGACCAGCAGTTAGTGTAATGGCTATCTCACTGGACTCCCACGTAGTCGACCGCGGTTCGAGTCTGGACCCAGTGGCTTAAACTCACGCTGGGCGCGTGTGCATGTGTGCCCAAGATCCCGAGAGGAGAATGGAGGAGAAGGGATCGCGGTGTGACCATCCCCCCTGGGGGATGATTTCTCGCTTTCTATCTCTCTGTCTGTCTGCCCTATAGCAAAACCTACAAAAAAAAAAAAAAAAAAAAAAGATTTTTGCTATAGGGTGCGTGTGCTCACTGGAGAGACAGACAGAAAGTGAGATATCACTCCCCCGGGGGAATGGCCACACTGCAATCCCTTCTCCTCCAATCTCCTCTCAGGATTTTAGGCATGCACACATGTGCCTAGTGTGTTTTAAGCTGCCAGGTCCAGGACTCAAACCATGTTTGACTATGTGGGAGTCCAGTGACGTAACTATTATGTCATCTGCTGGTCCCTATTTTAAGGTTTTTACTATAGGGCATGTGTGTTTGCCATAGAGACATAGGCACTGAGAGAGGGAAAGTAAGAAATCACCCCCATGGGGGTGGGCATGTCACAATCCCTTCTCCATTCTCTTCCTAGGATTTGGGGCATACACACACATACCCAGCATGATTTTCAAGCTACTGGGTCTGGAACATGAACCAGGATTGGCCATATGGGAGTCCGACACCTTAACCACTACACCAGCTAGACCCAGAGATTTCTTTTTCTTTTTCTTTTCTTTAAGAGAGGTTTTTGCTATAGGGTGCGTGCACTCACCAGAGACAGACAGAAAGTGAGAAGTCACCCCCCAGGGGGTATGACCACCCCGCAATCCCTTCTCTTCCATTCTCCTCTCAGGATCTTGGGCACACATGCACACACACCCAGTGTAAGTTTAAGCCACTGGGTCTGGGACTTGAACCACGGTCGACTACATGGGAGTCCCGCAACATAGCCATTACGCCAACTGCTGGTCCCCCAGATTTCTTAACTGTTAGAGAATGCTTGTACTTGCCAGAATGTGAAAACACACCCCAGTGGGACATGGTCACAATGCAATCCCTTTTTGCCCACCTCTCATCCCATCAGAACCTTTGGCATGTATTTACATGTGCCAATGTGTTCCTCAAGCCTCCAGGGATGGAGTTTGAATTGTGGATAAGCCATGTAGGATCCAGCTTAAGCACTGCATTAAGGCGCCAGCCCTAGTAAAAAGTCTTACAGGGTTTTTAAGCAGAGGAGAATTGTGATTCACTTGATTAATTGATTGCTATAGAGGGGTTGCACTCACCAGAGAGAGAGAGATTGAGAGAGAAAGAGAGAGAAAGTAAGAAATCACCCCCATGAAAGGATGGCCACACTACAATACCCTTTCCATTCTCTTCTTGGGATCCTAGGCATGTATGCGCACATGACTGGTACGTTTTTCAAGCTACTGGTTCCAGGGCTCAAACCACAGAGTTGGCGTGTGGGATTCCTGCTGCCTTAACCACCACACCACAAGCTGGCCCATTGTTACTATTTTTTTAAGTTGCTGGAGGACATACATGTGTGCTCACCAAAGACCGAAAGGCAAAGAGAATGGGCTGGACCAGCAGTTGGACTAATGACTGTCGCTGGACTCCCATGTAGTTGACTGTGGTTCAAGTCCTGAACCTGGTGGCTTAAACTCATGCCGGGAGTGTGTGTGCGTGCGTGCCCAAGATCCCAAGAGGAGAATGGAGAAGGTATTGTGGCGTGGCCATCACTCCCGGGGGGTGATTTCTCACTTTCTATCTTTCTCTTTCTGGTGAGCATACATGCCCTATAACAAAAACCTCTTCAAGAAAATTATTAAGAAGAAAAGAAAAGAAGAGTGTTTAACAGTGCTGGACTCCCACATGGCAGACCTTGGTTTGAGTCCTGAACCTGGTGGCTTGCTTTTTCACTCTCTCACTCTCTGTTGTTGCTCACTCGCTCTGTCCCTCTCTGATCAAATTAAAATAAACAAACTTAAATAAAATAATTCTTCAAAATAAAAAAGGCAAAGAGAAGAGAGATAAAGTACTTACAATGGGGGGGGGAGGTTGATCACTCTGTAATTCCCTTAGTACATTTCTTCATCCTGCTGGGATTTGGGGCATACATACACATTTACCCAGTTTTTCAAGCTGCCAAGGCTAGGACTAGAACTATTAGAGATATAGGATCCAACTTCCCTTAACCACTAGGCTATTGGGCCAGCTCTGTTTTTATTTTGTTTACATCAGCTTTTCTGAGTATTTTTTCCCCTGAGATTTTTTTTAATAATTATTTTTATTTAACTTTATTTATTTTAGTTTGAACAGAGAGAGACAGAGTAAATGAGAGAGAGAGAGACAGAGTGAGTGAAAGAGAGTGAGAGACAGAGGAAGTGAGAAAGCAAGCTGCCAGGTTTGGGACTTGAACCATGGTCAGGCATGTGGGAATTCAGTCCCCTTAACCACCATGCCATCTGCAGACCCCTTCTGAGGTTTCTTTTAATAAAAGAATTTTGAGTATACTTTGTCACATTTTGGCTAGTGTGAACTATCACCATAATCAAAATACAGACCATTTCTGTTGGTCTGAAAGTCCTCTGTGCTGATTTGCAGTTCATCCCCTCAGCACCTCAATTCTTAGTCTCCATCTGATTAACCTATTTACATTTTGTGTGTTTGTCAGAGTTCTCCAGAAAAAGAGAACAAGATGAATATATATGTAAAAGAAGGATTTATTATAGGAGTTGTCTCACACAATCACAAGGCAACGTCCCACAATAAGCATTCTGCAAGCTGGAGAAACAGCTCACTCTGAAGCAGAGAAGCTGGTTTTAGGCCTGAAGGAGGCCCTCAAGAGAATGACACAGGGAAGCTGATGCAGTTCCAGTCAAAGAAAAGGAAGGAGAGCCTCTGTGGCTTCTGGTGGCTGTTTGTATCAATCTAGAATTCAAAGGTTAAAGAACTTTGAGTCATGGGGCCAAAAGTAGTGCGAAGATTAGAGCATCAGGATCCCACATGGCTGACTGTGTGGTTTGAGTTCTGGACCAGAGGCTTGAAAATCATGCCAGGCACATGCGTGTGCATGCTCAAAATCCTGAGAGGAGAATGGAGAAGGAATCTTGGTGTGGCTATCCCCTGGAGTGATTTGTCACTTTCCCTCTCTCTGGCAAATACACAGATCCTATAGAAAACTAAAAGGAAGGAAGGAGGGAGTAAGGAAAAGGAAAGGAAGAAAGGGAGGATGGATTTAGAGTCTGTCTGGTTGGAGGGATGCAGGGGCCAAGACCTGGCAGGAACAAATATAGCCAAGGGCCCAGTGAGCAACAGGGGTGGAGCAGGTGGAATATGAAGTGGAATATAGCACATTCTGGAAGAAAGAGGTGAGGAAAAGGGAGAGAGGGCAAGGAAAAGGAAATAGAAACCCACTTCTATTGTCCTTCCCATGTTCCACGCTGATTGGATGGTTCTTATTCACAATAAAGGTAGATCTCAGATGATTCGCATGCCAATTTTGTCAGGCAATACTGTCACACACTTAGAAACAATGTTTAACTAGCCTTCCAGGTATCATTCAATCACATCTTGGTTATTAAGATTTTGACATAGTTGATAACTATTCCTTGAAACACGTTCCTTTGGCTTCAAGAACTCAATACTTTGTTTTTCCTCCCTTTGCATCTCTTCTACTGCTTTCTCTTTTCTCTAGCCTTGTAAGGTCTAGAGGCTCCAGAATTCTGATCTTGGTTGTCATCATCGTTTTCTTCTCCCTTGTTTTTGGAGAGGTTTTTGCTATAGGGCACATACGCTCGCCAGAAAGACAGAGATAGACAGAAAGTGAGAAATCACCCCCCAGGGGGGGATGGCCATGCTGCAATCCCTTCTCCTCCATTCTCCTCTTGGGATCCTGGGCACGCACGCACATGCGCCTGGCATGAGCTTAAGCCACTGGGTCTGGGATTTGAACCGCGGTTGACCATGGGAGTCCAGCGACATAGCCATTATGGTCCCTCTTCTTCCTTTTTAATGTTCTCGTGTTACTTTCAATATAAAGTTAAACAATTTGACTCAAATCTTCTAGTGTCTTCTCATTTCATTCAGAGTAAAAAACAAAGTCCACCCAAAAGCCTATAAGGCCCTATACAATCTGTCCTCTCCTCTTTGTCATCTTACTCTTCCTTTGAACACAGTTTCAGCTATATTGTACAGTGGACTTTTTCCTGATCTTTTGAATGTATCAGGCCCCTCTTCCTCCCTTGGCATTTATACCAGCCAGTTTCTTAGATATTTCTGGCAGAGGCCAGTTTTGTTGTTTTGATAGTTTGTTTTATAACAGATTTGGATTTTCAAGGTGAAAAGAAAGGCAACAAGAATTTTTACAGCAGTAATAATGAGGCAATGCTAGAACTGTCTTTTTAATATGTTGTCAACTTAGGTGATATCACCAATTTCCTTGGCATTATGTACCATTCAGATTCTGAAGATTTCCAGATGTGTATCTCCAGCCCAGACCCAAATTTTCTCCTTAGTGCTCAAGTTATCTGGCCTAGAGGCCATGGTTACCTGAATCTGCCCCCAGGGCTTCCTGTGAAAATTGGCTAATCCTCAATTTTCTCCAAAGAGGTATGTGGAATCTATCTTTGAGGACAGTGGTTTTCAATAAATGCTACTGCTGAGAGGAAGAGATCAGAAGAGGAAAACTTGATAATATATTGGGTCATCAGAAAAGTCATGAGTATTTTTCTATTCATAAATGCATCATGACTTTTCCAATGACCCAACAAGTAATAAATGTGGGGAAGGCCTCTTGATGCCCTTAACGGATGCTGTTTTTTTTACTTTTAAAGAATATTTCATTTACTTTATTTATTTTAATTTGACCAGAGAAGGACAGAGTGAGAGCGAGAGCAACAGAGGCAAAGTGAGAAAGCAAGCCACGAGGTCTGGGACTGGAACCAAGGTTGACCATGTGAGAACCCAGCGCCCTTAACTGCTAAGTCCCTTGCTGGCCCCAGAAGTTGGTTATTTTTCAATATGCTAGAAATTGGAGTTCTGCAGTTTCCACATGAAACCCTACCTCTCCCCAGTACCTACTGTCTTAGAAAAATTGAACTAAGTAGAAGTTATTTGTTCTTTTGAATTCCCGTGCATACTACCTGAGGCAGATTTCTCAGGGCTCCTAGTCCTCTATTTTCTACACAGTCCCTTTAGGTCAGTGGTTCTTAATAACTAGCAATTTTCCTTCATCCCTCAGCCCCCATCGGCACATTTGGCAATTTTTTAAAAACAATTATTTATTATTAGTGTTAATATTATTTTTCACATGAGTTTTTGCCAGAGAAAGACAGAGAGAGAGGGAAAGTGAGAAAGCAAGCTGCCAGGTAAAGGACTCAAACCATGGCCAGTCATGTGGGAATTCCAGCACCTTAACCACCACGCCACCTGCTGGTCCACATTTGGCAATTTCTGAAACTCTCCTTCCTGCCCCTACCTTTTTTTTTTTTGAGAGGATTTTGCTATAGGGCACGTGTACTTGCCAGAGAGAGAGAGAGAGAGAGAGAGAAAGAAATCACCCCCCAGGGGGGATGGCCATGCTGCAATCCCTTCTCCATTCTCCTCTCGGGATCTTGGGCACACACGCACACGCACCCAGTGTGAGTTTAAGCCACCGGGTCCGGGACTCGAACCGCGGTTGGCTACATGGGAGTTCAGCGACATAGCCAGTACGCTAACTGCCAATCTCTACCCCCCCCCGCCCCTACCTTTTATAAGCAAGAGGGAGAGGGGCAGAGAGAGGTATTTTTTTCATAGCATCTTGCTGTGTGGTGATCCTCTTGCCCCAGTCTCCCACTTAGCTAAGGATTACAGGTGCACACCACCATGCCCTGTGTGTTCGAGATGATTTCCTGTGTGGTTTCCAGCCTCCCAAGTGGTGGTGCTGTGTGCCACTGTGGCTGGGCCTGAAGTAATTTTTAATTGTCACAACTGGGAGATGCTACTGACATCTGGTAGATAGAGGCCAGAGATGCTCCTAAACATCCTATAATGCATGAGATAGCACCTGCACAATTACCCAGCCCCAAACAGTAACAGTGCGGAGGCTGAAAACCCCATTGTAGGTGATTTCAATTTCCTTGACTCATATACCATCTACAGTTATGCTATATAGAATGGCTGTCAACAGCCATATATGATACCTTGAGTGAGATTTGAAATGCCTGTGGGATTTAAAAAACTGGTTATAATGGTGGCTATAGTTAATAATAATGTATTATAGATTTGACTATTATGAAGAAATTGGATTTTTTTTTTTGAGAGGTTTTTCGCTAGAGGGCACGTGCACTCGCTAGAAAGACAGAGACAGAGAGAGAGAAAGTGAGAAATCACCCCCTGGGGGGATGGCCACGCCGTAATCCCTTCTCCTCCATTCTCCTCTTGGGATCTTGGGCATGCACGCACACTCGCCCGGCGTGAGTTTAAGCCACCGGGTCCAGGACTTGAAACGCGGTCGACTACGTGGGAGTCCAGCGACATAGCCATTATGCTAACTGCTGGTCCTGAAATTGGATTTTTTAAAAGTTTATTTCTTTACTACTTCCGTGTGTGAGAGAGAGGCAGCAGAGGCAGCACCTCTAACAGGGTCTTGATGCCATGATCCACCCCCAGCCTCAACCAACCCTGGGTCATGGGTACATGTGCCTAGCATACTCAGGGAGGTCTCCGGATGTAAACCTGGAACAGAGTCCATGTGAGTCAGTTCCACTGAGTGTTGTGTTTCATGGCATACCACTGTACAGTCCCCTAGAGAGTGGATCTTAAATGTTCTCATCACAAATAAGTTATTAAGGTGAAAAAAAAAAAAAACCTAGTTATAAACAAGAATGTAAAATGTTCATTAAAAAATGTTCATTAGGGGCTCGGCGAGTCCCCCCT
>NW_006209345.1:3825882-3838812 GCF_000334495.1 Tupaia belangeri chinensis | reverse complement strand
AAAAAAAATTTATAATAAAAAACAAAGTATAAAAAAAAAAAAAGGAGGGAGAAGAGGATAAAGACAGCAGTGAACAATAGAGAGGCAGGATGTTAATGAGAAATAGATATGGTTTATTACCTGTTGATGATGACATGTATAGTATTCTCAACTGAACCGGTCTGGGAAGTATTTCATGATGGGTGAAGTCTTTTTAATAAGCAAAATGAGAAATAGTGATTGACTGTTTAAAAAATTATAATAATAATTATTGGGAAAAGCATGGAAAAGATATTGAATGATAAAGCGGGGAGATTGATATCTCTGTATTGACTGACATGCATGGCATTCCCTTTTGAAAAAGCAATGGAAGTCAATGTAAAGTTATATGTAATCTAGTGTAATAGAAAGAAGATTATGATGATAATAAAATAAAAAAAAAAAATGTTCATTATGGGGCCAACTGGTGGTGTGGTGGTTAGGCAGCTGGATCCTACATGGCTGACTGCACAGTTCAAGTCCAGGACTGGTGGCTTGAACAACACACTGGACACATGTGTGTGGATGCCCAAAATTCTTTTTTTTTTTTTTTTTTGAGAGGTTTTTGCTATAGGGTGCGTGCACTCGCCAGAGACAGACAGAGAGACAGAAAGCAAGAAATCATCCCTCGGGGGGGGATGACCATGCCAAAATCCCTTCTCCTCCATTCTCCGCTCGGGATCTTGGGCACGCATGCACACGTGCCCAGCGTGAGTTTTAAGCCACCGGGTCCGAGACTCGAATTGCAGTCGACTACATGAGTCCAGCGACATAGCCATTATGCTAACTGTTCATTCCTATACCCAAAATTCTGAGAGAATAGCAGAGAAGGGATGGTAGTGTGACCATCCTCCATGGGGATGCTTACTTTATCTTTCTGTCTCTGTCTTTCTCTAGTGAATATACTTATGCCTGCACTTGCTAGAGAGGGAGAGGAGAAAAAAACCCTCATGGAGAATGGTTATGTTGTAATCCTCTTCCCATCTCTCTCCTTTTGGGACTCTGAGCCCACATGCACACTTGCCCAGCATGTTTCTGAAGCCCCTGGAACTGGGACTCAAACTGCAGTACCTACCTTGCGGGATCCACCCACTTTAACCACCTAATCGTGGTTCCAGTTAAAGACTCTTAAATTTTTATCTCCGGTACCAGACTTATTTGTGCCCAAGATTCAGGTATACAATGACCTACCTGACATTTCTCCTTGAGTGTCTTACACCTCAATACATCTCAAACTTGACTCATCTGAAATAGAACTCTAGTTTCCCCTCTCCAAAATCTTTTCTATCTTTTCCACACCTCTTTTTCAATTTATGATAAAAGCACATGTACACACAAGAGAATGAGAAGAGGAACATCTCCCTAACTTCATAGGGTTTGGTCATATCACAGTCCTTTTCCTCTACCTTGTTGACTCTGGGCACATGCACATGTGCCTGGCATGTTCCAGGATGACCTGACTAGGGTTTCAAACCACAGTAGCCACAGGGGACCTAGCTTCTCTTTAGCAGTGCATTAACTACTGCACTACCAAGCTGACACTGACCGCCAACGCTTTATGATTTTTCCATCCACTTTATCTATTCCAGTCAGATTCCTAGGAGTCATTTTCAAGCCACTAGGTCTGGTACTTAAATTGCAGTAGGCCATGTGGGAATCCAGTGACGTAACCACTCCACCATCCATCTGCTGCCCCCCTTAAAAAAAACATTTTTTTTTAATTGCCAGAATACACCCACCAGAAAGCACACTCTCCCCCGGGGTGTGCTGCACCACAATCCTCTTTTCTCCAGCGCATCAGGATTTTCAGTAAGCGCACCCATATGCCAGACATCGCTCCCAAGCTTCCAGGCCAAGATTCAAACCTTTGTCAGCCATGTGGATCCCACTTGCCACGTATAACACTTAACCACTGTGGTATGAGTGGTTATTAAATAAATAATTCTTTAAAAAAAAATTATTCCATGAGTGAGAGAACACTCCCAATTGGGTCTGACACTGATCCAACCCCAGCCTAAGCCAGCCCCAGATCACAGGCACGTGTTTGCCTGGCGTTACTTGAGGTCTTAGCATGAACTCAGAACTTTCCCATGTGGGTCAGCCTCAAAGCATCAAATATTAATACTGTGCCACTGTCTAGCTCCACAGTAGCACTTAACGGCTGTGCTACAGGGCAGGACCCTATAGTCCTATGGTGGTTAAAGGAAGTGGATCCCACATGGTCCACTGCAATTGAAGTAAGTGCTGGCCCTGGCAGCTTGAATAACACACCAGACATGTGTACATATATACCCCAAATCATTACTGGAAGGAGAAATGAAGAGGAATTGCAGTATGGCCATGCCCCATTGAGGGGGCTGTTTTCTCTCGTATGTTCACACATTCTCTGACAAGGTAACTTAACAAAAAAATCCAGAACAAACTACTGCAGAATGTCACTGTTAATTATTAATATCCCATCTGAAGGAGTTAGCAGGTGGCATGGTGGTTAAGGCACTGGACTCCCACATAGCCGACTGCAGGTCAAGTCCCAGATCCAGCAACTTTAAAATCACACTGGGTACATGTGCATGCATCCCAAAAATCCCAAGAAAAGAATGGAGGTGAAGGAATTGCAACACGGAAAGAAAAAAAATGTGCTTTTTTGCTCTAAGTATTAGGACATTTTCCTTATCTTGATAAAATTGTCTTATTCATTTTAGCCAAAGCCTAATCCTAGTAAAATATTAACACTTTGGGAAGAAACTTCTAAATAGCTCATATATGAATTAAAATTGTATTTCTTTTTTAATTGCCAGAGGGCACATGTACTCAGAGAAGGGAGAGAAAGCATCCCTACTGGTTCATGATCACACAATTCCTTCGCCTCCATTTTTCCTTCTGGTCAGGATTTTGGGCACTCACACATGCCTGGCTTGTTTTTCAGATTGCCAGGACCAGAATTACAACTGTGGTTGGCTATGTGGGATCTGGCTCCCTCCTCACAGTGCCTAACTGCTGTGCTACAGGGCAGTCCTTATAAATGACTATTTTTTTAAAGAGGTGAGGACCTAGACAGTGGCACAGTATTAATATGTGATGCTACGAGGCTGACCCACATGGGAAAGTTCTGAGTTCATGCTAAGACCCAAGTAATGCCAGGCAAACACATGCCTATGATCTGGGGCTGGCTTAGGCTGGGGTTGGATCAGTGTCAGACCCAATTGTGAGCGTTCTCTAACTTATGCAATTTTTTTAGGAAGAATTATTTACTTATTTAATTACATTATTTATTGTCATTTTCCAATCTGACCAGAGAGAGAGAAAGGGAAAGTGAGAAACCAAGCTACCAGGTTCAGGACTTGAACTGTGGTTGGCCATGTGGGAATCCAGCGCCTTTATCCACCATGCCATCTGCTGGCCCCAGAATAAATCTTCAAAAACTACACTTAGCCAACTAAGTGTAAGATGTATATATCTCTTTTGTCAGAGGGTGAAGGCGTGTTGTGGTACTGAATCACAGAAGCACAGCGGTGGGGGCATTGGGGGATGGGAAGCAGAAAGTGGAGAGAGGGAGAAAGCATCTCCCAATGGGACATGGTCACACCACAATTCCTTCAGCTTTTCTCCATCCTGTCATATCAAGATTTCGGGTATGCACACACATGCACCCAACTGTTTTTTTTTTTTTTTCCCCCCCAAGTCACTGAGATTTGAACTGTTTGGCCATGTAAGATCTGTCTTCATAAACCACTAGGCCGCAGGGCCAGTTCAAAAGGTATATTCTTGGGGACCAGCAGTTGGTGTAATGGCTATGTCACTGGATTCCCATGTAGTCGACCATGGTTTAAGTCCCGGACCCAGTGGCTTAAACTCATGCCAGGCACGTGTGTGCGTGTGCCCAAGATCCTGAGAGGAGAATGGATTGCGGCATGGTCCTCCCCCCACCCAGGGGGTGATTTCTCACTTTCTGTCTCTCTGTCTCTGTCTTTCTGGCGAGCGCACGTGCCTTATAACAAAAAACTCTTAAAAGGTATATTCTGTATACTGGAAAACTATGAAGTAAAATTGAGTCAACCTCACTGGCCTTAGAGATATTCTGGCACAGCCTTTTCCTTATACAGGGCTTACTTTGGGGCTTAATTCTATCGGGCTTAATTCTATCCCTACTTATCTGGGTTTGCTAAGGTTTAAGCTGGAAATAGCAACTCTAGTTATTTAGAGAAAAGGAGCTAATGACCAGCTATACCATATTTATCAATGTCTCAAGATTCTGGCTAACTTATCACCTATTACTGAAGCCATATTACATCACTAGATCTTTCTACACCTAAATTTCAGATATTCATCCACTTAAATTTTGCAGTCTGAGCACAACTGAGAAACAATCAGAAGGTACTGGTGGTGAATAATAGTCACACAAACACAAAAAGATAGTTAAGTGTTAGAAATGTTTTATTTGTCAAAAAATAAAAAAAAATAAAGTGGGAGAAGTGGAGTAAAACAAGGCTAAATTTCAGCTAATGCTGTATCACGATCACAGGTCAGACATAAAAAACAAAACAAACAAAACAACAAAACCCCCAATGGTCCTAGCAATTTCAGATTAACTTCAATGTTAGAGTCCAGAGCTAACAGAGAAGAGTAAAAGACTGCTTGCCACTACATGGTCATTTTATAGGGAAAGGAGAGGCTGCAGGGAGGCAGGGAGAAGGGTTTAACTCCTAGGGAAAGCAAGGTAGATTCACTGTACAGGAAAAAGGGGATGCCAGCATAATCCTTACCTAGGGCTGCTCAGAGGCTGAGAATGTAAGGAACAGAGTGAGAGGCTACAGAGACTAGTATCAGAAGGAAAGAAAAGTCAACTTAGAAGAATTAAATTAAGAAAGAAAACATAGTTGGTCACAAACTCCTTTGTTTACTGAAACATGAAGCAATGGAAACATCCCGGCAAGGGGAACCGCGCGGAGCAAGTTCTCATATATGACCGCAGCCCGAGGGTTCAGTCCGCAATTATCCTACCTGAAAGAGAGCACAACACAAGAGGCTTACACAATGCCTGGAGAGCAGCTTGGCTCCGAGTACAAGGGCCCTGGTCCCGTCCTGTATTCCAGGGGGGAAAAAAAAAAACAAAGAACAAAACAAAACTAAGTCAGACCGGAACAAATGTATATCCATGTAATTAGCTAAGAGACTACTAACAGCTATATATAGAATCTGCTTGTAGCTATGCATAGGAAAAGAAGCAAACTAGTTGAAGACTGCTATGTTGGTGATGAATGCCCCCTTAATACACCTTTCTCACTTTCTTATCCTTTAGACAAGATAACCCCTGGGATAGAAGGCTACTGTCACTGTGACGAAGGTCATATATGTATATTACATAGAACCACAATTTAATTCTGGGGTATAGGAAAAGCACAAGATGCTGACATCTCAAATCTGGCCAACTGTACTATTCTAAATGTGTTTTAATCTTTCATAAGTAAATAAGCTTTCAGAAATGACAGTCACAAAGGATAGGGTATCAAGGAATAGTCGCATTCACTCATCTTCAACACTCCTACATATCACATTGCAGGTTTAGAGCCACAGATCCAGTAGTTCCCCTAATTGACCAAATCTCCCTTGCCAAATCAAGAGAAGAAACCACTCCTAGAATTCTTTAATTCTTCATTGTTGATGGGAACTCCAGACACCAATGGCTTGGGGAAAAGAAAAGTTAACTCACACCATGTTCCTCTACTTATTACAGACAAAGGGCCAAATCTTGGTCTTGATCTGTGCCAATCGACTTCAAAAGTTGTGACGTTCCTGGATCAGTTCTGTTAGGGTCAGACCCGAATTTGGATCCCCAACAGTTCTGGAGTATTTCATCCTGGCAGCCTCATTAACATCAGACTCCTGGGACTGCAACCAACTCAAGGTTATTCAGTCCACTTGAGGGTCACACCTGGAAGGTAAGTTTCTTTAAAAGTCATCACTAAAAAGAGGTTAAACAACCACTACTCATGGTTAAAATTCACTTTAAAATGCTACCCTAACAATATCCTTTAAAAATTGCAATATACTAATTTAACATTTAACTCTGGATCATACTTGAGAGAAACAAGTTATCTGACAGATGGATAATAATCACCTTAATTCAGATGCATATCCCACCTTATGGTAGAACCTACTGGGTTGAAAATAAATATTAACAGCAAACTCTACCAGCTGGAGGATTATCCATTTCACACATGAACACACCACACACAGTGCTGCACAATGGTCTTGTGAGATCCCATGTTTTGCTGACATCTTTGCTTCTCACTTAACATAAAAGAGTAAATTCCTATGGTTTTGTTTCTTCTATACACATACCAGAGGGTAAGTTAGAACAATGGAAACTCAGTGTTTAACTCAGTTTCACTTTGCTTCTGGGGCTCAAATTCAAGTGATGCTCAATATCAAAATACAAAAAAAACCATGAGAATATAGAGTTGTCATGATGCCATTTCCACTTAGATGAATATTTATCCATTTCTAGAGACTCCTAATTATTCTTGCCATTTCAACACCTTGGGTACTCATTTCCTAAGGTAGGAAATGTTAAAATATTTTTTTAAAGAATTTGTTTTTATTTAACTTTATTTATTATTATTATCATTATTATTTTCCAGTTTGATCTGAGAGAGACAAAGAGAGAGAGGAAGTGAGCAAGTAAGCCACCAGGTCCGAGACTTGAACCATGGTTGGCCATGTGGGAGTCCAGCACCTTTAACCACCATGCCACTTGCCGACCCCAGGAAATGTTAAATTTTTAGTCATTCCTATGGGATTTTAAATATGTCAGAAAATTACCAATTTATTTAATCCCTTTTATGTTCTCTTTTAAATAAAAAACAAAACAAAAACTGTTGGAATAAATGGGAAGCATCAGTTTCTAAATGACAGAATCACGGACTACAGAGAAATCAGGCTTAAGTGCTCATATAGAACAAGATGCTCCAGATTACTAAACAGGAAGGGACAGAGCATCAAAATATTTAGCTTTAAAACAAGTGTCTTAGAATAAAACACTTCAAAGGATTTTATCCAGTTTGTGGATATTAGAAGTTTCCTTTGATAGTGGTTAATGACCCAAAATTTTAATTTTAAACCAAGAGGCTAAAGTTATAGTTAAAATTCTCACTGTGATATTTATTCATTATTAACTCTTGAACCTATACTTTAGCGTAATATCACAGTGACTTTTTTAAATGCCAGAGAACATGGACACTTGAGAAAGGGAGAGAGGAAGAAAGCAATCCCAGTGGGTCATAATCACACCACAATCCCTTTTCCTCCATTTCTCCAGTCAGGATTCTAGGCTCATGTAAGTTGCTGGGGCTAAGATTTGAACTGTAATGGACCATGTGGGAACCAGCTCCCTTAACCACTATGCTACAGGGCTGACCCCACAGTACTTTTTGTAGTGGAAAGAGCATAGGTTTTGGAGTCAGACAGGCCTGAGTTTGAATTCTGGCCCTACCTCTCACTTACCAACTGACTATGAGCAAAGCACTGAATCAGAATCTTAGTTCCTTTCTCTGTAAAAGAGAAAATATCTCAAAGGCTTATTATATAGATGAAACAATATACACAGAAGGCATGTAACAAATGTTAGTTCTCTTAAATGAATTTCTGTAACCCAGATCTGCTTACAATTGATTAAAGAACAATATTCTCACTAACAAACTGTGTTTGTTCTATGAGAAGGAACAAGTTGGTACGGGTCACATACTAAAACCCCCACTGACCAAATAAACCTCCAGCCTAAGTTAGAAAAATACTGAGGATTAACATGTAATTGTACTTTTTGGACACTGTCCCACCAGAAAACAGGTGGCTCCACTCTATGAAGCATGGATCTCTTTCAAAGGATCTAAATGAAATCTCTTAACCATACCCACCCCACTCTCACCTCCGTTTTTAAAAGGCTGAGTATCGTGCTCGGTCCACATACTGCTCCCGCTCATACCGAGCCATGTCATACAGAGAATTTCGTGCAGCTGCTGAAGCCTGAGACATCTCACTCTCTGGCCCATAACCGTAGCCCTCTCCAACCGTGGGGAGCACAGCCGCAGCACGACGCAGTGGGCTCCTGTCCCTTCCATAATAGGAGGAAGAGGTAGCAGCAGCCATAGCAGCTGAGGTGGGAGCAGGGCCAGAGTTTGGCAATAGGTGTCTATCATAGGGATCAACAGAAGCGGAGTTGAGGTGACCGGATACAGCTGTGCCCTGGACTTGAGGCAGATGGGACATGGTCTGCTCTGCATAATTATATGCGGAAGCTGCTGCAGCTGCTGCCACTGCCTCATAAGAGCGGACCCGGTAACGCTTATAGTAGTCGAGTGCTCCATATGCATCGTTGTAATACATGGATTCTCCATAGCCCATGGTGTAAGGTGTGCGAACTGCTCCATATTGTTCATTATACTGGTCGGTAAAGTCTGCCACACGACCTGTACGATCCACTGGGCACTCTTTGGACCAGTGCCCCTCTTTCCCACACCGATAGCAGCCACTCTGGTCTCCCATTCCAGGAGCAGTCCGAAGTCGGCTTGTGGATAACTGCACGTGCATTCTTTTGCCTTGAAGAAACAGACGTAAAAATATTTACTATAACAATATTATCCTTCCCCAAATGAAAGTAAAATAGTTGGCATAAGACACACATACATACATCCTGTGTACTTTAGTAATCCACTCCAAAAAGTAATCTACTTTAGTAATTCACTACAAAAAAATAGTCGATTTTTTTTAAAAGAGAGACTTTTGCTATAGGGCGTGTGCACTTGCTGAAAAGACAGAAAGACGGAAAGCAAGAAATCACTCCCACCTGGGGCAGGGATGACTACACCATAATCCATTCTCCGATCTCCTCCTGGAATTGTGGGCACGTGCACACATGCCCAGCTTGAGTTTTAAGCCTCTGGGTTCAGGACTTGAACCGTGATCAACTACGTGTGAGTCTAGCAACGTAACCATTACAACATCTGCTGGTCCCAACAGTCGAAGTTTTAATACAGATTGATAACTACAAAGTTTGAGTACTTAGAAACCAGTTACTACTTTCTTACAGCATAGTAGACCAGACTCCCTACTTCTGTCTCCACAACTTTCCTTTTTTATTCCAACCACAGAAATTCAAAGTTTTGACTTCTCACTAATAAGACTGTTATTGTTAATGATTCAAAACCCACCAGTATGTCCAAATCAAATATCCAACTAAAACCTTGCTTACACTAGACTCGGAAGACATCTTACCTCTACTGATTTATACAGGGCAGCAAAAGGCCTGAACATTTACCATAGCTTAAAAACCATAGCAACTGTGCATTTTGTTTCCTCTAACCATTTGCAGGTGTCACCAAAAAGGCTCTTCCTGATGGGTACACAAATCATTACTTGGTTTCTGTGTTAACTCTAGAACCTTTGGGAATGGTTATAAGACCTTCCAGATTTCAACTCCACTCCACTCTTTTTTTCCCCATGGCTACTCTGGAAAAGAAAACTATTGGGTTGTCGGGAAAGTCATGATGCATTTTTGCGTAGAAAAATGTCATGACTTTTTTGATCAAAGTATCTCAACAAGAATTAAAGATTGTGAAATAGGACCATTTTTTTTTATTTTTTAAAAGAATTATTTAATTTTATTTATTTATTTTTAAAAATTTGACCAGAGAGAGACACCCAAAGAAGAAGGATAGTGAGAAAGCAAACCACCAGGTCCAGGACTCAAACCATGGTCAGTCATGTGGGAGTGTCCTGTACCTTAAGCACCATGCTACCTGCTGATCCCCAAATAGTACTATTTTCTTAGGAATAATGTGTTACTATGTAATGCAGTAACTGGTATTTCATTCTGCCACATCACTTACAATTATTTAAAAAAAAAAACAAAACATTTTAATGGGACCAGCAGTTGGCCATGTGGAAGTTCAGCACCCTTAACCACCATCCCACCTGCCAGCCTCACTTACAATTCTTTTATTCTTTTTATTTTTTTGCTTTAGGTTACGTATGCTCTCCAGACAGGGAAAGTGAGAAACCACCCTCCCACAAGGGGAATGGCCACACCACAATCCCTTATCCAGTCTGCATTTGGGCACATATGAATGCCCAGCATGTTTGCCGAGCCACTAGGTTCAGGATTCAGACTCAAAACTGCACAGCTGACCACTTGGGATCCAGCTGCCTTTACTTCCACAACACCTGCTGGTCCTAGCCTACAATTCTTTATGGGGGATTATCTATTTGTTAGGGGAAAAAAATGCAGTATTTGCATCAAGGCTTCTGGGTACCCATATAAACAACTCACATCCATACTTATAGGAAATGATCAGAACTGAGAAACAGCCAAGAGAAGAAATAATTTGCCCCTAGTGCTTATGTGCCACCAAATCTAGGGACTTTGGCTGATGAAAGTATTGCAAACACTTTAAAAACAGTTGCGGGGGGAAGTGGGGGCAGGCCAGCAGGTGGTGTGGTGGTTAAGTTGTTGGACACTCCCATATGGCCAGGCATGGTTCAAGTCCTGGACCTGGTGGGCTTGCTTTCTCATCTTCCCTCTCTCTCTGGTCAAATTAAAAAAAACCAAATGAACAAATAAAGTAATTCTTAAAAACAAACAAACAAACAAAAAAAACAACAGTTCAGGGGACCAGCAGATGGCACAATAGTTCAGTCGCTGTTTGAGTCCTGGACCTGGAGGCTTCAAACTCACGCTGGGCATATGTGCGTGTGCCTAATATCCCAAGAGGAGAATGGAGAAGAGACTGAGGAATGTGAGGAGTGGCTATCCCTTCAGGGGATGATTTCTCACTTTTTGACTCTGTCTCTCTGGTTGAGTGGTTGAATCTTTGTGTCTCATAGCAAAAATCTCTCCAAAAAAAAAAAAAAAAAAAAAAAAAGCAGTTCAGGAAGGACCTGCAGAGGGTATAATGTTTATGTTGCTGGACTCTCAAGTAGTCAACCCTGGTTCGAGTCCTGGACCTGGTGTCTTAAATTTCACAGCAGTTGTATGTGTATGCATGCCCAAAATCTGAGAGAAGAGTGGAAAAGGGATTGTGATGTGTCCATGCCCCCCCACCCTGGTGGAGGGTGATTTCTCACTTTCTGTCTCTCTGTCTCTATCTTTTTTTGGGGGAGAGGTTTTTGCTATAGAGCATGTGCGCTTGCCACAAAGACAGAAAGTGAGAAATCACCCCCCAGGGGGATGGCCATGCTGCAATCTCTTCTCCTCCATTCTCCTCTCAGGATCTTGGGCATGCATGCACATGCACACATTGAGTTTAAGCCACCAGGTCTGGGACTTGAACTGTGATTGACTACATGGGAGTCCAGCAACGTAGCCATTATGCCATCTGCTAGCCCAAAGAAAAGGAATATTCTTGGCAGTAGTCTAGTCCCAAAATTATATTAAGTATTTTTTAAATAATTATTTATTTTATTTATTCATTCATTTATTTTTTAGTTTGATCAGAGAGAGACAGAGGGTGAGAGTGAGAGAGAGAAGAAGTGAGAAAGCAAGCCACCAGATTCAGGACTCAAACCCTGGTCGGCCATGTGGGAGTGTCCAGTGCCTTAACCACCACGCCACCTGCTGGTCCCCAGTTTTTTTTTTTTCTAAGAAGTTTTTTTATTTTTGCTATAGGGCACGTGCGCTCGCCAGAGACAGAAAGAGAGACAGAAAGTCTGTCCCCAAGGGGGATGGCCATGCCGCAGTCCCTTCTCCTCCATTTTCCTCAGGATCTTGGGCATGCATGCACACGCACCCAGTGTGAGTTTTAAGCCACTTTGTCTGGGACGTGAACCACGGTTGACTACGTCGGAGTCCAGCGACATAGCCATTAAGCTAACTGCTGGTCCCGGTTTTGGCTTTTAAGTTAATGATTTTTAAACTGCAGCCAAAATACAGCCAGTACAGATGTGGAAGACAGGGCTTTATGTCAGCTCTTTTAAGGGCTGCTGAGAACAAATTTCACCATCTGTGAAGAGCAAGCTGTTCTCTTTATCAGAGCTTTTCTGGATGTAGCTACGTGATAGGAGGCCTTGTTGCAAACAGCCTGATTCAGGACAGCAGCCAGAATAGCACCATGCACTGACCCTGAAAGGGGAGATGCTTAGTGCAGGAATATCACTTAAGCCAAACTTAGTTCTGCCCATTGTCTAAGAGTCCTAACATTCCAGTATCTAGTACATGCTGCCTCCTACTTAAAACCCATTTTTAAATTTCAAGTTGCTGGGGCTGGGACTCAAACCAGTCATCCATGAGTCTAGCACCTTAACCACCATGCCACATGCTAGTTCCATTATTATTTTTTAATTTGACCAGAGACAGAGAGAGACAAGTCACCAGGTATGGGACTTGAAACATGATCAGCCATGTGGGAGTCCAGTGACTGAACCATCACACCAACTGCTGGCCCCACTAAGGGAGAGATTCAAGATTATACATATCTGGGCCAGCAAGTGGTACGGTGGTTAAGGGCACTGGACTCGCATGTGGTAGATGGCAGTTAAAGTCCCAGACTTGGCAACTTGCTTTCTCACTTTCTTTCTCTTTTACTCTGTCCCTCTCTAGTAAAATTAAAATGAATGAATAAATAAATAAAGTTCAATAAAAATAACTTTAAAAAAATTATAAACATCTATGGCAAGATGTCTATCACTTTGTAGTTGCGAAAAGGATGCAGATAATTATTATTTCCCCCTGGGACCAGCAGTTGGCATAATGGCTGGCCCTGGGACCCCATGTAGTCGACCGTGGTTCAAGTCCTGGACCCAGTGGCTTAAAACTCACGCCAGGCGCATGTGCGTGTGTGCCCAAGATCCTGAGAAGAGAATGGAGGAGAAGGGATTGTGGCGAGGCCATCCCCCCGGGGGGTGATTTCTCGCTTTCTATCT
>NW_006209345.1:3820923-3825808 GCF_000334495.1 Tupaia belangeri chinensis | reverse complement strand
AGATCCTAAAAGGAGAATGGAGAAGGGATTGTGGCATGGCCCACCCCCCTACCCCCCACCAGGGTGATTTCTCACTTTCTGTCTCTTTCTGGTGAGGGCACACACCCTTTAGCAAAAACCTCTCCAAAAAAAAAATAAAAACTTCCCCCTTCCCCCTGAAATACAAGATCTACAATAGAAACAATAAGGCTTTTTTTTTTTTTTTTTTTTTAATTTTTGCCAGAGGGCATGTGCACTCACCAGAGACAGTCAGAAAAAGAGAAAGCATCCCCTAAGGGGAATGGTCATGCTGCAATCCTTTCCCTTCCATCTCTTCATCCTGTCAGGATTTGGGGCATATGCATATACACACATGCCCAGCCTGTTTGTAAGCTACCAGGTCTGGGACTTGAACTGCTCAGTTTGCATGTGCAATATGGCTACCTTAACCACCATGCCAAGGAACTGGCCCAGGGTTTTCTTTTTTATTCAATCTATTCAATCTTTCCAATAACTGGGCTTTTAACTTAAATCATCTAAAGTTCTTATTTGTATTTACTTCATATATATTTAAAGAATTATTTAATTTTGGACCAGCAGTTGGCATAATGGCTGTGTTGTTGGACTCCCATGTGGTCGACCGCAGTTCAAGTCCTAGACCCAGTGGCTTGAACTTACGCTGGGTGCACGTGTGTATGTGCCCAAGGTCCCGAGAGGAGAATGGAGGAGAAGGGATTGCGGTGTGGCCATCCGCCCTGGGGGTGTGTGTGTGGGGGGTGATTTCTCACTTTCTGTCTCTCTGTCTGTTTTTCTGGCAAGCACATGTTCCCTACTGCAAAAAACTCTAATAAAAAAAAGAATCATTCAATTTTATGTATTTAGTATTCTTAAATTTGACCAGAGAAAACGAAAGAGAAAGGAAGAATGAGAAACAAACCGCCAAGTCCAGGACTTGAACCAGTCAGCCATGTGGGAGTCCAGCACCTTAACTACCACACCACCTTTGGCCCCTCATGTGTATTTTTTAATCATGATAAAGAGCACATGTGTACACACAAGAGGGAGGTAGAAAAGGTAGGAGAGCTAAGTACCGCTGACAGGGTCTCATCACACTGCAATCCCCTATCCACAGTCAGTCTTGTCAGGATGTAAGGCACACACACATACCTGGCCTGTTTTCAGACCAATCTGAGTCCATTGTCAGCCATGATTTCTAGCACTACAGTTCAGTATGCCACTACCAGTGCTACTGGGGAAGGGCCAAAAGTTCTTATTGAAAAATACCGTGCTTCTTTATTACCTTAAGGAACCAGGGTAAAGAAAATTGAGATTAAATTCTTCCACTCATTATATAATGAGTGGAAATATATATATATATGTTATTTTCTTTTTTCAGTGGGGAGATTTTTACTACAGTGAGTGTGTGCTTGCTAGGGAGAGACAGAAAGTGAGAAATCACCCCCAAGGGGGATGGCCACACCGCAATTCCTTATCTTTCAGTCTCCTCTTGGGATTTTGAGCACATATGCACACATGCCCAGCATGAGTTTAAAGCTGCTGAGTCCAGGACTCGAACCGTGGTTGACTCCATGGAACTCCAGCAATGTAATCATTATTCCATCTGCTGGTCCCCCACTCTATTATATTTGGATATGCCAAATGATTATAAACATTTTCTGAGATCTCCATAAGTAAATGAAATTTGCTGTTGTCACCTAGAAAATAACCCTAATGAAAGTGTTTTCTTTTGAAAGCTGAAACAGAAGACAGTATTAAAATGCTGAGAGGAAGAAATTTGGGGGTCTTAGTTTCTGAACTCTTACCATGTGCCAGGATCCACAGAAAGCTGGGAATGTAGCTCATATAAACAGTACTCTGGGGGTCGACAGGTGGTGTGGTGGTGAAGGGCGCCAGACTCACACATGGCCGACTACAGTTCAAGTCCCATACCTACTGGCTTACTTTCTCACTTTTCTTCTCTCTCTCTCTCTTTCTCACTCTGTCTCTCTCTGGTCAAATTAAAATAGATGAATGAATTAATAAATAGTTTAATTAAAAAAATAAAATAATACTCTGATTTCATGCTTATATAGATATGGAAAAAGAGCACCTGAACTCAGCATATTTTTTCCAATTCAGCTGTATGGACTGTTATTTGGGCCAGCTTCTTTAGGGTATTCCAACAAACTGTGTGCTAAATAGTGGCTTATTTCACTGTTGCTTCCTTTTAGGGATCATACAATACAGTAATCTTAGTAGTACCCATTAATATACAAAATAAAGGTTCAGAAGATACCCAGAATGGCACTTCAGGAGGCAATCCTTACTAGAAGACTGAAAGGCTTTAAATTGAAATTATTATACTGGTACTTAGACTGTATTTGTTTTAAAACTGCAACTATTATCCAATACTGAGCTTTCTTGTTATTGAAAAATGAATACCGGCTGGATTTAAAACTATACTATATGTGAAATGTATCTGGTATCACTGAAAAACTGAATTTTTAATTTAAATTTACTATGCACATGTGGCTAGTGGCTCTTATATTATACATAGTTCCATAGAGTCTTCAATTTCTTGTAGCATTACTGACGACACATGTACCATTATGATCAGTGCAATTATTGCATGCTCTATGATACCCTACCTGTAATCTCAGAAATAGGACCATTATTCCTTTCAAACTGGGATTTTTAGAAACTTTTCCCCCCTTAGTGTTAAATAATTATAGGTGGAGCAGAACAGTCTGTGTCATAGTTTTTAGTCCTGTTTATATAGTTCATAGACAGAACAAAAGTAAGCACCCAAAATATACTCCTCCAAATCCACACTCACCACCAAGACTTAGAATATAAGGCTTTCTCTGGATGTCTTTTTAAAGAGAGATTTTTGCCATAGGGCACATGTGCTCACCAGAGAAACAGAGACAGAAAGCGAGAAATCACTCCCCCTAGGTGGATGGCCACACAGCAATCCATTCTCCTCCATTCTTCTCTTGGGATTTTGGACATGCACACACACGCACTCATTGTGAGTTTTAAGCCACTGGGTCCAAGACTTAAACTGTGGTAGACTATGTGGGAGTCTAGCAACATAACCATTACAACATCTGCTGGTCCCTCTGTTTGTCTTTTTTTTCCTCTTTCACATCATTACCCATCACCCAACACAGTAGAGTATAAATCCTAAGCTTTTTTTTTTTTTTTTAAAGAGAATTTGTTATAGGGTGCATGTGCTCGCCAAGACAGACAGAAAGCGAGATACCACCCCTTGGGGAGATGGCCACACCACAATCCTTTCTCCTCCATTCTCTGCTGGGGATTTTGGTTGGGCATGTACGCCTAAGTGCCTGGTGTGAGTGTCAAACTGCCTGATCCAGGACTTGAACTGTGGTCGACCACGTGAGAGTACAGTGCCTTAATCATTACACCACCTGTGGGCCCCAAATCCTAAGCATTTTAAACTCTGAAATATATGGTTTCTTTGTCACAAAAGCAGCAGGTAAGTTTCAGACCTTTATGCCCCTCCAACCATGTGCTCATCTGCCCAGGCAAATTAAATTTCAAACAGAACTCAAATGAATGAATGATACCCACAGAATAAAGTAACCCACAGTTTGTGATTCTATGCCATTTCTGAGGAACATCTTAGCAAACCTGTAAAGGGGACGTATTTGCTTCCTCAAGGGCTAAGTAACACTTAGAAGCAGTAAACATAATCTATTATTTCCAATCAAAATAGAACAGATCACCCTGCCAGCCCCATGGTCTTGTGTTCTTGCCTGCGTTGAGCTGGACCCCACTCAGCTCTGCCACCCACGCCCCAGAGCAGATCACCTTGAAACTCTGTGTTGTCAAGGCCTCTGATGGCCTCCACTGCATCTTCTGCCCGTTCCATGTGTACAAAGGCATAATCTTTCACGATGTCACATTCGATGACTGGACCATACTCCTCAAACTTGGCGCGAAGCTCTTGGTTGGTACATGTGGGGCTGATGTTGCCCACGTGTAACTTGGTTGAAGCTTTGCTCTTATTCTTGCTGGCTTCTACGTTGATGTTCACTCCGTGCAGCTTGTAGTGGTGCAGGTTGCGTATGGCATCCTCGGCTGCAGTCTTGTCTTCTATGTGCACAAAGCCATAGTTCTTAATGATGTCACATTCTAGCACCTTCCCATACTGCTCGAAGAGTGAGCGGATCTCCTGCTCTGTGGCCTCCCGGGGCAGGTTTCCAATAAACAGCTTCACCATCCTGACAAGAGCCTGGGAGAGATGGAACAAGTTTTCAAAGTCAGAGATGAGGTGGGAAATTTCAATGCCCTGTCAGATTTTAGTTTAACCATCCAAAATCCTTGGCATCTTCCCTCAACACCTTCACACAGTTGTTCATTAGAAGAAGACACTTGTGCATAGAGGAAGACAGTTTGTTCTAAGGATTAGTGAGTTGTATGTGACATGCAAACAGGAAACTGGTGGTCAGCATGCAAAACGCAGTCCCACACGGCGCATCTAAGTAACAAGCTAATCTATTTCATGTCTACTATCAGGGAGAAAAGCAAAAAGCCCCAAGTAGAAGACAAGAGGCATCTCAGTGTCCCTGGTAACAAGGTTTTGGAGGGAAATCTGTGCCTCTCCTTCGTGGGATATCACCTTTCAAGTTACTCGAATAAAAATGCCTCCATCCCCCCAAACTGGGACCCCATCTTCACCGCCAACGGCCCAACCCCCAACGGCCCAACCCCCAACTCTTTCACCCCAACAAAGACTCGACTCGACCCCTGCCCCGCCTCCTCCGGAAATCCAGCCCCGCCTCCTTCCGTTGTCTTCCCCGGACCTCCTACAACAGGAGAAAGCCAAACCCTTGCCCATATCCTGTCCGCCAGAGGCTCCGTACGGCCCGCCCCTGGG
>NW_006209345.1:3813924-3819206 GCF_000334495.1 Tupaia belangeri chinensis | reverse complement strand
CCGGCCCCCGCGGGTGGCGGCGGCGGCGGCGCCGCCGGCGGCTCCCGCGTCAGAGAGAACCCCACAAAATGGCGACAGCCGCTCAAGCTTCGGCGCGACCGGGCCCTTTCTCGCGCGCCAGCTCACGCACGCGCGAGTGCGCGCTGGTTTCCTCTCCTTCCTCTCGCGGGAGCTTGGCGACCAATCCTGAGGCTGCAAACAAGAGGCCGCCCACCACGGGGACTAAGCCAGTTGGTGACGACACTGCGGAGTGGAGGTGAGCACGTCTCCAGCCCTGGCTAGCCAATCACCATCCTGGAAGTCGGTCGGTGCTCGCGCGTCAGAAGGGCTTTGGACGCGTCCACTGACACAGTGAAATCAGAAGCCCGGGGAAATCACTAACCATCACAATGGGTCGTACTGTTGAGCCAGCCAGGGGTAAGGGTAGGGTGAGGTGGGGTGGGGAAGGTTGCTGATGACAAGGGGTTATCTCACTACGTCCTCTAAAAAACGGTTCTTTCGTAGCGGATTTGCCAGCTTCGATAGCAGTTTGTATTTGAGAAATACAGGCTCCCCACATTTTAAGCAAACGTAGTCATTTTTTCCGCGTTTTGAACAATTAAAAAAATTATTGCTAACATATTATTCATTAGTGAGGAAATTGAAAATCAAGGAGCAGAAAGATGATCTGTAGCAGAGCTGGAACAGACTAGGAGCATTTCTAGCCAGGCTACGCTTCATCAGTTACGATTTGTTTGCTCAAGTATATTCGTGGGCTGTTTTTCTCTTTCTAGCTAGAGTGTAAGCTCTTATTGTGTGTCCATTACAGTTGTTGGGCCGTGGCGAGCACACCAGAGGAATAGTTGGTGCATAATTGATTTTGGTGAGCCGGCCACGTCTGCATCAGGCTGTAGGAGATGTAGGCAATTGAGTCTTCAGACACTTGCTTGCATTCAAAATTCAGTTGTGGCCCAAGGGCACCTCCTGGTGGCAAAGCCGAGGCTATTAAGTGGATTACTCTCCGCCTTCAACAAAGCATAAATGTTTATGGAGATTGATAGATTAGGTTTATCTTTGAGTCTGCACCAAGGTGCTTGTCAATCACTGTTCGCTATTGTGTTCCCCATAACAGATTATCTGATACAATCAGGCACAAATCCTCAAGCTGCCCTATTCCACCACTAGCTACTTGGATGTGTTTCTCACTGAATTTTTTCTCAGCTTAAAAGAGCATCTGGGCCAATAGATGGTGTGGAGGTTAAGGTAGCTGGATCCCAGATAACAGAATGTACTTTTCAAGTCTCAAACATGCTGGGCGCATTTGTGTACATGCCCCAAATCCTGAAGAGAATGGAGGGAGAGGGATTGCAGTATGGCCATCCTCCCTGGGAGGTGCTTTCTCATTTTGTCTGTCTTGCCTGACAAGCCCAAGTGTTCCATAACAAAGCAAATAAAAGAGCTCCTCTCCTTAGACTTTTTATTTTAAAGAATTATTTTATTTAACTTTATTTATTTATTTATTTTTTAAATAATTGACTTTACTTATCTATTTTTTTTTGGAGAGGTTTTTGCTATAGGGTATGTGCACTCGCCAGAGAGACAGAGAGAGATGGAGAGACAGAAAGCAAGAAATCACCCCCCAGGAGGGATGGCCCCACTGCAATCCCTTCTCATCCAGCCTCCTCTTGGAATCTTGGGCACACACGCACACGCACCCAGCATGAGTTTAAGCCACTGGGTCCGGAATTTGAACCACGGTCGACTACATGGGAGTCCAGCGACATAGCCATTACACTAACTGCTGGTCCCTATTTATTTTAATTTGACCAGAGAGGGACATAGTGAGGAGAGAGAGAAGAGGAAAGTGAGAAAGCAACTCTCCAGGTCGAGTACTCAAACCACAGTCACCCATGTGGGAATTCAGTGCTCTTAACCACCACGTCACCTGCCCACTGCTCTCCTTAGAATTTTTATCACCTGCACTCATGCTTATCTCCCACCTAATTCTTTTTTTTTTTTTTTGGAGAGGTTTTCGCTATAGGGGGCGTGCGCTCACCAGACAGACAGAGAGAGACATAGAGACAGAAAGCGAGAAATCACCCCCCCCCCCAGGGAGGAATGGTCACACCGTGATCCCTTCTCCTCCATTCTCCTCTTGGGATCTTGGGCGGGCACGCATGCACACGCGCCCGGCGTGGCTCCCGCTTAATTCTATTCACCTCTTCTCTTCTCAGGCATTTTGTTTTTCTCTACACACAGATGTTTTACTCTCTGACACACATATAGACCTGGACCATTTCTGAAATAGTTTTCACTAATTTTCACTATTATTTTCTAAGTTGGGTTCCAGTATTCCACGACAGTATTATCAAATGTAGAGTCTGAATCTGCTGTCTCCCAAATTTAAAAAATACTGTATTTTCTAATTTAAAAATATTCATGGTACAACACATGGGCACATATATGAGAGAGATTGAGGGAGAGAGAAAAAGAAGCATCTTCCACAGTGTCTGGTCACTATGTTTTCCTCTTCTTCTGATCTTGGGCATTTGAGTATCTACCTGATGTATTTCAAGCTGACCAGGTCAGTGATTCAAACTGTGGTAGCTGGGGCTGGTAGGTGGCGTAGTGGTTAAGGGTGCTGAACTTCCACATAGCCAACCGAGGTTCGAGTCCCAGACCTGGCAACTTGCTTTCTCACTTTCCCTCTCTCTCTCACTCTGTCCCTCACTGGTCAAATTAAAAATAAATAAATAGGGACCAGTAGTTAGCATAATGGCTATGCTGCTGGACTCCCATGTAGTCGACCATGGTTTGCGTCCCGGACCCGGTGGCTTAAAACTCACGCCAAGCACGTGTGCGTGCGTGCCCAAGATCCCAAGAGGAGAATGGAGGAGAAGGGATTGCGGCGTGGCCACCCCCCCGGGGGGGTGATTTCTCGCTTTCTATCTCTGTCTCTGTCTGTCTGGCAAGTGCATGCGTCCTATAGCAAAAATCTTCTCCAAAAAACAAAGCAAAACAAAAAGTAAATAAATAAAGTTAAATAAAACATAGTTTTTACATTCGTTCCTGCAGAAAGTCTTGCTGGAAGGTGGGCTGCCTGTGACTGCACCCATTCCAGCAAAGAGCCTTGCCAAAAGGCGGGCCACCTGCAGCTGCCTTGGGTTGAATGCTGGGACCCATGGCTTATTCCCTACCCCACTCGCCTTTGGACTTAAAGGACTTTAGTGTTTAGTATTCTGTGCATTGTACAACTTTTTTTTGATACTGAGTTGAAGCTCAGCAGCACAGTTTCAGGCGCACCTGCTCTCTAGAAACTGGGAGGACTTTGGGTCACCCAGGTCCAGGAACAACAGTGCAGGGTGCTGGTGAGCGATAGCGAGGCAGAGCAGAGAGATATTGCCAATTTCCTACTTCTGCACACCTTTGAATGCTCGGCGATACCTTGAATTATTTAGGAAGGAGCATACAGATCAGCAGGTGACTAGGAACCATTGGAGAGGCACAACAAATATGAGCAACCAACAAAATGTCTCTCCCCCAAGGGAAAACATCAATTCTTCATCACCCACAGACAATACAATGGAAGTCATAGAAATGTCACATAAACAATTCAGAATATTTGTAGTGACCAAACTAAATGAGATGCAAGAGAAAAGAGACAGTGAACTCCAGGAAATGAAATCCTTTCATGATTTGAAAGAAGACATAAACACTATAAAAAAGAATCAAATGTGGGGCCAGCATGTGGCGTGGTTGTTAAGGGTGCTGGACTCCCACATGGTCGACCATGGTTCGAGTCCTGGACCAGGCAGCTTGCTTTCTCACTTTCTCTCTCTCTCTCTCTGGTCAAATTAAAATAAATAAATAAAGTTAAATAAAAATGATTTTTTTTTTGTGGAGGTTTTTGCTATTGGGCGCGTGCGCTTGCCAGAAAGACAGAGCTAGAGAGACAGAAAGTGAAAAATCAGCCATGGGGGGATGACCACACCGCAGTCCCTTCTCCTCCATTCTCCTCTCAGGACCCTGTGCACACATACACACACACACGCCCGACATGAGTTTAAGCCACCAGGTCTGGGACTTGAACTGTGGTTGACTACATGGGAGTCCAGCAACATAGCTATTACGCTAACTGCTGGTCCCAATAAAAATGGTCCTTAAAAAGAATCAAATGGAATTGTTAGAGATGAAGAATGTGGTACATTCTTCAAAGTACTAAAAGTAGATTAGAACATGGAGGAGATGGACAAATTCCTGGATGCATATAATCTACCACGATTGAATCAGGAGGACATAGAAAACCTGAATAAACCCATAACAAGCCATGAGATTGAATCAAAAACCTGAAAAAAAAAAAAAACCATAACAAGCCATGAGGTTGAATCAGTAATAAATAACCTTCCAACAAAGATAAGCCCAGGTCCTGATGGCTTCACTTCTGAATTCTACAAAACTTTTAAGGAAGAGTTAACTCCTATTCTATTCAAATTATTTCTAAAGATCCAAAAGGAAGGAAACCTTCCAAATTCATTTTATGAAGCCTCCATCATCTTCATTCTCAAAACAGATAAAGACATGACAAAAAAGGAAAACTACAGACCAATATCTCTGATGAATATAGATGCAAGAGTTCTCAACAATATGCTTGCAAATCATATCCAACAACATATAACAAAGATTATTCATTATGACCACGTAGGGTTTACTCCACGGATGCAAGGGTGGTTCAACATATGCAAGACCGGGACCAGCAGTTAGCGTAATGGCTATGTTGCTGGACTCCCACGTAGTCGACCGTGGTTCGAGTCCTGGAACCGGTGGCTTAAACTCACGCTGAGCTCGTGTGGGTGAATGCCCAAGATCCTGAGAGGAGAATGGAGGAGAAGGGATTGCGGTGTGGCCAACCCCCTTGGGGGGTGATTTCTTGCTTTCTGTCTCTCTGTCTGGCAAGCGCACGTGCCCTATAGCAAAAACCTCTCAAAAAAAATATATGCAAGACCATAAATATAATACACCATAATAACAGAAAGAAAGATTTTTAAAAATGATTATTTCAATAGATGCAGGGAAATCATTTGATAAAATTCAACATCCCTTCATGATTAAGATTTTCAGCAAGATTGGTATAGAAGGGTCATCTCTCAACATAATAAAAGCCATATATGAAAAACCTATAGCTAACATTATACTGAGTGGGGAAAAGCTAAAAGTTTTTCTACTAGAAACATGTACTAGACAAGGCTGCCCTCTTTTCTTTTCTTTCTTTCTTTTTTTTTTTTTTTTGTGGAGGTTTTTCTATT
>NW_006209345.1:3806208-3813634 GCF_000334495.1 Tupaia belangeri chinensis | reverse complement strand
TGAAGTAATAAATGAATACAGTAAAGTGGCAGGATACAAAATAAACATCCAAAAATCTATAGCATTTCTATATACAAACAAGGTGAATGAAGTAGATCTGAAGAAAGGAATTCCTTTTATCATAGCCACAAAATGTGTAAGATATCTAGGGATGAACCTAACTAAGGAAGTCAAAGACCTTTACAAAGAAAACTATGAAAATCTCAAAAAAGTACTGAAAAGGACACAACAAAGTGGAAGGACATCCCATGTTCCTGGATTGGAAGAATTAATATAATCAAATGGCAACTCCACCCAAATTAATCTACATATTTAACACAATTCCAATCAAAATACCAGAGACATTCTTCACAGATCTAGAAAAGAATTATAGAATTTGTCTGGAATCATAAAATTCTTCATATTGCCAAAAAAATCCTGCACAAGTAGAGTGGAGTGGGTGGCATCTCACTCCGTGGCCCCAAAATATACTATAAAACTGTGATAATCAAAACAGCATGGTACTGGCACAAAAACAGACAGGTGGACCAATGGAATAGAATAGTGACCCCAGAAATAAACTCCAAAGCTTACAGCCAACTGATTTTTGACAAAGAATAGCAGTCAATCCATTGTGAAAAGGAAAACCTCTTGGGACCAGCAGTTAGCATAATGGCTATTAGCATAATGGCTATGTTGCTGGACTCCCACGTAGTCGACCACGGTTTGTATCCCGGACCCGGTGGCTTAAAACTCATGCCAAGCATGTGTGCGTGCATGCCCAAGATCCCGAGAGGAGAATGGAGGAGAAGGGATTGCGGCATGGCCATCCCCCCCGGGGGATGATTTCTTGCTTTCTCTCTCTCTGTCTCTCTCTGTCTGGCGAGCGCACGCGAAAAAAAAAAAAAAAAACCTTTAGAAAATGGTGCTGGAAAAACTGGGTATCCATCTGCAGAAAGATGAAACTGAATCCCTATCTTTTGCCATTAACAAAAACCAACTCAAAATGGATCAAAGATCTCAACCCAAGACTTCAAACTATAAAACTGACAGAAAACACTGGGGAAACTCTGGAAGACATTGGGGTAGGCACAAACTTCTTACATAAGACTCCCAAAGCACGGGCAATAATCCCTAAAAAAGACAAGTGGGACTCTATCAGGTTAAGAAGTCTCTGCATAGCAACTGGTGTGAATCGACAACTCTCAGAATGGGAGAATATTTCTGTGAAATATGCCTCAGATAAGGGACTGATAACCAAAATACACAGAGAACTCAAGCAGCTTACCCCCCCAAAAAGATTAACCCAATTAAAAGTTGGGAAAATGAGCTGAACAAAAATCTCTCTAAGGAAGACATGTGAACAGCCAAAAAGCATATGAGGAAATGCTCAACATCCCTCATCATAAGGGAGATGCAGATTAAAACCTTTATGAGATACCACCTAATCCCTGTCAGAATGGCGATTAAAAATACAAAGACTGATTAGTGGTGGTGGGGTTGTGGTGAAAGGGGAAATCCCCTACACTGTTGGTGGGTATGTAAATTGGTTCAGCCACTGTGGAAAACAAGATGGAGGCTCCTCAAGGATCTACACATAGAACTACCATTTGATCCAGCAGTCCCACTTCTGCACATCTACTCAAAGGACAGGTGAACGCTCAGTTGGAAAGTGCATGCACATCAATGTTTATTGCAGAATTATTCACAATTGCTAAGACATGGAACCAACCCAAATGTTTGCAAATAGATAAATGTATTGAAAAAGTATAGAACATATACTCTATGGAATACTAATTTTTAAAATAATTATTTTAACTTTATTATTATTTTCTAATTTGACCAGAGAGATAGGGAGAGAGAGAGAAAGTGAGAAAGGAAACCACCAGGTCCGAGACTTGAACCATGGTTGGGCATGTGGGAGTCTAGCACCTTTAAGCACCATGCCACCTGTCGCCCCTCTATGGAATACTATTCAACTATTAAAAACAACAAGACCCTGGCATTTGATAGAAAGTGGTCAAATATGGAAGATTTATTGCTGAGTGAGGCAAGCCAGGCTATGAAAGAAAGATATTGTATGTATCCACTCTATACCGACTATCCACACTATATGATAGAGATTGAAATATTGGAGGGCGTAAAAGCAGTGAAAATAGTTATGGACACTGAAGACAGTGTGGAATGGGGGTTAGGGAGAAGAAGGGAAGAGTATAGAAAAGGATAGCCTGAAAACAAAGAGGCATGACATTTGTGGGACACAGAAATGATTTATGACCTGTTCATGATAACATGTATAGTATTCTCTGGTCTGAGAAGTATTTCATGTTAGGTAAATTCTCTTTACAAGCCAAATGATGTATCATAATTGAATGTTTTAAAAAAATGAGAATAAAATAATAATCTGAAAAAAATGAAAAGCTATTTGATGATGTAGATAGTGATGTTTTTGTCTTAACTGATATGCATGATAATCATGCTGGAAAAAGAAATGTTATACACTGTAAAGATATATGTGATTAAATGCCATACAAAAAAAATTTTTTTTAAAAAACCCCAAAACATGGGACCAGCAGTTGGTGTAATGGCTATGTTCCTGGACTTTCATGTAGTCGACTGAGGTTTGAGTCCTAGACCCTTTGGCTTAAACTCACGCTGGGCACGTGTGCATGCGTGCCCAAGATCCCAAGATGAGAGTGAAGGAGAAGGGATTGCAGCGTGGCCATCCCCCCAGGGGGTGATTTCTCGCTTTCTGTCTCTCTCTGTCTTTCTGGTGAGTACACGCACCCTATAGCAAAAACCTCTCCAAAAAAAAAAGAACCAAGAACAAAACTGTGGTAACCAAATGGGATCTAACCTCTCTTCAGCAGCATTTTACCGCTGCACCATGGAGCTGACCCCATACACTGCATTTTAGATTCTATCCTTTCCAATTCCCCAAATTTTCCAAGCTCTCTAAAACTCATGTCCCTATCAACAGTTTTCATCCTTCTAGTTTTTCTTTTTTTTTTTTTTAAATAGAGATTTTTGCTATAGGGTGCGTATGCTCACCGGAGAGACAGAGACAGAGAAAGTGAGAAATCACCCCCCACCCCACAGGAGGCATGACCTCACCACAATCCCTTCTTCATTCTCCTCTTGGGATCTTGGGCACACACTCACATGCACCCAGTTTGAGTTTTAAGCTACTGGGTCCAGGGTATCTAGTGACATAACCATTATGCCATCTGCTGGTCCCAAATCCTTCTAATTTTTTTTTAAGCTTATTTATTTTTTTGAGAGAGAAAAAAAAAGAGAGACAGGAACTTTCCCAGCAGGATCAACCTGCAATCCTTCCCCAAAGTGCTTTAGCCAGCAAGGATCACAGGCATGCACACATTCCTGGTGTGTTCAGGTCGACCCAGGAACTGAACCCAGGGTCATCTCATATGGCTATAGTATCATGCAGTAGAGCCCTATCACTTGTGCCATCATGGCTGGGCCATCCCTCTAAAATGTTCATTTTCTTCACCATCTTTTTTAACCCTGTGGTTTTGTTTTGCTGCTAGAGGGCACACACACTCATCAGAGACTGAAAGGGAAAGGAGAAAGCACCCTCCCCCCATGAAGAATGGTCATTACACAATCCCTCTTTCTTCATATTTCCCTTCTTTTGGGATTTTTGGGCACGCCTACATTCACACCTGGTGTGTTTCTTAAGTTGCCGGGTCTGGGGCTCAAACCGCATGGTTGGCTGTTTGGGATCTGGCTGCCTTAGTAACTAGGCCACAGAGCTGGCATCTGTGTGTGTTTTATAAGGTGTCTGTCCTTACCAGGGAGAGAGAGAAAGTGAGAAATCACCTCTCAGGAGGAATGGCCATGCTACAATCCCTTCTTCTCCATTCTCTTGGGATTTTAGACACAAACACACGTGCTTGGTGTGATTTTCTTTCTTCCTTCTTTTTAAAAAATAATTCTTTATTTAATTTTATTTATTCACTCATTTTAATTTGATCAGAGATGGAGACAAAGAGAGGGAGAGAGAGAGAGAGGAAGTGAGAAATCAAGCCATCAGGTCCAGGATTCGAACGATGGTCAGCCATGTGGGAGTGTCCAGTGCCTTAACCAACACGCCACATGCTGGTCTCCATGTGATTTTCTTTTTTCCTTTCTTTTTATTTTTTAAAAATAGGCAAAGGAGCTTGTGGTTTTTGCAAGAGTATTATTTATTTATTTATTTATTTATTTATTTATTTATTTAGAGATTTTTGCTATAAGGGGCACTGACTCGCCAGAGACAGAGACAGAAAGCAAGAAATCACCCCTGGGGGATGACCACACCACAGTCCCTTCTCCTCCACTCTCCTATCAGGATTTTGGGCACGTATGCACATGTGCCCACTGTGAGTTTGAAGCCGCCCAGTCTGAACTTGAACCACAGTTGACCACATGAGAGTTTAGAGCTTCCACCACTCTGCCACCTGCTGACCCCACTCAGTGCACCATTTTTTTTGGAGAGGTTTTTGCTATAGGGTGTGTGCACTCACCAGAAAGAGAGACAGAGAGACAGAAAGCGAGAAATCCCCCCCCCCCCCCCGGGGGAGGGCCCTGTCCAAACCCCTCTTTCTCCTCTCAGGATCTTGGGCATGCATGCATATGCGCCTGATGTGAGTTTAAGCCACCGGGTCTGGAACTCGAACTGCAGTCAGCTACATGGGAGTCCAGCAACATAGCCATTACACCAACTGCTGGTCCCCCTTGGAGCATTTTAAGGCAAATATTAGACATAATGTCATTTTACCTGCAAATATTATACTTCACTATTTGCTTCTAATTTAAAATATCCATACTATGGTACATTAATATTATCTAATATTTATGATCAAAATTTCCCTAGGCTGTCACAAGTGTCTTTTACAGTTAATTTTTTTTAAGAATTATTTTGTTTACTTTTATCTATTATTCATTTTATTTCCGTTTGAAGAGAGAGAGAGAGAGAAAGTGAGAAAGCAAGCTGCCAGGTCTGGGACTCGAACCGTGGTCAGCCACATGGGAGTGTCCAGCACCCTAACCACCACGCCACCTGCTGGCCCCCTACAGTTAATTTATTAAAAAAATATTTTTTTTGGAGGTTTTTGCTATAGGGTGCATGTGCTCGCCAGAAAGACAGAGAGATTGAAAGCGAGAAATCACCCCTCATGGGGGATGGCCACACTGCAGTCCCTTCTCCTCGATTCTCCTCTCGGCATCTTGGGCACATATGCACACGCGCATGGCGTGAGTTTAAGCCACCGGGTCTGGGACTTGAACTGCAGTCAACTACATGGGAGTTCAGCAACATAGCCATTCTGCTAACTGCTGGTTCCAGTTAATTTCTTTTAATATGGACTTAAGCAAAGTCTACCCATTGTATGCTTGTATAAATTATGTAAAAATAGTGTTGTATTAACTTGTATAGCTCATTGTTTCTTACTTTTTTCACTAAACGTTATATTGCAACTCTGAGTAATTCCCTGTTTTATCTACCCATCTCTGAGTCATAAGACATTCTGATTCCCTACTCTCCATCATTATAAACAATTAATGTCTTTATGTGTATGTCCTAATTCTTTTTTTTTAAAGATGTATTTAATTCCAATTTTACTATTTTTTAAATTTGACCAGAAAGAGACAGAGAGAGAGGAAGGAAAAGCAAGAAAGAAAGCTGCCAGGTTTGGGACTCAAACCATGGTCAACCATATGGGAATCCAGTGCCTTTAACCACCACACCACCTGTTGGCCCCAGGTGTGTCATAATTGTGTATGAAAATTTCGGAGCTATAAACCCAGGGGTGAAATTGCTGGGTTGCTGAATCATAAGGTATAGGTAGAACTAGCTATACTATACCTAAGTAATGCCACATTGTTCTTTGGAAAAGCTCTACCAGCACACCCTCACACCTGCAGCACGTGAGGGATCCTGTATTTCTGTTAGCACTTGGCATTATCTAGTTTTCTAGTTTTTGCCTGCCTAATAGGTATAAAGTGACATTTTACTGTTGCTTTAATTTGTATTTCTTTGGTTACTAATGACTTGTGTCTTTCTTTCTTCTAGTTTTTTTTTTTTTTTTTTTTGATTCTTTTATAAATTTCCTGTTGATATTTTTTGCTCATCTTTTTTTCAGGTTGTAATTTCTATTCTGTTGTTGATTTGTAGAACTTTCTCCTATATTTTAGATGTTAATATTACTGGTTTCAAATATCTTCTCTCATTTTATGGTTGGTGCAAATTAATTGCAGTTTTGCATTGTGGATACTGGATACATTCTTAAATAAATGTGGTTATGTTCTACATCATTTTTTTCTTTTTTTAAGTTTTTGCCATAAGGTCTGTGCACTTGCTGGAGAGACAGAGAGAGACAGTGAGAGAGAAAGTGAGAAATCACCCCTGGGAGGATGGTTATGCCACAATCCGTTCTCCTCCATTCTCCTCCTGGGATTTTGGGCACATATGCACATGCAACCAGTGTGAGTATCAGCATGAGTCCCGGATCTGGGACTTGAACCATGGTTGGCCATAGTCATAACTACTACATTACTTGCTGGCCCCATGTTATACATCATTTTAATGCACATTTCGACTTTATGTTTTTGTTTTTTGTTATTATTGTTAAGGACTTATTACTTGCTATTCATTTTATATGTATTTTAGACTATGAAAATGATATCAGACAAAAAGCAAATTCGAGTGATTTTCTTATTCAAGTTCAAATGAGTGGTAAAGCAGTAGAAACAACTTGCAGCATCAACAATGCGTTCTGCTAACAAACATACAGTGCAGTGGTGGTTCAAGTTTTGCAAAGGAGACGAGAGCCTTAAAGATGAGGAGCCTTGTGCTTGCTGATAACCATCTGAAGCTAATCCTCTAACAACTATACAAGAAGTTGTTAAAGAACTCGGTGTTGACCATTCTATGGTCATTTGGCATTTGAAGCAAACTGGAAAGGTAAAAAAGCTCGATATGTGGATGCTTCATGAGCTGACTGAAAATTTAAAAAATTGTCATTTTGAAGTGTTGTCTTCTCTTATTCTACACACCAACAAATGAACCGTTTCTCGATCAGATTGTGATGTGCTATGAATAGCACATTTATATGATGACAACTGGTAGTGACCAGCTCAGTGTTTGTACCTGGAAGCAGCTCCAAAGCACTTCCCAAAGCCAAATTTGTACCAAAAAAAGATCATAGTCACCATTTGGTGGAGTCTAATCCACTACAGCTTTCTAAATCCTGGTGAAAGCATTACATCTGAATATACCCAGCAAATCGGTGAGATGCACCAAAAACTGTAATGCAGCTGCCATTGGTCAACAGAAAGGGTCCGGTTTTTCTCCACAATCTTCTCAATTTTTACATCCTGTCAGGATTTGGGGCACACATGCACACACACACACACACCCAATGAGTTTTTCAGACCACAAGGTATG
>NW_006209345.1:3782658-3802190 GCF_000334495.1 Tupaia belangeri chinensis | reverse complement strand
GTTGCTTATTGCTTTGTTTTTTTTTTCTTTTTGTTTTTTTTTTTTTTTTTTTGATTCTTTTATAAATTTCCTGTTGATATTTTTTGCTCATCTTTTTTTCAGGTTGTAATTTCTATTCTGTTGTTGATTTGTAGAACTTTCTCCTATATTTTAGATGTTAATATTACTGGTTTCAAATATCTTCTCTCATTTTATGGTTGGTGCAAATTAATTGCAGTTTTGCATTGTGGATACTGGATACATTCTTAAATAAATGTGGTTATGTTCTACATCATTTTTTTCTTTTTTTAAGTTTTTGCCATAAGGTCTGTGCACTTGCTGGAGAGACAGAGAGAGACAGTGAGAGAGAAAGTGAGAAATCACCCCTGGGAGGATGGTTATGCCACAATCCGTTCTCCTCCATTCTCCTCCTGGGATTTTGGGCACATATGCACATGCAACCAGTGTGAGTATCAGCATGAGTCCCGGATCTGGGACTTGAACCATGGTTGGCCATAGTCATAACTACTACATTACTTGCTGGCCCCATGTTATACATCATTTTAATGCACATTTCGACTTTATGTTTTTGTTTTTTGTTATTATTGTTAAGGACTTATTACTTGCTATTCATTTTATATGTATTTTAGACTATGAAAACGATATCAGACAAAAAGCAAATTCGAGTGATTTTCTTATTCAAGTTCAAATGAGTGGTAAAGCAGTAGAAACAACTTGCAGCATCAACAATGCGTTCTGCTAACAAACATACAGTGCAGTGGTGGTTCAAGTTTTGCAAAGGAGACGAGAGCCTTAAAGATGAGGAGCCTTGTGCTTGCTGATAACCATCTGAAGCTAATCCTCTAACAACTATACAAGAAGTTGTTAAAGAACTCGGTGTTGACCATTCTATGGTCATTTGGCATTTGAAGCAAACTGGAAAGGTAAAAAAGCTCGATATGTGGATGCTTCATGAGCTGACTGAAAATTTAAAAAATTGTCATTTTGAAGTGTTGTCTTCTCTTATTCTACACACCAACAAATGAACCGTTTCTCGATCAGATTGTGATGTGCTATGAATAGCACATTTATATGATGACAACTGGTAGTGACCAGCTCAGTGTTTGTACCTGGAAGCAGCTCCAAAGCACTTCCCAAAGCCAAATTTGTACCAAAAAAAGATCATAGTCACCATTTGGTGGAGTCTAATCCACTACAGCTTTCTAAATCCTGGTGAAAGCATTACATCTGAATATACCCAGCAAATCGGTGAGATGCACCAAAAACTGTAATGCAGCTGCCATTGGTCAACAGAAAGGGTCCGGTTTTTCTCCACAACTCCCCACCACATGTCACACAATCAACACTCCAAAAGTTGAACAAGTTGGGCTAGAGTTTGGCCTCATCCGCCATATTCACCTGACCTCTTGCCAACCGACTACTTCTTCAAGATCTTGACAACTTTTTGCAGGGAAGATGCTTCCACAACCAGCAGGATGCAGAAGATGCTTTCCAAGAGTTCACTGAATCCCAAAGTACGGATTTTTTACATTAGCGGAATAAATAAACTTATTTCTCATTGGCAAAAATGTGTTGATTGTAATGGTCCCTATTTTGATTAATAAAGATGTGTTTGATGGGGTCGGCAGGTAGCACGGTGGTTAAGGACGCTGGACTGACTCCCACATGGCCAACCGTGGTTCAAGTCCTGAGCCTGGAGGCTTGCTTTCTCACTTTCTCTCTCTCCTCCTTTCTGGTCAAATTAAAATAAATGAATAAAGTTTAAAAATTCCTTAAAAAAAAAAAGATGTGTTTGAGCCTAGTTATAATGATTTAAAATTCATGGTCCAAAACCACAATTGCTTTTGTACCAACCTAATACCAACTGTTAATTTTGTGCATGGTATCCTTCATTGAACAGAAATAATTAATGCAAATTAATCATTTTGGTTTAAAACTGGTGCTCTTGAAGTTTTGTGTAAGATGTTCTTTTGTACTCTCCTGAGTCACAAAGATATTCTCTTTTTTTTTTTTTCTAGTAACTTTATGGTTTTTGCCATTCACATTTAGGTCATAGAGCTGTCCTTCACTATCCATGGGAGATTGGTTCTAGGAACCTCCTCCAACAAATACCAAAAGCTAAGGATGCTTAAGCCTTATATATATTGGATTGTCAGAAAAATCATGATGTTGGGGCCAGTAGGTGTTGTGGTGGTTAAGAGTGCTGGAATCCCACATGGCCAACCGTGGTTTAAGTCCCGGACCTGGTGGCTTGCTTTCTCACTTTCTCTCTCACTCTGCCCCTCTCTGGACAAATTTAAATAAATAAATAAATAAAGTTAATTAATGACAATAATTCTAAAAAAAAAAAAAAAAGTCATGGGAACCAGCAGTTAGCGTAATGGCTATGTCGCTGGACTCCCATGTAGTCGACCGCGGTTCGTGTCCCGGACCTGGTGGCTTAAAACTCACGCTGGGCGCATGTGCGTGCGTGCCCAAGATCCCAAGAGGAGAATGGAGTAAGGATGGCGGCGTGACCATCCCCTCTGGGGGGTGATTTCTCGCTTTCTGTCTCTATGTCTCTTTCTGTCTGTCTGGTGAGTGCACGCGCCCTATAGCAAAAAAACCTCTCCAAAAAAATGAAAAAAAAAAAAGTCATGTTTTTGCATAGAAAACATAGAAAAATATTTCATGACTTTTTTTTTTTTTTTAAAGAGAGATTTTTGCTATAGGGTGCATGTGCTTGCCAGAGAGCCAGAGAGAGCCCAGAAAGCCAGACATCCCCAGTGGGGATGGCCATGCTGCAATCCCTTCCATTCTGTTCTTGGGATTTGGGGCACATATACACATTTGCCTGATATGTTTTAACCCGCTGGGTCTGGGACTCGAACCACAGGTGATATATGGGAGTCCAGTGATATAACCACTATGCCATCTGATGATCCCATGTCATGACTTTTCTGACAACCTAATACAGTGGTATAGTATTTGTATATAACCTATGCACATCTTCCAGTATACTTCAAATCATCTCTAGATTGTACACTAATGCGATGTAAAAGCTATGCAAATAGTTGTTAAAATTTATATATTTTTAATTCCCAAGGGGTTTGTGTGCTCATCCAAAAGACAGAAAGAGAGAACAAATCAACTGCCAGTGAGGTGTGGTCATGCTACAATCCCTTCTCCTCCATTTCTGTCTCTTTGGGCCTTGGCAGATGTGCACACACACATGCCCAGTCTGTTTCCTAAGCTGCTGGCCTGGGACTCAAACAGTGGTCAACCATGTGGCATCTGGTTCTCTTACCCAGTAGACGTTGGAACCAGCCCTCAACTTTATAGCTTAGGAAATAATGACAAGGTAAAAAAAAAAATCTGGGAACCAGCAGTTAGCATAATGGCTATGTTGCTGGACTCCCACGTAGTCGACCGCGGTTCACGTCCCGGACCTGGTGGCTTAAATCTCACGCCGGGCGCGTGTGCATGCGTGCCCGAGATCCCGAGAGGGGAATGGAGGAGAAGGGATTGCGGCGTGACCATCCCCCCTGGGGGGTGATTTCTCGCTTTCTGTCTCTATGTCTCTCTCTGTCTGTCTGGCGAGCGCACGCGCCCTACAGTGAAAATCTCTCCAAAAAAAAAAAAAATCTGTTCATATTCAGCACAGGTGCAACCATTTTTTTCCCCAGTATTTTGATCCATGGTTGGTTGAATCTGTGGATGCAGAACCCACAGATACAGAGAGCCAATTGTAGTCCATTTAGAGCAGTGCTGTCCAATAGAAACAGAATATAAGCCATATACGTATGTCACTTAAATTTTTCCACTAAACACATTTTAAAAAGTAAAACAATTGAAATTCACTTTAATAATATTTTTTAAACTCAGTATATCTAAAATATTATCATTTTCAACATAGAATCAATATAAAAATTAAGATATTAATTCTTTTCCTTTTAAGTCCTTGAAATCTGGTATTTTATACTTACAGAACATCTGAATTTGGATTTAGCCACATTTCAAGTGCTCAGTAGCCACATGTGGTCAGTGGCTGCCATATTGGACAGCATAGATCTAGGGCCCACCCTTACAGGTAGTCAAGTAAGAATGCAAACATTTTCCTGCAGGTAATTAAGCCATTTTATCTGTCCATATTTCCCCACAATTGCAATGTCTGTATTTATTGTACTTTCGTGCTTTAAACTTGTTTCACACCCCTCTCTGCCCCATTCCACCTGTCATCTTTCTTGGAATTTTTTTTCTTCTACCCACATCTGAAGATATCTCCCAAGACTTACTTTCTGGCCCTCTACTTATCCTATTCTATATCTGTCCTTAAAAAATCGTGCCCCAAAGTAGCTTCAGCTGCCACGCATATGTATTAATAGATGACACTCAGACCAAATTTTTAGTCTTATTCTCCATCCACAAAGATTGCATTCTTCAGGATTGCTTCAGTGGGCTGCCCTATTTACACTGAAATTTTTACATTAAAATAATTATCTCTCCATTAATTTCCTTCCTGCATATAAATTTCCTTTTAAAATGTTCAATTATTGATTTTTCACTAAACCTCCAGGCTTGCCACCATGGAGTGCAAATGCTGAAGATTCCCTAAGCACTCCACAATGTATGGCTCATTTACTGGAGATTTTATAGTGCACTCGAAGAACAAGAAGTATCTTTGTAGTATGGATATATTTTTCCATTTAGTCCCATGACAGACTGTTTCATTTATCCACGTTTACTGTGGAATACCAAATATGTCCATCTTAAGAGAAAGTTTAGAAAATTACCCCGTGAGCTATCTGGTCCACCAGATCTCATCTTTGGAGCCCATTCTGGGATTGTGTGGTGCTAGTCTTGGGCCTGCACACACCTGACTTTGTTCTGACTGATGCTACTCAGGGGTCTGCTCAGTCCAGACCTTTAACTGATTAGGCTGACAGAGCTGCTTTTCTGGAAAGTTGGTTTGTGTATGTGTATAGAAAACAGTAAAAGGACAGCTTTTTCTGTAGGAGGCCACCAAGAAATGGTCATCTCCATCAACATCTGGAGTCAGCACCATTGCCTTGAAAACTCCAATTTGCCAAGCTAGAGACAAGGAAGAAGCCACTTGCTCCTTTTTCAATACTTCATTAGCTCTAGAATATATTCCCAGGTGTGCGTGCATGCATGCGTGTGTGTGTGTGCTTGTGTGCGTGCGTGCATGTGTGTGTTTATATACTTAGGATGTACATCATGGCTTCTCAAGGTGATGGGTGATGTCATTCCAAGGGTCAGTGGATTGGGTACCTGCCAGTTTCCTGATCCTTGCCTGAGCTTCCTTGATTCTATGAGGGAAGAGACAAAGTGGGATCAATTATCACCCCCTTATGTACTCAACTCTACTGTCAGCCTGAGTTGTGGCTGAGACTAGGTGGCCACACGCTGCAGTCTTCCATTTTTTATAACAGTTGAGAGAGTCACGAACAAAGGAAGTTGTGTGTCAGAGAAGGATCCCTCACTGCCTTTTATGAATCCTGCATCATCCCAACCCTTAGTGAACTTCTTTGGTCCACAGAGGCTCGGCACTGGTCAACCAGCAAACGGGGTTACTAGCCATTCCCCAAATGGCCAGTGTTGAGGGAAGTGGGATAGAGATGGGGAGACTAAGAACCTTAGTAATGTGGTTCTTTGAGGGCTTGGAGGCTGGGGCAGAGTGGAAACCTGGCATGTAGAAGACCAGAGCCAAAGGAGAGAACATGGACTTAGGCAGAGAGGCTGTGGTCAGGAAAGCAAGGACACCCAGAGGCAGAAAGAGAAGCTGAGCTGTTTAATCATCTCCTTGGCCAGATTCAAGGCTGTGGTTGACCCTGAATAACTCACACCTGGAAGTCACTGAGAGCAGCTGGAGATAGATTGGCCACTTGAATCAGAGGATGAGGGAAGGTAGGAAGGGGGAGCTTAGGCACCTCTGACTCTGTCATCTTGCACTCTTGCCCCCAGGTCCTGCTTCAGCTCTGAGAGATTCCTGGCTGGTCCCCAGAGGCAAGGAACTGGATGGTGTGCCCCAGCTGTGGTGAGAAGGACCCTGAGGTGGGGGTAGCCATTCCCCAAATGGCCTGTGTTGAGGGTGCGGTGGTGTCCGCATTAGTGGGGTATAGAGAGGCATAAGGCTGGGGAAGAGGGAAGAAGAGGGAGTGGGGCAGTAGAATTGGGGGTTGCCTGGGTCCCACCACAAGTCTAGAGTTAAATAGCAGAAGAGGGTTGTCCTTGGAAACACTGAACTTGTCCCCGGTGACAGTTCCTGGTGATGGGTTGACCTTGGCAACAGACCCTAGCAGCAGGTAATTGTCCTGACAAGAAGGTGGTCCCTGTCAACAGTCCCTGGCAGTTTCCTAACAGAGGGAGGGAGCTGGCCTGGGACTCTTGCCCCTGACTACTTGTTCTTCTTGAAGAAGCTGAAGCGTTTTTCTCGCTCTCGTTCTCTGCCATCCTTGCCACGAAGCACGACAGGCCCCTCAGCCCCAACTGGTGATACTGGGGGCATGGTCATAGCCCGGGTCATGCCCCGGGGGCCACTGGGCACCACTGGCTCTTCTGGCTCTCCAGCAGCAGAGGATGCAGTAGCAATGGCCGCATTTACCACCCGCAGCCATGAGCTCATCTCTGCCTGCGGGGGGGGACAGAAAGGCAATTGGTCAGCTTAGAACTTGTGCTGGGGCAGCCAGTGGCAGACAGAGCAGGCAAGCAGAAAAATAGGGGTCAGAAAAATTATCTGTTTCATATCATTGGGAGAAAAAAGACCCTTTTAAGATAGGAAACATGTCTTGGTGTCACCTTCACAGATGTCCAATTGGCTGTGGACTGTCTTAATACAAAGAATGAGACACAACACCAGGACAGAGAAAGAAGGGGAAGGAAGGGGAATCTGCAACCAGAGGGTTCTTTTTTTTTTCTTTTTAAGAGATTTTTGCTACAGGGCACGTTCGTTTGCCAGAGTGACAGAAAGTGAGAAATCACCCCCCAGAGGGGATGGCCATGCCACAATCCCTTCTCTTCCCGGGATCTTGGGCATGCATGCACACGTGCCCGGCGTGAGTTTTAAGTCACCAGGTCCAGGACTCAAACCACAGTTGACTACATGGGATTCTAGCAATGTAACCATTATACCATCTGCTGGTCCCACCAGAGGGTTCTAAGAATGGCACAGAGAGATAGGAGCATGGAGGAGATAGGGGCAACTCACCTCGTCCTTGGCCTGGAATAAATATTCTTTTCCATCCTGTAAGCTGTTGGGAGAAAGAAGTCACAGGCAGATCAGCTGTTTGCCAGATCAGCACTGGTGAGAGCTCAATTATAACTCAGAAATCAGGCTGGGAAAATGGCCCACTGCAGCCCTCAGAGCCAGATCAGACATGTCGTGCACATTCTTCAGATTCCCAGGACTGTACAAAAGCAAATCCTTTCTGACTGGCTGCAGAGGACAGGTTGAAAATCCTCCCTTCAGAAGCAAGCCTCCTGTCTGCTGCTTACTGGCAGGCAGGGGCAGGCCCTGGAAGTCCCCAGAGGCAGAGGCATGCAGAGCCCTGCTTTCAGATTTTCCACCCTAGAAAACTTTTTAGCGGGAGACTGTCAGTTACCAGATCTTGGGTCCTCTAGTTACCTGAGGGTGGGATACAACCTAGAGTTTCCCTCCTTCCCACTCATCTTTTTTTTTTTTTTGAGAGGTTTTAGCTATAGGGCACATGCACTCGCCAGACAGACAGAGAGACAGAGAGACAGAAAGTGAGAAATCACCCCCCAGGGGGGATGGTCATGCTGCAATCCCTTCTCCTCCATTTTCCTCTCAGGATCTTGGGCATGCACGCACACGCACCTGGCGTGAATTCTAAGCCACTGGGTCCAGGACGCGAACCGCGGTCGACTACATGGGAGTCCAGTGACATAGCCATTATGCTAACTGCTGGTTCCCCTTCCCCCTCATTTTCATCCAAGTGCCTGCTTGGTCTCTCCATTCAGATGCTCCTTATAGGCAACTCCCCTCCTGAACCCACACGTTGCCCTTAAATTAAGATATCTCGATGCATGGATGACTGATCAGCCTGTGCACACACATAAGCTAGCTCAGGGCTTGCCTTGTGTCACTCCCAACTTCCCTCCCATCCTGAGCACACCGTCCTGTTCCTACCCCAACTTGAAGACATGTTTGCGCTTTCGATAATCAAAGGCAACGCTGCCCTGGGCCCTGGCCAGGCTGACAGGCACTTCTCCGTGGTATGGCACTCCTGTGCTGGCTGCCTTCGCGTCCTTGTAAAAGCCAAGGCTCCCACGCCGCAGGACACAGTACACGTTCTGCCAAGACCTGGGTGGGACACAGTGTAGGTCAGGAGGCTCTGCAGGGCCTATAGCTGGGATTCCTTTGGGCTTGCTAGGGCTTCCATTTCCACTCCAGTCTTTGGAGTCACCATCTCTGTACTCATTTAGTCCTCCCCTGAAGCCCCACTCTGGTCCTGATATTGAATGTGTCCCAGAGGACACATCCAGAAAGGGCATTCCTTCCTCTCTAAGAAGCTCCAGGGAAACCTCCTGAGAAGGTAGGAATCTGAGAGACCACAAGTGTCAAGGAGTCAGACCCAGTACCTGTTGGCAGCCTTCTTGCCAAAGGCCTCCATCTCCTGTTTGCGACACAGCATCCCCTCCATCTGTTCCTGGGCAGAGACCTCTGGGCCTCGAGAGGGCAAAGTGGCAATGTGGGCTGACTCAGAGGACCTGCTCTGGGGCATTGCTGGGCCCTGTGTCCGGGCCTGCTTCTCTCCCCGTTGCCTATTGGATTCATCTCCTGTACTAGACACCTATGAGGAAAAAAGGATGAGAAGGGAGATACTCTTTTTGGGTTTCATGAAGCTTGATGTCCAAACCTGATTTTCCCATCCCCAACTTTCCTTTGATCTTCTGCTCTCTCCCATCCCCACCCCAGGATCCCCAGTTATCAATACCCACACCTTCCTAAGGGGAAACTCACAGGCCCTTCTGGGAAGCTGCCCTGCTCAAGTCTCTGTTGTTCCATCAGGGGCTGCAAGGACAAGAAGCTGTAAGAGGATGTGTTGGGGAGCTAAAATTTTGGGTGCATGGGGACTGCAGGGTTACCTGTGAGGACTCTGCATCTGTGCAGACGCCATTAACGCTGGGCGCTTGTGTGGATGGTGGCAGCCGTGACTGGGTTCTGGAATGGCTGAAGGTAATAGAATCATTAGTCCTTGGATTGCTTGGGCTTAACCTCATCCTTTTAGCCCAGGTGTCCCAGCTCTCACCCATCCCAGGTGGCATCAGGAACTGTCTGGCCACCCCATTGGTCCCCTTCAGGCAGACTGGCTGTGGGTTCTGGAGTAGGGGGCTGTTTCCTCCGTTCCTCTTCCTCCCTTTTTCTCTTCCGCTCCTTCTCCCGCTCCTCCAGCTGTCAAAGAGTGCTGAGGTCAATGTAAAAGGTTTCATTGAAGAGGATCAGGGTGTTAGGGAAAGCTGAATTGTCTCAGTTCTAGTCTCATGAGATAGGAAGAATGGAGAACAGAATTTGAAAGAAGGCACGGATAAGAAGCAATGGGGGAGATGGTGTCTGGGAGCATCACCCAGGGGAACTGATGACTCTCAAACTTATGGTGTCAACAGGGTGCTGTCAGCTCACATCTGGGAGATGCTGGTGCAGTGGGAAGAGAAGAAATGTCTTCTCTAAGTAGGAGAACACACAGGCCTGGGGGGCAGTTAGGTCGTGGTGGGCATCCTAGGGTCCAGTAGCCCTCACCGCAGTGAGCTTCTCCAGTGCACTGAAACGCTCCTCCCAGGCCACTGCTGACTTCTGGAAGGCTTCATGCCGCTTGATGAGGCTCTCAACTTCATCAACTGTGCAACCCAGCTCAGCACTCCGCACTAATGGCTCTTGGCTACACAGCCACGCCTCTGCCATCCCCGCGTCTCTCCCAAACATGAGCACCTCCAAAACTGTCAGGATTCAGGGTCACAAACAGATAACAGATTAGAGTGTGGACACAAAGAAGGCCATTGCCCCAGTGCAGTACCAGCCAGTGTCAAGGGTAGGCACTTAAATTTCAAACCCAGGGTTCCTGGTCTGGCCTACTTTGGAAACTGCAGGATGTGAGGCCCTTGGTCCCTCCTCCTAGGATGTAGGGTCCCCACGGTAACTTACCAAGCTGGAGCCAGTCCATCTTCTCCTGCCACTTATCAGCTGTCTCCTGGCGCCGGGCCTGTAGCTGAGATAGCTTCTCTGAGATCTGGGGGTAGAGATGTGAGTTAGCACCCAGGGGGGCTTTTCAGAGTTCTTGGTGGTGGGAGAGGGCCTAGTAGTTTCTGATACCATGAAGCAGACAGTTCTGGGAGATAGAGAGGATGTAGGAAATCCCTGAACAGCTCTGAGGGGGAGAGAGTAAAATATTTCTTATGAAGAAATAACAAGATGGGGCCAGTAGGTGGTGTGGTGGTTAGGGCACTGAACTCTCACACTGCCAACCACAATTTGAGTCCTGGACTTGGTGGCTTGCTTTTTTATTTTTTTAAGAGCAAGAGAGATTTTTAAAAAAGAATTATTTTATTTATTTATTCATTTAATTTGACCAGAGAGAGAGAGAGGGAGGGAAAGTGAGAAAGCAAGCCACTAGGTCCAGGACTCGAACTGTGGTCAGCCATGTGGGAGTGTCCAGTGCCCCAACCACCATGCCATTTGCTGGTCCCCCAGAGAGAGACTTTTGCTATATAGGTCACGTGCGCTTACTGGAGAGACAGAAAGATAGAAAGCGAGAAATCACCCCCAAGGGGAAATGGTCACACCACAATCCCTTCTCCATTCTCCTCCTGAGATTTTTGGGCATACATGCACATGTGTCTGGCATGACTTTAAGCTGCCAGGTCTGGGACTTGAACCACAGTTGACTACATGGGAGTCCAGTGATGTAACCATTATGCCATCTGCTGGTCCCAATAAATAATTTTTTAAAATGACTTAAAAAAAAAGGAAGAAAGAAAGAAAGAACAAGAGGAAGTAGAAAGACTCAAGGAAATCAGCATTAAGCCCTGCATGGTGAGGATGGCCAGGCCACAGCAAGCCTCACCCACCTCTTCGGCTGCATAATGGCTCCTGGATAGCAGCTCCTGCCCCATGTCAATACAGGAAGAGAAGCGGTCTGCTCTGGCCTCTATCTCTGCCTTGATGCCTTGTTGGTTCTTGATGACTAGATCCGCAGAGGACACATCTCTGGGGGGACAGAAATATTGTCACCTACTGCACACAGCCCCATCACAGTTGCCAGCCCATATAACTGGCAGAAGCTGCTAGGCACAGTGGGTCTTACCGTGGTCTCTCCTGGGCATCCATCTGCAGGTTAACACCATCCATCCACAGCATCAGCTCCCGAACAGCCTTGAAGAAGCGGAACTTGTCTGTGGTGTCCAAAAGTAGCTGGCGGCGGGCGGCAGAGCTTCCCTGTAGCTGGGCCCATGCTTCGGCTACGGCCTGCATGTGACGGCCAATCTCCTCAGCCTTGTCTCCAGCGTAGGCCTTCTGGAGCCGGTGGCCATCATCCTGCACTTGTTGGACCTATAGGGCCCCAGGTCAGAGTCAGGCAGAGCATGGAAGTTCTGAGAAGATGCATCCCCTTGATGCTGACCACTATTCTTTGCCTTCTGCCCTGTGATCAGATGAACAGGCAGGAGGAGGGGCAAAGGGAGAGGGGCCAGGGAAGATGAAGGCAGGCACCCTGCCATATTCTGCTCTGTTGAGTACCATCTGGGGCCTGGCCTTAGCCCAGGGAGGGAACTTTAAAAGGGCCACCAGCCTATTGAGTTTTCAGAGGCCTCCCTAGGACATGAGGACCTTGGAGATTGCTAGAATGAGATATTCAGACTGAATATGGATTTGTGTGGGGGCTACCTGGGTTTCAATGGTTAAAGGAAAGATTTACGTGAATTTTGTGTAGGTTTAGAGCTCTAGCTGAGGTGGCACCAACAGGCAGATTTTAGTGTAATATGAAGAGTCTCCTAGGGTCCAGCAGGTTGTGTAATGATTAAGGAGCTGGACTCCCATATGGCAACCGTGGTTCAAGTCCCAGACCTGGCAGTTTGCTTTCTTACTTTCCCTCTCTCTCTGGTCAAATTAAAAAAAAAAAAAACAACAATAATTGGGACCAGCAGTTGGAGTAATGGCTATGTCACTGGACTCCCATGTAGTCGACTGCAGTTCGAGTCCCAGACCTGGTGGCTTACACTCATGCCAGGTACGTGTGTGTGCATGCCCAAGATCCCGAGAGAAGAATGGAGGAGAAGGGATTGCGGTGTGGCCGTCCCCCCTAGGGGGTGATTTCTCGCTTTCTGTCTATCTCTCTTTGTCTTTCTGGCGAGCGCGTGTACCCTATAGCAAAAACCTCTCCAAATAATAATAATGATAATAATAATAATAAATAAAATAAATAATTATTTTTAAAAAAGTCTTCTAGCTGTTGGGGCTACCTGAAAATGTCATATGCCCTTAAGAAGACTTGTCATTAAAAGTGTAAACATAGGGGACTAGCAGTCGGCATAATGGCTATGTCGCTAGACTCCCATGTAGTCGACCGCGGTTCAAGTCCTGGACCTGGTGGCTTAAACTCACGCCAGGCGTGTGTGTGTGCATGCCTAAGATCCCAGGAGGAGAATGGAGAAGGGATTGCAGCATGGCCATCCTCCCTTGGGGGTGATTTCTCACCTTTTGTCCCTCTGTCTCTTTCTGGTGAGCACATGAGCACAAGTGCCCGATAGTAAAAACCTCTCCCCCCCCAAAAAAAAGAAAAAAAAGTGTAAACATAGGACCAGCAGATGGTGTAATGGTTACATCACTGGACTCCCACATGGCCATATGGCCGACTACAGTTCAAGTCCTAAACCTGGTGGCTTAAAACTCAGGCTGGGTATGTGTGTGTGTTGCCCCCAAGATCCCAAGAGGAGAACGGAGGAGAAGGGATTATGGCATGGCCATCTCCCCTGGGAGGGTGAGTTCTCGCTTTCTGGGACCAGCAGAAGGTGTAATGGTTACATCACTAGACTCCCACATAGTTGACCGCCCACCCTATTTCCCACAGAATTTCCTCTCAGCCTTCCCCACCTCCTCATGCTTGGGTCAGACCTGGGCACTGAGGGCCTGGATGTCATGCTCATAGGCACAATGTCGGCGCTGCAGGGCCTCGGCAGCGTTGAGGTCACGGCCGGTTCCATCTGGAAGTTGTTGTTGCTTGTGTTGCACCCGTGCCAGGGCCTGGCGGGCCCCATGAAGGAAGCGCTGCAGCTCATACGCAGCGGCCAGCACCTGGCCCCGTGTGTCCAGCAGCTCGAGCAGGTCAGCCCAGGCCTCGTTGAGACTGTCCTTCCACTCGGCCACGGTAGCCCGTGCGGCATGGCCCCCAGCAATGAGCCCATTGGCAAGTGCATTGGCACTATCGACACGCTCCTGACCGATGGTGCTTGTGTCTCGGGAGAACTCTCGGAATTTGTCCCGGAGCATCTATGGGAGGTAGCAGTTGTACAGAAAATGCTGGTGGATATAGTCCCTGCCTGACAGAGCAAATCCTCCCCTTTCCCAGACTCAGAACCCACTTCTCTCTCCTGGGCCAATGGGCTGGAATAGATTTCCTTGCTAAAATTGGGTTAGTGAGGAGATGTTTCCCATTCACCCTGTGTTTAACTGATGCCCCCCACCCCAGCAGTAGCCTTTGGAGGCCCCTGGAACAATTAGCCCTCAGCCAAGTATACCCTAATGCTATTTCTGCACTGATGAAGGTCTAAGCCCCCAGACAGTGGAGGGGAATCTAAAGCTCACCCTGTTTAGTTGAGTTCTGTTGAAAGAGAGTGATTGGTTATTTCTTTTTCTGCCTTCACCTGTGCTTAATCCTATGTCCCCCTTTCTGCACAACCCTTAAATGATATGCCTGAAAACCTCAGAGGACTGCCCCTCAGCAGGATTTTTAAACCTAGGTAATCTGCCCGGCACACCCAATGGGTTCCCCTGATACTCACTGTCACATGCTCATAGTCCTGGCCCAGCTCATGAGAGGCTGCCACCACCTCGCGCTCCTGGATCCATTGCTCCAGGTCATCCAGCTCACGGCGTAGCTGGCATAGCCGGAGGTGCTCCTGCAGGCGTTCTCGACGCTCTCCGGCCAGCTCCTTCAGGCTGGCATACAGTTTGTCCACCTGGGCTTGGCGAATTGATAGCCGCGTGCTACAGGACAGTGGGGGAAGCACCGTGGGGCTTAGGAGATGTTGCTCTGACCCCAGCCTATTCTGTGGAGTCCTGTCCTATTTGTCCCCCAGTAGCTCACCGAGTTCCTGCTTCTCCAGCTTTCTAGATGTGCTCTACACACAGAGTACAGAAGGCTCCACAATCCCTGCACCTTCCTGGAATGAAGGTGCCCTCTGCCCCATGGTCTGAGACCCTTTGTGCCTGCTGGGCTCACCTCTCTGGGTGGTCGTGGTCAATCATCTCTTGGCTGCTGGCTGCTAGCTGGTGGATGGTCTGGGCATAGTCAGCCAGGGCTTGCTCCAATACCTGATGCTTCTTCACCTCTGCCTGGGCACTCAGCTCATCCTGGGGGAAGTGACAGTAGGCACCAGGGAGGTGGGACCAGGAGGAGGAAGAATTGGCCACACAGACTGGGCCCTGCCCTGGCTCTCACCTTGGCTTTCTCCTGGCCCATCATGTGTAATTCCTGCTCACCCATCCAGGCCTCTGCCTCGGCAGCATCGCGGTAGAACTGCTGGGCCCGCATGGCCTCCTCAAGTCGTTTCCCTCGAAGTTCCAGCTCATGGCCCAGGCGTTTCCACATTTCTTGTAGCTCAGCCAGCTCTGGGCCTGCTGCTGCTGCACCCAGAGCACGCTGCCTCTCTGTCAGGTCAGCAATCCGGGGCTCATGGCCCTGTATCTCCTTCTGCAGGGTCTGTTCACAACAGCAGCAGAAGAAAAACACAGAAAGGCTTGTTACGGGAGCCCAGACCTTCCCTTCTCCTCAGGCCTACTTAACACAATACCCCTTCACATTCAAGCCTCTCTTCCTTCCTGAGCCCTCTTCATTTCCCCTCCTTTCTGGCCCAAGGATGTAATGGCAATGCCCCTTCAAGCCTCCCAAGGAAACCCACCCTCTCCAAGCCAGGAAAGGGGAACCAGTGAAGTCTACAGCTATACTCAGTACTGAAGTGGGGTCAGAAAAACCCAGGTCTTGAAAAAAACAGATATCCAAGTCTGGAGAGGCTCTTGGGAAGTTTCCTTTTGCCTTTAGCCCCTGCCTCACCTGGTTTTTCTTCATGAGGAGCTGGACACTGGGCAGGTCCTTGCCATGTTCCATGGAGCTGGCCATGGGCAGACGCTCTGTCACCCACAGCTGGATGAGAAATAAGGGGTCAGTGCAGGTCCAGGGCAAAACAAGTGTCAGGGGTTGGATGGTGGAGATACCCAGAGCTACTGGAATGTGTGGAGGAATCAATCATCTCTGGTTCTGGGGTAAAGGGACCTAGAAGTATCCCCGTTTTCCTAGAGGGGAGATTTTATTTTATTTTTTATTATTATTTTTTTGAGGTTTTTGCTATAGGGCGCGTGTGCTCGCTAGACAGAGAGAGAGACAGAGATACAGAAAGCGAGAAATCACCCCCCAGGGGGGATAGTCACGCCGCAATCCCTTCTCCTCCATTCTCCTCTCGGGATCGTGGGCACGCACGCACACGCGCCCGTTGTGAGTTTTAAGCCACCGGGTCCGGGACGCGAACCGCGGTCGACTACGTGGGAGTCCAGCGACATAGCCATTATGCTAACTGCTGGTTCCCTGCCCGGCGTGAGTTTTAAGCCACCAGGTCCAGGACTCGAACCATGGTCGACTACATGGGAGTTCAGCGACATAGCCATTACGCCAACTGCTGGTCCCCCTAGAGGGGAGATTTTAAACACCAAGGGAAGAGGGAACAGAGTACTTTTGGCATTTGCCCAGAATCCAGGAAGGAGGTTGGAGAAGACAGGTGACTATTTTCTTAAGATGAAGGCTATCCCACTCCTGGCCTCTGGGACTCACAATTTCATCCTCCACATCTCGGTGGAACTGATGTTGTTCGCGAGAAGCTTGTAGATGCTGGCAGCGTTCCTTCATGGGCTGGCACAGTGCCCTGAACTTCTCCTCCACAGCTCTCGAGGTCCTTTCCACCTCCCCTGCACCTTGGTCCTCCTGGGCCAGAGCTTTTGCCTGGGCCTGGATCGCCTCCACCTCCTTTTCTCTCACAGCCATCTCCCGCTCTAGCATCTGCAAACCCAGAGCAAGGAGGAAATGTTAGTACATTTTTACTTTCAAACTCACAGAAGACACTAGTCTATAACAAGCCAACTATGATTTCTTATCCATCCCTATGGCTTTAGAAAGAGCATCCCTTCAAGGCCTGGCTCAAGTGTATCTCAAGCTTTAATACACGTAACAATCCAGAGGAGTCTGGTAATTATGCCAATTATCACATTATTGTCTCTCAGTCTCAAATCCAAGTACTTCAGTTCCACATCCACCTTTGCCCTGCTTTGAGACACTGGAACTGAACTCTTAAAATATTTCTCCTTTTCCAATTGGTGCGATGCTAGGGCTTGTCAGTAGAGGGCAATGGAGGGGCACCACAAAGCACCAGAGAGGAAGAGGGTTCTGTGGTTCCGGTGTGCTTTTCTTCTTGCTCCTAAGCAAAAAGTGTGCAAGAGATCCAGTGATTCTTCCCCGCTAGCATGTGTTGCTGGCATTCCAGTAGCAGCTTCCTGCTGGGAGCTTTGGCTTGCCAGCTTCCGACTTGCTCTGTCCCATAATTCCTCAGCAAATTTCTAGGCCATTCAGTTGGCCTTTGCCTTCTCCAATGAGGTCTGAAACGCAGCTATCTTGTTCTTTCCTTGGAAACTTTTCCTTGGGTCTAGAGATAATAGCTGCTCCCTACACCTGTTATTCCTGTATTCTATAGAGCAGAGGTCACCGAATCCAGCCCACTGCCTATTTCACTTCTTTTTACTAAAGCTTCTCTTCCCAAATTACTAGTCTGGCCTCTGTCTCTTGTCATTACCCTGACTGACACATGCCCCTAGAGAGTCTGATACAGTGGCTCTATAGAAAACACTCTGAGTCATTCCAATAAAGATGTTACTTGTCAGGCCTAAGAATGACTTCTCAAAATCAAGAACTAGACTCTTCCTCTCTTCACCATTCCCACCAAAGGCCCACATATACCTGCTGTTTCTTGAGTAGAATGTTGACACTGGTAAGATCCTTGCCATAGTCATCAGAGTGTAGCTGGGCCTGCAGGCTCTCCAGCCAGCTTTCCAGGGCTGAGCAGCTTTGGGCGAACAGCTCGGCTCGGTTGGCATCAAAGAGGCTGCGGGCCTTGGCCTGGGTGGTGGTCTCCAGCTCATCCCAGCGCCTATGCAGGTCCCCCAGCTTGTCTGACACCAGAGCTTTCAGCTCTGGCTTCTCAAGAGTCAGCTCCCGCCCTTCCTGGGTGGTATGACAAAGGAGGTATAAGTGCCAGAATTAGATACCTCTGAGCTCTCTAAGCTGATAGCAGGCCAGGGGCTTATGGGGCAGTAGTGACCTGAAGCGTGGGCAATCTCTCCAAGTTCTTGCATGCTCTTGTTAGCATATTCTTCCCAGAGGTTTTACACCCCTGTTAAACTGATTAACCCCTCATTGCTGATTAAACCCCACTTCTTCAAGGTCCAGCTCAGACCTCATTTCACTGAAGACGCCATTGCAGTTTTTCCTTATCGTGGGTTCCTGGTGCCATGGTTTCTAGTGTTATGTTGTATGTGGACTTGTCTTACTGCTATCCTATCACGTTTCTCAACTCATTACCCCTCCCTTGAACTACAGCAACTGAATCCCATCTGTTTTCTCTACTTCTGACCTTCTTACTGATGGACTTTCTGGGGGAGGAGTGAGAAGATGAGCTGGAAGTGCCAGAGGCAATGCCCCAGGAGCAGCCCTCAACTATTGACAGAGGGGGAGTTGCTGCCTAAAGATCCAGCATCCTCATGCTCTGGCTAGAATGGTGCTGATGTGTATCCTATGTGTATCCTATGCCGTATCCCAGAGTGCCCTAGCACTGCTGCTGTGATAGAAGATACTTTAGCGACTGCCATCCCTTCCGTATCTCGATTCTCCTTCTCTCCCTAGTGGTGCTTCCTGGGATCACCTCCTACCCTAAACTCCAAATTCAGACACTGCCTTCAGGTCATTTCACACATGGCTGTCATGATGAAGGGCACCAAAGGCTAGCACTGCTTGGGTAACTTCACAACCTCCAGCATAACCCACACGTTAAGCACATCCTTATTGGTCATCAGGGCTTTTCATGAACTGGCCCAGCATGTTCTTCCACTCTTTCTTTCATGGGGCTCCTTTGCATTCTTTGCTCCTGCCACACTGACTTACCCCCTTGTTCCCATACAGGCACCCCACTTTCACACCCCTCACTTTCTTTTGATACTGTTTCCTCCATCTATAATAGAAACATCTCTTCTCCAGGACCTCTGCTTGTTCAAATTCTAGTTATCCTTCATGGACGGCCCTGGAGCCTCCTGCTCCCATCTCTCCCCTCTCCTCAGTCTCCAGGTTTTCTCAGGCTTCCTCATCATCGTCTACTCTGAATGTAATTTAGCCCTATGTGTACAGGCTCATGTCCTGGCCATCTATTGTTTCCTGAGGGTGGGGCCCACAACGGAATCACCTTTGTTCCCTACCAGTGTAAATACAATGTTTTATACATAACAGCACCAAGTAAATATTTGCTGAACAAATGGAAAAACTGAAAACACAATGGTCTTTTCTACCCAACCATCATGCCCTCAAGGGAAGCAAAGCATCTTTTTATAGCCTAGCAGCACCTTGCCGAGTGTTGTGCTCATTGCTTGTTTTTTGAAGATAAAGTTTTATTGGAGCATAGCAGGCTCATTAATTTGTGTATTGTGTGTCTGCTTTTGCACTACAAAGGCAGAGATGAGTAGTTGCAACAGAAATGATATGGCCCACAAAGCCTAAAAGATTTACTATCTAACCTTTACAGAAAAAGTTTGCAGACCCCTGCTGAAGAGTGTTTTCCTGCCCTGTACCCAGAAACAGTTATCTTGTAACGAAGCTGCAGTTTGGCTCTCTACTAATTTGTACTTTTTCAGAATTCTAGAATCACACTGTCCCACAGCCCATAGACACTTATTCCCTAGGCCACAACTCTCTACCTTGGAACTGTGGCACCAGAGGCCCCATGATCTCTAACCCTGAATAAAACATTCTGGAGCCAGGTCCCTGCCCTGTGCTGTAACTAGGTTGCCCAGAGGCAACCCCAAAGTCTCGCTTCCTGTCACACCACTCACCTTGTCTACCTTGTCCAACCAGTCCTTGTTGGCCGCCAGCTCGGCCATGAATGCCTGGTGCTTTTGCCACTTGGTGTGTAGGTTGCGGGCTTCATCGTAGGATACATCCTGGGCAGTCAGCATCTTCTCGTCAATCCAGAGTTTCAGCTGACCAAACACAGAG
>NW_006209345.1:3752069-3782405 GCF_000334495.1 Tupaia belangeri chinensis | reverse complement strand
GAATGCAGAAGAGCAGAGGATATTTCAGAAGGCGGGAATTGGGGCATAAAAGGGGGCGAGGGTGAGCCAGAGGAAGTGTAGACTTGGGAGGAAGCCATGAAGGAGCTCACACATTCTACTAACACTGTAGTACACTTATTCTAGGCTCAAAGAGGGAGACATGGATTGTGGGAAAGGGACGACTAGAAAACGTCATGGGGGACATCAGGAAACTGAGAGCCTCACCTCATGACAATCTTGTAAGAAATGCTGCTGCCCTCGGTTGTCCCGGAGACGGCCCAACAGCTGCTGCACTGCTTCTTGATTCTTCTTGTGTCTGCAATGACAGCCCCTTGTGAAACCCTTGAATTTGCTATGCAGGGGTTCTGACCCTTTAGCTAACCTGGAAGCCATCAGTCCTCCTACTGTGGGGCTATACTTCTAGGAGCACAAGACCGTTCAGGAATTCTGATTTCCAGGCCTGCTAGCTTAGTTTGACTTCATTTTGCCCTAGTGGGGAGGTGAAACTTTTAGCTCAGGGTTGAGTCCCTCCCTCTCCAGCCACCTGGCTCTTCTTCTTCTACTTATTTGTTGGCGCCCACCCCCATCTGTTGTTCTGCCTGTGCCACATTCTCCACCACTGAGGCCATCTGCTTTCACTTGTCTCCCTCGTGGGCTCCTATTTCTCTCATACCTCCTCTCAATGGAGCCTGCCTTCTCTTGAATCTTCTCGGCATGGATATTGCCCTCAGACACCAGCTGGCGCCCAGCCTCCAAGAGCCCACGGATTCGCTCCCCACTGGCATCCATGGTGCTCATGAAGTCTTCCAGTTTTTTTATGGCAGCATCAGCAGCCTGGAGTGTCCCTGGCATCTCCGTATGTGATAGGACATATTCCTGTGTAGAAGGGGTAAGATGGCTCTCAGTTCTCAAAGCATAATCCAAACCTCAGAAGGAACCTCCTGCCACATCTGAGACACAGGGGCCCACTGGAGATAGGGTGAGTAGCTTGCATAGCTCTGAAGATAGAGGTGGAGGGTACCTGCTGATATGGAGTCTCAGAAAGTTACCAGAGAGCTGAGCTGGAGGACTTCACCTGTCTAAATTCTGTTTCACCTTATTTTAGCTACTGATTTGGTCTTTAATAGCTTTATGAATAGCCAGGCTTTCCACTTCTTCCAAAGTCAGTTCTGGTGAGTTATACTTATTTCTTATTTTTCTCATTCTCATTGTCTTATTTTTCTCACATGTCCTTCCTACTCATCCTGCTTCCTCAACCCACCAGTATTTTGCTCCCCATCCACCACACTTCACATTTCCCCCTGGTCCCTATCTTCCACTTCCTCCCGGTAGGGACTTTGCCCCTGGGCTCTCACCTGGCTGCTGAGCACACCCTCAGCCTGCCGAGCATCCCGCAGGAATCCCTGGAAGCCATGGGCCTGGGCCAGGCGGCCTTGCCGGCTCTCCCACATCCGGCCCAGCTCCTCCCAGCCGGTTCCCAGGGCTTCTAGCCGCTGCCGCAGGAAGAGGCACTGGGGATCAGCCTGGTCCCGGGTCACCTCCTCGCCCAAGGCCCGCAGCCGGCTGTACTCGCTCTGGGCCCGCTCCACCTCTCCCCGCAGGGCTGCATGTTGGGCCAGGAGGGCCTCTGCCTCTGGCAGAGTGGCTGGCCCTTCTTCAGAGGCCACAGCGGTCTGAGTGCGGCCCAGCCAAGCCTGGAAGTCATCCAAGCTACGCAGGAAGTCCTGCAGCCGCCGTGCCTCACCCAGTGATTCCTCTCGACGCCGCATGGTGGCCCGAAGGTCCTCCCAGCCAGCTTGCACCTCTCCAAGCCGGGAGTTGATGGCAGGGGCTTGGGCTGGGTGGCCAGCAGCCAGGGCATTTGCTTCTCGAGTCAGTTCCCCTACCCGGGCGGCGATGGCCTCCAGATCCCGCTCAGTGCCGGCCAGCTTACGCTGCAGGGCCAGTACACCAGCCAGATCATTGCCCAGGCCCTGGGTGGACTCAATGACCTTCGTCTTTTCTCTCATCCAGGCCTGGGTCTCTGTGCACTCTAGGTGGTAGTTCTGGATGCTCAGGGCTGAGGTCAGAGCTGCCTTCTTGCCATCTGCCAGGGACCGAAACTGCTGCCACCTGAGAGTAGGGGGTAAGGTCTGGCATTAACAGTTGCTCAGCTTTCCTGCCTTGTCTAGGTATATTTGAAAGCTTCTTCCCTGCTTCTTTCTCTTGGTATATTCTATGCACCTGCATCTGCCTTTCGTTTTTTTAAGTTTGCTGTAGGGTGCATGTGCTTGCTGGAGAGAGACAGAGAGAGAGTGTGTGAAATCATCCCCCAGGGGAGATAGCCACACCACAGTCCCTTCTCCATTCTCCTCTCGGCATTTTGGGCACACATGTACATGTGTTCAGCGTGTTTTTCAAGTCACTGGGTTGAGGACTTGAACCACACACTGTTGCCATGTGGGATCCAGCTCTCTTAACTTCCATGCCACCTGCTAGCTCCCACATCTGCTTTTTTATAGGGGCTGTTCCCCACTCATCCTCCCTGACTCCTATTTTTGATTGTTCTTTGTCCAGTCCATCCACCAGCCTCTTCAGACTACTTTCAACCCTTTTCATCTCTTTCATCATTTCTGCACCACCCCCAGCATATTCCAGAATGGCTTCCTTTCTCCTTTTTTAGCCACATTTCCAGGCTCTACAACACTCATTTCCAATTGCATTCCCATCTGCTTCATTCTTTCTCTGTCACCCAGGCCTGCTCTCCCAAGCCCACCTGTGATTGAGCTGCTTCTGGGTGTTGACAATGCGGTCCTTGCCCGGGGGGTTGGGTTTCAACAACTGCTCAGCAATGTCATTCACTGCAGTAATTCGTGCTGCCAAGGCATTCATTTCAGGCTCCAGGGTCTCGAACCTGAGGAGGTGGAAGAGTTGGGTATGAGTGGTGGGAGGCCTGAGACGCCCATGAGAAAATCTTCTCCTTTAACATGAGGCTCATGAATAGCAGTCTTAGCACTTCTTAGCCTACAAAGTTCATAGTATCTGCCAGTGAAGGGAGGAGCCCCTATTTCCCCTAAACAAGTAGAAGACCTGTCTTCTCTAGAGCTGCTCAAAAAGATGGTGGAAGTTGAGCCAGCCAGTAGTGTGGTGGTTAAAATGGCTAGATCCCACATGGTTGGCTGTGGTATGAGTCCTGGACCTGGTGACTTGAAAAACATGCCAGGTGTATCTGTGTGCACCCAAATTTCAAAAGGAGGGAGAGATAGAGGAGAAGGAATTGTGGCATGACCATCCCTCATAGTGGGAGGGTGCTTTCTCACTTTTTCTCTCTCTCTCTCTCTCTCTCTCTCTCCCTCCCTCCAGCAAGTGCACAACCTAGCAAATTAAAAAAAAAAAAAAAAAAAAAGATGGTGAAAGTTAAAAGGTCAGGAAAAACTGTACAAGTCAAACTAAATCTTGGCTTAGGGCTCTACCTTTCAACAGCACCTCTCTTATCCTCCTGAGACTTACCCCTTGGCTTCCCATCTAGGTCTCAGCCTATTAATATGCGGAGTCTTCAAAAGTTCATGGAAAGTACATGGATTTCAAAAATTTTTGCACCAAAATAAATGCACACTTTAATTCTATTTTCCTACCAACTTAAAAAAAATTTACCAGTGTATGTGTGTACTCATTGGAGAGGGGGAAGACAGAGGAAGCAGTCTCCAATGGGGCATGATCACACCACAATTTGCCTTCCTCCTTTTTCCCATCCTCTCAGGATCTTGAGCACTCATGCACACATATCCAGCATGTTTTCAAGCCACTTGGGCTGGGATTTGAATTGCAGTTGGCCATGTGGGACCTGGTTTGCCATGCATAGCACTTAACCACTGCCCTATGGGGCTGGCCTTTCATGAACTTTTTTGCAGTTCCTTCACATATGTTTAAAAAAGAAATGAGAACCAAAAATATCTGCCTAAGTGATAAAGATGTGAAGTATGATTTCTCGCAGAGATATTTTACACTCTAATAGGGTAGGGTTAGCACACACTTTCTGTAAGGAGCCAGATAGTAAATATTTCAGGCTTTGTGAGTCACACAGTCTCTGCCACAACTATTTAACTCTGCTGCTGTTATGTGAAGGCAACCACTGACAATACATAAACAAATGAGCATGGCTCTATTCCAACAAAACTTTATTTACAAAAATAGACAATAGGGGGAACCAGCAGTTAGCGTAATGGCTATGTCGCTGGATTCCCACGTAGTCGACCGCGGTTCGTGTCCCGGACCCGGTGGCTTAAAACTCACGCCGGGCGTGTGTGTGTGTGTGCCCAAGATCCCGAGAGGAGAATGGAGGAGAAGGGATTGCGGCGTGACCATCCCCCCTGGGGGGTGATTTCTCGCTTTCTGTCTCTATGTCTCTGTCTGTCTGGCGAGTGCACGCGCCCCACAGTGAAAATCTCTCCAAAAAAAAAAAAAAAAATAGACAATAGGCTGCAATTGGCCCAATGAATATACTGCTAGTAGGATTTTTTTTTTTCATTCTTACTCACTAGAGGGCACAGGTCCTTGCCAGAGAGAAACAGAGAGAGGGAAAGGGAAAAAGCACTTCCCAATGGGACATGGCCATGCCGTAATCCCTTCTCTGCTTCTCTATCCTGTCGGGATTTGGGGGCACACAAACACATGCTTGTGGTGTATTTTTAAAGCTGCTAGCACCAGGATTCAGACCACATAGTCAGTCATGAGGGATCTGTCTCCCTTAACTTCTAGGCCATGGGTCTAGTCCAATAAGATGTCTTGAAAACTTAAAAACCTTTAATTATACCTTTAAACTCCCAGGAAATTTGATTATAAGTTGATAGTAGATAAACTTGTGTGGAATTGATCATTTTGTTCTAGGTGATATTGGTATTGTGGTTCTATAAGAAAAAATGTCCTCGAGACCAGCAGTTGGTGTAATGGCTATGTTGCTGGACTCCTATGTAGTCGACTGCGGTTCGAGTCCTGGACCTGGTGGCTTAAACTCACGCTGGGCGTGTGTGTGTGTGCATGCCCAAGATCCCTAGAGGAGAATGGAGGAGAAGGGATTGTGGCGAGGCCATCCCCCGTGGCGGGGGGTGATTTCTTGCTTTCTGGCTCTCTGTCTTTCTGGTGATCACACACACCATATAGCAAAAACCTCTCCAAAAAAAGGAAAAATGTCCTCAGTTATTTTAAGGTTTATTATTTTGTAAATAAAGCTATTTTGTGAAATAGTATTCAGTGTTTCTGTCTAAAAGGTTTCTAATCTTTTTTTTTAAAGAATTATTTTATTTAATTTTTAATTAATTAATTAATTAATTAAATTTGACCCGAGAGGGACAGAGTAAGAGAGAGAAAGAGACAGGGAAAGTAAGAAGGCAACCTGCCAGTTCTGGGACTTGAACAGCGGTTGGCCATGTGGAAGCCCAGAACCCTTAACCACCACGCCACCTGTTAGCCCCAAGGTTTGTAATCTTAAAACTTCATTTTTAAAATTTTAATTATTATTATTTTTTTAAACCATAGGGCATGTGTACTCTCTGGAGAGAGACAGAGAGAGGGAAAGTGAGAAATTGCCTCCTCACCTCCCACCAGGATAGATGGCCACACTGCAATCCCTTCTTCTCCATTCTCCTCTCAAGATTTTGGGCATGCATGCACATATGCCCAGCATGTTTTTATTGATAATTTCTTTCAAGTTTTCTTTCTTTCTTTCTTTTTTTTTTTTTTTTTGCCATAAGGGGCATGCACTTGCCGGAGAGAGACAGAGAGAGGGACAGTGAGAAATCATTCCCCAGAAGGGATGGCCATGCTGCAATCCCTTCTCCTCTGTGCTCCACCCAAAATTTTGGGCATGTGCACACATGCGCCGAGCATGATTTCTAAGTCACGAGGTTTGGGACTTTAACCACAGTCAGCAATGTAGGAATCCAGTGCTTTAACCACCATGCCACCTGCTGGCCCTGCATCAGCTATTTTGAGTCTACACACGTAATGCAAAAATACACATGTAAGAATGTGTCTTCATATTTCTTACAGGGTGCATCCTGAAAAATGTAGGAGTGAAACGACATAAGGGGTCTGCAAAAAGCTTATGGAAAATGTGTATCATGAAAAAGTGCATCCATTTCGATTTTTTTTTTTTTTCCATTTGCCAGAGGGTGAGTGTGCTTGCCAGTCAGAGACACAGAGAGAGGAGGGAGAAGGAGAAAGCACCTCTCAGTGATATGGTCATGCCACAAGCCCGTCTCCTCCATTTCTCCATTCTGTCAGAATTTTGGGCATACATGTCTTGCATATTGTCCAAACTGCTAGGTCTAGGACTCAAACTGTATGGTCAGCCAGGTGCAATACACCTCACTTAACCACTAAGCCATGGGGCCAGCACTCAACATTTTTTTTCACTAGAATAAACTCATACTTTAATTCCATTTTCTATAAACTGTTTGAAGTCCTCTTATTTGGAGAATTTACCTTTTAAAAGGGAGGCAAATCGAATAGAGGAAGATATCAATGATGAATGAATCTGACTGATGAATACATAGAGTTTTGTAGTATAATGTTCTCTACTTTTGAGTACATTTCACATTTTTTATTAAAACTAGATTAACTATTAAGCCTCAAGGGGGGGGCAGCAGGTGGCGTGGTGGTTAAGGCACTGGACTCTCATAGGGCTAACTGCAGTTCGAGTCCCGGACCTGGCGGCTTGCTTTTTCACTTTCCTTCTCTCTCTCAATCTAGTCAAATTGAAAAAAAATTATAATAATAATTAAAGTTAAAGAAATAATTTTTAAAAAGATTCAAGGGGGATAGTTTATGATAGGACCCACCATCACCTGGTCTGCCCCATAATACCGCTAAAGCTTACGGGGCCCTACCTTTGCTGCACAACCTCCAGGTCCTCAAGACGCTCAGGCAGGGCCAGCCCGTTGAGCCACTGCTCCTTCTCCTCCACCCAGAGTCCGCAGGCCCCGGCCTCACTGAGCATGGTGTAGAGTGCCAGAGCTGCCTCCAGGGCCCGTGCCCGCTCGCCCGCCCGGGCCTGCAGCTCCTCATAGTGCTGCTCCAGGGTGGGCACCCTGCCTTGTACCTCGGGTGTGTGGCTTAGTGCAGGAGGTAGGGCCATAGCCTGTTCCTTCAAGGCATCTAGGGTTGGCCGGTGACCCCGAATCTCCTCCTCCAGAGCCCGATGCTGCCTGGCCAGAGCTTGTGTAGAGAACTCATCATGCCCCAGCTCAGGGCTGGACACCAGGCGCAGTGCATCCACCAACCATGCTTCCATGTCATTTGCATCTGCTTGGAACTGGTAGAGGCTGGCGGCTTGGGCGAGCCGCTGGGCACGCTCCTCAGCCAGTGCCTCTAGCCGCTCCCACTGTGCTTGGAGCTCAGCCGCGCGGGCAGTGGCCTGGCTTGCCCCAGGGTGACCCTCGGCAACCAATTGCTGGCCCTGCTCCAGGGTGAGCTTCAGGGGTCCCAGCCGGCCACTCATCTCACCCCGCAGGGCTGTATGCTTGTTGAGCAAGCGAAGAACACCAGTCAAGTCCCGGCCTGTCTCGGCTGAGGCCAGGAGGTGCTGCTGCTCCCGCACCCAGGCCTCGGTCTCTCCCACTTCCCAGAGGAAACGCCAGAGACGCCGCGACTCCTCCAGACGTGCTCTCCTAGTCGCTGCCAATTTGCACAGGGCCTCATAGCTCTGCTCCAGGGTGGCCACCCGCTCTGAAACCAGTTGCGGATCACAGGGCCTGTACTCTGAAAAAGTCATGGCAGGGGGTGGAAAGCCGTCATCCACCAGTCCTGGTTGGATCCATCACCCTTGCTCTACCTCTGTCACATGTCACCCACCCTTCATCTTTCTTGCCCCCAGGTCTTCCTAGTCTTCTCCTTCGACTCTTAATACTATCCTTCCCAGACCCTCCCTTTTTCAGCGCCTTCCCATTTTCACCTTTTCCTGGGTCGCAGAAGCGCAGAGCAGAGGCACTGACAGCCCGCACCCTCTCGGCCTGCACGGCAATGTCTGCTTCTACCAGCTCATGCAGCTGCAGCAGGTCCTCCACTCCAGCCAAGTGCTTGCCCAGGTCCTGAGACTGCAGTTGGCTCTGCCAGGCACAGGGGGCATGTCCATACTCATCTGAGAGCTGCCATTCCCCCCCCCCAGCCCCAGCTCCCTCCAAGCTAGGCACGCATGTGCCTAGGGACACCCCAGTTCTGTCCTGGCATCTCACCTCCTTATCCTCAACTCCCTTCCTATGCAGCACTTGGTTACTAAATGCTGCACCTGGGATCTTAACTGTGACTCATCTTCTCAGCCCCCAAAATCACTGACACCCTCCCTGTCATTGGAGCTCTGCCTCCAGTGTCCCAGCACACTTCAGCATCTCTCCCAGATCCATCCTATGCCTACCTCCCACCTAGAGAATTGGTCCCTCTGCTCCCACTCTGGCCGTGCACAGGCCTTCCTCACACAGTAGCCAAAGCAACTTTTTTTTTTTTTTTTAAGGTTTTTGCCATTGGGTATGTGCACTTGCTGAAGACAGAGAGAGAGAGAGACAGAGGGAAAATGAGAAATGACCCCCCAGGGGAATGGCCATGCCCTTTTCTATTCTCCTCTTATGATTTGATTTTCAAGCTGATTTGTCCAGGACTCTAACCATGGTCAGCCCTGTGAGAGTCCAATGCTTTAACTACCATGCCACCTGCTGGTCCAGCCAAAGGGACCTTTTAAAAAGGATCAGGCAGGGGACCAGCAGATGGTGTAATGGTTATGTCAGTGGCCTCCCATGTAGTCAACTGCGGTTTAAGTCCAAGACCCAGCGGCTTAAAATTCACACCTTGTGCATATGCATGGATGCCCAAAATCCTGAGAGGAGAATGGAGGAGAAGGGACTGCGGTGTGGCCATTTCCCCTGGGGGGTGATTTCTCCCTTTCTGTCTCTCTGGTTTATGTATATGCCCTACAGCAAAAATCTAATAAAAATAATAAATAAAAAAGGACTAGGCAGAATCATGTCTTTCCCCTTCTCAACACCTTCTAATCACTTCAGTTGTACCATGTTTCTATAAAATGAAAACTCCTTGACCAGGCTTGTAAGGCCATAAGTGACCTGACCACACCCTCCCTTACCTCCTTCCATAGGGCCCTCTCCTCATCCTTATAGCCCACTGGCCTTCCTTCTGATCCCAAACAGGCCATATTTTATAGTCCTAGGGCTTTTGCCTAGCTGTACCTTCTGCCTGGAACACTATTTCCTCAGTCTGACTTCTTACATTATTCAGGTCTTAGCTTAATTTTCTGAGAGGCCTTGCAGTCACCCCATCATCCTGTTCTACTCTCCTTGTGGGCTTTATGAACGCTCTTTATTTTATTTATGAATAGATCCATGAGTTTTATCATCAGTCTTCTCCCATTAGAATATGAGCCCAGTGCAGACAGGAGCCCATCTGTCCTGTTCATCGGAACTGGAGCAGGGCCCTGTCCCAGTATATGCCCTACAGAGATCTGTGGAGCAAATGAGCGAACACATGAGTTGTCGTACCCCCACAACTCCTGACCATCTGACCCTACCCAGAGTGTCCCCCGGTACCTTCATCTCCTCCATCCAGTCCATGAGGTAGAGCAGGTCCTGAAGCACCTTTTGCAGCTCCAGGTTAAGGAGTAGCCCCCCCCGCCGGGCAGCCACCATTTGGCGTAAGAAGTCCCAGAGCCTTGCCACGTTGTGCTGCCGCGCTGCGATGCGCTTAATGTCATGGTAGTGCTCAGCAGCCAGCTCCGCTGCCACGGCATCCACTGCCTGTACCCGGCCACTGTAGGCCACGATGTCTGTCTCAATGGCTTCGTGCTTTCGCACTGCTGCTTCGACCGCTGCCAACTCCAGCCCAAAGTTGTCCTATGGCAGGGGCACAGGGGAAGGCTTGGGAACCAAGGGTCAGGGCCTCTGCTCAGCCCGTACGTCCTGCCAAGCGCTTCAGCTGTGGGACGCCAACTCCATGAGGTGATTCTACATTTCCCCGCTATCACATCCTGATCCATCTGACTGACCCTTTCTTCTGTTCAAGCCTCTGGCCCCAGCTCCTGGCTAGCTTGGTCTTGTTCCCTGCATGATAGAATTTGTGTTTCATCACCTCCCCACCCTGTGGGGCTCCTTATCCACCAGTGTTTCTTTCATTTCTCCTGACAAGCCCGAATGTCCCAAGAGACCCCATCCCACCTGGGACACCAGGCGCTGGTTCTCGCTGAGCCAGGTCTCCCGCATGGCGGCCTTGCGGTCGAAGCGGGCTGCCAGCTGCTCCAGCTTCTCCTGGCGGATCAGCTCCGTGCGCAGGGCCAGCTCACGCTCATGCTCGGCTTTCTCAAGCCGCTCCCAAGCCTGCGCAGTGGGCACAGGGTTAGTGTGGAAGGGCCTGGGTGGTGGTGGGGGGAGGTCACAGGGCTAGGGGTACATGATAAGTTCCACAGAAGCTGCGGCCACAGAAACGCCACAACGTGTATATTAGTCTGAGAAACAGAGTTGGCGCTTGGAGTGCTATGAAGCCATGTAGAGAATGTGTGATGGGACAGCTGGTATGTGGTGGTTAAGGTGGCTGGATCCCACAAGGCTATCAGTGTGGTTCTAGCCCTAAATTTAGTGGCTTGAAAAAACATGCCTTGTGTATGCATGCCCAAAATCCTGAAAGGGAAAAATGGAGGAAAAGAGGTTGTGCATGACTATACTCTATGAAGGGATGCTTTCTCATTTTCTCCCTGTCTCTCTCTGTCTGTCTCTCTCTCTAGTGAGCACATGCACCCTCAGGCAAATTAAAAAATAAAATGATGTGTGCTTCTAAACAATGGAAACTGATTTGTTTGTGGTGTTGGACTATGGGTGACCCTTATTTTTACTTTTATTAATAACATTGTGAAAAAAATTAAAGTCAGGTTAGTAAGCTGGGGACTTGTTGAACAAGATAAGGGACGTGGGGTACAATTTTGTTATGTGACCCCAGGTGGAGTATCAGACTGAGGAGAAAGGGGGTGCAGTGTTGAAAGAACACAAGAGTCCCATCTGGTGGGACAGGGTAGTGTGGGCAGCTGGAAAGGGTTCGAGTGGTAGGGAGGAGGGCTTAGTGGAGGTCAAGATGGCCTTGGTTTGATCATATGTCAAAGGCATGTTGGCCAGGGGATGCCTCAAAGGACATCTGTGGAACAGAGAGGGATGTGTTGACCTTGTTGATGTCGGAGATGAGCCGGCCCTCGCGGGGTGTGTAGACTTTCTGATTGTTGGCCCGTAGCTTGCTCTGGATGGTGAAGAGTAGCACTTCCAAGTTCCCCTTCTCAGTGAACCTGAGGTAGGAGGCCAGTTTGAGGTCAGAGTGAAAGGTCACAAGGGGCACCTTCACTCTTTAAAATGAAGTGTCCCACATTGCTTTTCTTTGTGTAAAGGCAACACAAACTCTTTGTGTGAAAGCCAGAAAACACTGGCAAACCAAAAAAAACATCATTTTAAAACCCGAACACTGGACCAACAGGTGGCATGGTAGTTAAGGCAGCTGGAACCCACATGGTTGACTTCAAGGTTCTAGTCCAGATCAGGAAGCTTGAAAGACACACCAGGTGTATGTACATATGTGCCCAAAAATCCTGAGAGGAGAATGGAGAAGGAATTGCAGCATAGTCATGCCCCCTGGATGGTACTTTCTTTCTCTCTCTCTCTCTCTCTCTCTCTCTCTGTCTGTCTGCCTGTCTCTTTCCAAGTGGGTGCATGCACCCTTATAGCAAAAACTAAACCCAAATAAAACAAAACAAAAACTCCAACTAAACACCATACAGAGAGAACAACTGATAACTTTTTTTTTTTTTTTTGGAGAGGTTTTTGCTATAGGGGGCATGCACTCACCAGAAAGACAGAGACAGAGAGACAGAAAGCGAGAAATCACCTTCCCAAGGGGGATGGCCACGCTGCAATCACTTTGCCTCTATTCTCCTCTCAGGATCTTGGGTAAGCACGCACATGCGCCCAGTGTGAGTTTAAGGCACCGGGTCCAGGACTTGAACCATGGTTGACTACGTGGGAGTCCAATGACATAGCCATTACACCAACTGCTGGTCCCAACAACTGATAACTTTTATATGTGCACATTTGTTTCTTGTTTTATACAGATAAGGTCACAATGTAACCATGTAACATCTCTTAAGGTCTCACCTACCATGAGTCAGGCCAGCACTCAGACTTTATTACCTCATATACTTCTCATTGGTATCTACAATCTCTCATTACTCCCATTTTCCAGATGGGAAAAAGGAGACACAGCGAGGCTCAACAAGTTGCCTAACATTCATAATCCCTAAGCACAGAGCTGAATTTGAAATCCAGAGTGTTTAGTGTTTTGTTCTTTGTCTCCACATAAAAAACAAACAAACAAACAAAAACATCTTTCTCTCTCTTTTTAGAGGAAGAGAGAGAGAGAGAATAGGAGGGAAAAGAAGGGAGAGATGGGTATTTCTGACAGGGTCAGTTCTTCCTTCCCCAGGCTCCCAGCTAGCTAGGACCACAGGTACAAAGTCTGTTCAGGTTGGGCTGGGAAATGAACTCAGGGCTCCCATATGCTCTCACCATCATGCAGCAGTGCCCTTTCACTTGTGCCACCACAGCTAGACCCATAGAACTCTTGTAGCCTGTTTCTTCACCAATTTTTCATGTCGATAAACACATTTCTACAATGATTTTCATTGGTAGTTCTGTGACTTATTTTTCTTTTACAAAGCTCATGTTGGTGAATAGCCTTGAAGCTACATCTTTGTTTAATATCCAGAAGAGGACTTTCTGAGCCAAAGGTGCACCTTAAATCACTCCCTAGAATGTATAGGAACAACTGTTTTCTGGATTAATTAGTTTTGGAGCCAACATATATTCCAAAAGAACTTGGTGATAGAAAAAACATAAAAATTTTATCATGAACAGAACAGAATCACCTAACGGCAATTCTAGGCTGCCATTAGTTAATGGCTAAAATATAGAAACGATTAGAACCTCGAGAGTGCTCGAGTTACCAGCCACACCCCCTGTGTTGCTGGTTGTGACCTGCCTATCAGATCTAGTCTCACCTGTCCCCAGACAGGGACTGAACTGCTGCAACACCCTGACTGGTAATCCTATCTGATGGAACACACCGACTTGACACAGCACAGCAATCATTTCCACGGCATGATTTTTAAAAATGGCTGATTGTTTAACAGAATTATTTTGGAACAGCTACGTTGTTTCGATGCTTTTGGTGCTTTGAGTTGGGAGAATGAGCCGCTATGGTATTTATGTACTGCCAAATTTCCCTCCCAAAAGGCTGCCCCAATTTAAGCTTCCTCTCGTGGAAGCACAGTTCAGGATGGGCATGCCTTGGCAGGCTGGGGCCCAGGGGGCACCTACTTGGGCGGTTTCTCCACTGTGCGATAGGAATTGAAGGACTGCAGCTGGTTCTGTACTCCGCTCAGGGAATTGGCCAGCTGCCGGTCATTGAGGGTCACAATCATTTGTTCGATCCATTGCAGCAGCTCTGAAGCCAGGGACTCATACTTCTCCACCAGGCGCTCTGCCTCCATGGCGTGGTCTAGCACCTATGAGACAGGGGACAGGCACATGAGGGTCCTGCTCACAGGGTCCCTGGCTTGGTTCTGCAGTTCCACCCTGTCCCTGACCCCTGGACTAGGCCTCCTCTGGTCTTCATGCCTACTGTCCTGTGGTGGGGAGTACCTTGCCAATTCTTTTGCCTTCCACAGCCAGGGCCTTCATCTTGGAGAAGTAGTGGTAGTAAGTAGCCACATAGGTAATGATCGACTTCTCGTCCGGTTGATCCACATTCACATCTGAGAAAAAAGACTGCTTGAGTCAGGCAGAGAGTAGAAACCTGTCTCCCAAGATACACCTACAATTTGTATCACTTATCCCAAGCCTGGCGCCTTTCTAGTCCTCTAAGGCCTACACCTCTCCATATTCATTTATAGCAAAGTGACAACTCACCCATTTGAGTGAAAAGGACACTAAGAAGTTCAATCTTTTCCCCTGTGTCTCTTGGAAGGCTTTCCAAGCAGAGTACAAACACCTGAAGCTCAAGGTTTTTACCCAGTGTTCTGAGTGGAGACCAAAACTTGAGGGAAGGAAAGCAAGAAAAGAAATAGCATTCGAGGGGCCAGCAGGTGGCATGGTGGTTAAGGCACTGGGCTCTACATGACCAAGTGTGGTTCAAGACCCGGGCCTAGTGACTTGAAAATCATGCATGTCCAACATCCCAAGAGGAGAAGGAATTGAGGCATGGCCATCCACCCTTAGGGGTGATTTCTCACTTTCCGTCTCACTTCCCTTCTCATTTCTCTTTCTGGTGAATGCACATACCTTATGACAAAAACCTAAACAGAAAAGGGAGGGTGGTGAGCAGGTGGTGTGGTGGTTAAAGATCCTGGACTTCCACATGACTAACCATGGTTTGAGTCTTGGACCTGACAGCTTGCTTTCTTACTTTCTCTTTCTCTGTCTTTCTCTGGTCAAATTAAAACAAATAATAATAAATAAAGTTAAATAAAAATAATTCTTAAAAAAAAAAAAACAAATGGGAACCAGCAGTTAGCGTAATGGCTATGTCACTGGAATCCCACGTAGTCGACCGTGGTTTGTGTCCCGGACCCGGTGGCTTAAAACTCATGCCGGGCGCGTGTACGTGCGTGCCCAAGATCCTGAGAGGAGAATGGAGGAGAAGGGATTGCGGCGTGACCATCCCCCCTGGGGGATGATTTCTCGCTTTCTGTCTCTATGTCTCTCTCTGTCTGTCTGGCGAGTGCACGCGCCCTACAGTGAAAATCTCTCAAAAAAAAAAAAGACAAATGAAATCATATTTGCATATGAGGATAGATTACAGATTTACAGGCTATAAAGATGTCTAAGAAGTGAGATTCAGGGGCAGCAGGATGGAAGGTACGAACTAAACCTCCTGAACCTAGGGTGTTGAGTGACCGGCCCAGTGAGCCCTGGCAGCATAGCAGTGACAGAGGCCAGCTCTCAGCACCACCTAGAGGCATGGTCATGATCATTTCTAATCTCAATCCCAAAGCTCAGCCATGGGCCTAGGGAGGTGAGTGTCTTTCAAGCCAATTCAGCTTCTAACACATGACCAAGGCTGACTATGACTTGAAATCCCAGCTCTTCTTCTTTTTTTCAATCTTATTTATTTATTAATTATCAATTTTAGTTTTGAACAGACAGACAGACAGAGAGAGAAAATGAGAAAGCAAGCCACCAGGTCCAGGACTCTCACTGCAGTCAGCCGTGTGGAAATCCAGTGCCTTAAGCACCATGCCACCTACTGGCCCCAAAAATCCCAACTCTTAATGAGGCCATATTTTATCCTACCTAAAGGTAAAACTACGAGACTACCTCTGAAAACACAGAGGCAGGAGCCTTTGAAGTCACCTCAGGAAGTTCTAGAATACTTAGCGTTACTTCAGTATTTTATATTAGAGCCATGCTTCCCAAAAGCTCACCAAGCAACACTGTATTTAGACTACTTCCACCACTAATTAGTTGAGGTTTGTCATTCTGGACTAAGAGGACATAGGAGATGGGGTAGCAGGTAGGGTAGAAAAACAGGAAGCAAATGAACAAGATCAACAACCCTCCAGGGAGCTTAAAAAGGAGGGCTTCCAGCAGGGTAGTCACTTGACCCTTCTCTCTTCCTCTGTTCTGGCTGCACCAAGAATGATCTCTGTTTTGCCAGAGAGATAGCTGAGTCTCTGGAGTCAGTCTGCCTGAATTTAAATCTCATTTCCTCCAGATGGATAGCTTAGGGCAAGTCATTCAACCTTTACAGGCCAAGTCTTCTCTTCCATAAATTGAGGATAATATTGATACTATTTTCAAATATGCTGTGAGTATTTAATTAAAGCATACCAACTGTGATGCCAGGTACAAAATAATAGCTCAATGGCTATCACTTCTTACTGATCTCATAGGCACTACAATCAGAACTCCGAGAGCCAGTCGGTAGGGTCAGCTGGCCACAGGCCAGTTCTTGGTGCGACCTCAAGGTCATGAACTTTTTTTTTTTCCCCCAAAGAATTATTTAATTTAATTAATTAATTAATTTTAATTTGACCAGAGAGAGACAAACTATTGGGTCTGGGACTTAAACTGCAGTTGGTCTGCACCTTAACCACCTAGGCTACCTGCCAGCCCTGATTAGCTTAATTTTGAACCCTATAATTTTAGAATAAGAAGGGGTCTTAGAGACTACATAGACCAATCCTCCCACTTTAGAGATGAAGCTGAGTCACAGAGAGGCTAGGTGATGAGCTGTAAGCCACAGAGCTACTTTGCCTCAAGACTGGGACAGAACTCGTGGCCCAGGGCTCTCAGCAACAGAATTGCTTTCGTCCTATAGATTTTTTTTTTTTTTAAGAGAGAAATTTTTGCTAGAGGGTATGTGCACTTGCCAGAAGAGAGACAGAAAGAAAGTAAGTGAGAAATCACCCTCGGGGGGGATGGCCATGCTGCAATCCCTTCTCCTCCAGGATTTGGGCATGCACACACACATGCCTGGTGTGAATTTCAAGTTGCCGGGTATGGGACGCAAACTATGGTCAGCCATGGGGAAGTCCAGTAAAGTAACCATTACACCATCTGCTAGTCCTACAAATTCACCCTTTTAATGTATACAATTTTGTGGTTTTCAGTATGTTCATGAAGTTATGCAATCATCACCTCTATCTAAATCTAGAACATTCCCTTTACTCTTCAGAAGAAACCTGTACACATTGGCAGTTACTCCCAATCTCCCCTCCCCCTCAGCCCCTGGCAACCAATAGTCTTCCTTCTGTCGCTCTGTTTTTACATAGCTCTGCTCCCACCTTCAGGATCCAGCAGCTTGGTGAGCCCCAGCTCCTTTTCAGCCAGATTGAAAGCATTTTGCAGGTTGTAGTGTGCATTGCACTTCTTTAGGGACTCAAAATCCAGTAGGTCTGGCCTGGGTGAGGAGAGGAGATAAAAGGTATGAAAAACACATGAGATCCTAAAGAGGAAAAGTAAATCCACTCCAATCTTCATCCCTAAGTCACTGACTCAATATTGTTCAGAAGTAGAGAACCCAGACCCACATCCACTGTTCTCACCCTCACCCAGAACCATCCCCTTGCTTCCATCACAACCTCTCTTAATGAGGGGTTAATGTGCCATCCTGCGCCCCCACATTCCAGTTCCTTTCTGTGAACATTCATTCCTCAGAGCCATGTAGCTTATCTCATCTCTTTATCTTCATGCGTGTGTCCTGGGGCATTAACTGATCTGACGTCCCTAGCATGCTTGTTACCCCATCTTCTCACCGGTGTTTATGCACAATGGCATTGAAGGCCAGTCCATCTCTCCAGCTGGTGGTGAAGTTGTGCACATTGACATTGGGATACCTATAAACAGAGCCCAGGTAAGGCGGTGAGCAGGGCCGAGCCCTCGTCTGTCACTCAAGGATGGTGCCCAGCTTGTGGGCAGCCATGTACTGCAGCCAGCCCTCTACTATCCCACTCTCTGGGCATCTCACCCCGCAGTCTTCATCTGGCACCACAGCAGCAGGGCGTCCTTGGCTGACTTTTTCTCCTTGTTGTCTTCTGTCTCCACACTGATGTCTTGGATCTAGGAAGAAAGCAAGCAGGGCCCTCACTCCTTGGGCAGAGGTTCTTGGTATTATCAGAGAAACTCAGAGATAAATGGCAGGAAACCTTTCAGACTGCAGCTGCAGGGGTGTAGGGACAGAGCCTATGGACCCTTCAACCTGGGTTTTGAGGACTGAGGAATTTGAGGCAGCAGAATGGGGGAGGATGTTAGAAGGATGGAAATGCCTTTGGGTGGAGGGTGCTAGTTCTTCCAGCTGGGGAGCTATAGCCAGAGGAGTCCAAGTTTTCTGAGAGCTGGCTTTCAAAGGTGAAGTTGACTGAGCTCCGCTTAGGGCTGGAAAGAGCAGAGAGGTCACCCCTGAGAGGAAGGTATGAACTAGAAAGTTGTGATGACATTAAGACATTGGAGTATAAGGAGGAATAGAGTGGACTGCTTTTGAGAGAGGCAAGCAGAGCTTAAGGCACAGAAGCAGGGCCAGTGACTGACTCATCATGCAGTTCTCAAACTCTCTATGGGGAAGGACCAGTTTGTAAAACTTACAGTTCCTTGCTCTTCTCGTTAGTGGCCTGAAGTGATCTTTGAAAATGGTTCGCTATTCACTTGACCCAGAGAACCCCACAAAGTCATGCAAACCAAGAGGTTCAAATCTTCATGTTCACTTTAAGAACACTTGTGAAACTGCCCAGGCCATCAAGGGTATGCATATCCGAAAAGCCACCAAGTATCTGAAGGATGTCACTTTACAGAAGCAGTGTGTGCCATTCCGTCGTTACAATGGTGGAGTTGGTAGATGTGCCCAGGTTAAACAGTGGGGCTGGACACAAGGTCGGCAGCCCAAAAAGAGTGCCAAATTTTTGCTACACATGCTTAAAAATGCAGAGAGTAATGCTGAACTTAAGGGGTTAGATGTAGATTCTCTGGTCATTGAGCACATTCAGGTGAACAAGGCACCAAAGATGCGCTGTCGTATGTACAGAGCTCATGGGCGGATTAACCCATACATGAGCTCCCCCTGCCACATCGAAATGATCCTCACTGAAAAGGAGCAAATTGTTCCTAAACCGGAAGAGGAAGTTGCATGGAAGAAAAAGATATCCCAGAAGAAACTGAAGAAACAAAAACTTATGGCACAGGAATAAAGTCAGCATAAAATAAATGTAGATAAAAGTAAAAAAAACAAAAACAAAAAACCTTCCAGTTCCTTGTGAACCAATCTGTGGTCCTACTGCATGTGACAGGTACATAGCCCCAGCCATGAGGAACTTGCCATGGGAGTTTGATAACACCCAAACTGGTCTCCACCCTGGTTAATAGGAGAGTCCACTGATCTGGTGCTTGTATATGGCTGCAATGGCAAACTGCTGCACCAGGTTCTAGACTCTCCATTTTTAAAATTTACTGTGCATAGACCAGCAGGACTAGTTAGCAGCACAGAACCTGTGCATGGACCACACCCCAATAATACTGCTGAGGTACCTGGAACCGAAGGATGATGGTCCAGACCAGCCCAAGGGTCAGGCGGTGGTTTCCGTCCACAATGTCGTGGGAGCCCATATTTTCCAAATGCACTTTTTGTTCTTTCAGGAACTGCAGCGCCTTGTCCACGTTCTCTAGGCAGTGGATCCGCATGCGACCCTTTGTGGGCTTTGGCTGTTGAGAGGCAGGGGACACAATGGCATAGGACTGTGAGTCTTCTCCTTCCAACTCAGCCTTCCCCAGGCCCTACTTTGCACACCATCCCTGGGCCTCCCTCAGGAACACAGGGACAGCCCCAGGGTTGGGCCAAAGTTCATGGAGCCAAAGCTGAGGTGACAGATGAGGCTTGGGCAGATTAAGATTCCCAAGGGAATTAAATGCACCCAGAGTGGGTAGGAAAAGAACTGTTTTCAATGGGGCCACTGTTTCTGTCTCCACAAGGCAATGGTCCTGTGTAACCCATGCAGCGAAGCCTCTCGAAATGAAACTGTCCTCTGAACAGAGGGGGCTGCTCCTTTTCACTCTGTCCTCTTGGCCACTATCTCTGGGACCCCCTTCTCCCTCTGTGACCAAAGCTCACCAGTGTCTCTCCCGAGAGCACTTCAAGAAGTCTCAGGAGGTTGCGTCCATCCCGGAGGTCACTGTACAGGTCTCCCACCCGGCATGTCACCCGGGCCAGGTGTGAGTTCACCCATTTGGTGAAGGTTTTCTTTTGCACGGCTTCTCGCTCATCTGTGACAGCAACATGAGGTCATTTCTGTCCTTCGAACACAGTATATCTGCTTCTAGGTACCAGTGGGTGGGGTGGAGGGTGGGGAGGTGCCTGAGGTCTAGGGGGAGGAGGAAGAGAAGGAAGATGGCCCAGAGGAAACTCCATAATTTAAAAAGCTGGGAAATAAACTGGAATGAGCTCATAAGCAAGGTTAAAAACAAAAATGACAGACAGAAAACAATCTTTGAGAAGAAAGGATAAAAGAAATTGGAAGCTGTGAGACATGCAGGGAAGGGTTGGGATCAGAGCTCATGTGATGGTAAAACATTGGGCAAGTTACTTCATCCGCCAGAGCCTCAATTTCTTCATCTGTAAAATGGGCATATTACTTTCTACTTCGATGACTCACTGTATTGATTAAATGAGATGATGTGTCTAAAACACCTAGCTGGTCCTGGGCACAAAATGACTCCTTGATGAGTTACAGTTATAAAGGTGTGCTCTAACCGGACGAGATTGGCAAGGACCAGACGTTGGTCAGGACAAGTAGGAGGGATGGCTGTTCTCTCTTAGTTGTGGACAAAGGAAAGGGTGTGGACCTAAATTACAACAGCGGATCTTATAAGCAATCATTAGAAGGACTTGAGAGGATAGAGGCTGTAGGCCTCCTGAGTCAGCTTACTGTCCTACAGAAGAGACAGGCCACTCTGCTTCTGGGGTGACTGCAAAGGGATCTGGTGCTAGGCACAAACATCTCAATGTTAAGAAAGAAAACAAGGGACCAGCAGTTAGCGTAACGGCTATGTCGCTGGACTCCCACGTAGTCGACTGCAGTTTGAGTCCCGGACCCAGTGGCTTAAACTCACGCCGGGCGCGTGTGCGTGCGTGCCCAAGATTCCAAGAGGAGAATGGAGGAGAAGGGATTGTGGCATGGCCATCCCCCCTGGGGGGTGATTTCTCGCTTTCTGTCTCTCTGTCTCTCTCTGTCTGTCTGGCGAGCACACGCGCCCTATAGCAAAAACCTCTCCCCCTCCCCTCAAAAAAAAAAAAGAAAGAAAGAAAGAAAGAAAGAAAACAAGATCTTGCATGTTGGGAACTGGGAAAACAGAGCCTAGGAAACATGGGAGAATAAAAAAAGCCAGGCCAAGTTAGGAAAGAAAGAAAGAAAGAAAGAAAGAAAGAAAGAAAAAAAGAAAGAAAGAAAGAAAGAAAGAAAGAAACCAAGAAAGAAAGAAAGAAAGAGAAAGAAAGAAAGAAAGAAAGAAAACAAGATCTTGCATGTTGGGAACTGGGAAAACAGAGCCTAGGAAACATGGGAGAATAAAAAAAGCCAGGCCAAGTTAGGGGCCAATTTCAAAAGAGTCAGGAAATGCCCTGCTGTGTGACAGTGGCTTCTGATGGGGAGGTGCTGGTAGGTTCCATAGAAAAATAGAAATGAAAAACTTTATAAATGATAAAGTGAAGGAAGAAGCTCAGGCTTGGAAGCTGCTATGGCCAGGATTCCTGCCAGTTCCCCACACAGAGCCCAGTGCAAGGACCCAATCCAAGTGGCTTTGGCCTGAAGAGTCACTTTTGTTTCCACCTCAGCCCCAGCATCTCAGAAACCTAAAAGACTCATCCCTTAATCTCACATTCCTACGCACCTCACCCATAAAACATCAACACACCCATGTCTATTCCTGTCTTCTTACCGCCAGCCCCTGTACCTGTGCCAGACCTGGGGTCCTAATAAGTGCTAGGATGGCTCCATGCTCTGAAGCACCTGTGGAACCAAGGTGCCTCTGGACCTCCCTTCAGGGTCTACAGGCCTGCCTGGCCGGGGATTGCCCAGACCATCAACCATTACTGGATCCCAGGGGACTGCCCTGATATCAGGCACACTGGGGTGAGGCCATTTTGGCATAGAATAAAGGAAGAGGTGGATCTAGTGGCAGCTAGGAGAAAAATGGGCAAAGCCAAGCAGTAGACGTTCAGAGATACTATGGCATCACTAGATCCTTATACACACACCCCATAAACACAGACGGCAAGAACTACATTTAAATATCTGTGTCAGGATGAGCGCATGCTTGCCTAGACATCTACCTGAGACTGCACAAACTCTATTGACGCACTCTCCTCAGTTTCTACACACATTGCTTCCTCCTCACGCACACTTAGGCACCCACTCAGGAGCCCAGGGAAGCACAAGCTTCAGGTCTCTGGCGTCAGGCTCACTCCCTAATTATCCTTGCAGACACTCACCACCAAACCCACCAGAGTGAACACCCCGGCTGAGATTCTAAGGCCTCTACCTGCTGACACCGACACTACTTCCTCAGGACCCACTGGATCCCTTCAAGCCCCACCAGATCCCTCCATGCTTACCCAGCAGGGGGCCTCCCAATCACACCTGCTCAGTTTCCTCCGCCCCCTACATGGCCCCTTCCAAGAGCTCCGAACCTTTAAGAACCGCCCACCCAACCCCAGCATCCCCTGTACTCTTTGTGGCCGCTTGCAATTATTCCCTCTAAGCGTCATCGCGCTGTATCCGCTTAGGGGTCTTGTTCTGCCGGCGCTCTCCCCACGCGTCTGCTACCCCCAGAAAGCTCCCCTCTCCGGGAGCTCACCTTGCAGCTGTTTGAAGCGTCCTTCCAGCACGCTGGCGTACTGAGCAGGGTTGATGAAGGCAGCTGGTGAGAGGAGGAGGCCCCCGGGGTTCTGAGACCCTTCCAAAGCCTCATAGTAAAACTCGCCAGCCCCGTGCAGGCCATTCCCAAGCACCCTGCTCACGCCGTTCCCATTCATGATGCTTGCTGCCGCCTACAGGGTTCGTGGCCCAGAGTCCATGCTCTCCTGGCGCTGGGCGGGCGGCACGTTTCTGTTCCCCACTGGAGCCTCTGCCCGCGTCCCGTGAGGCTGAGGTTCCGGACAGGGGAATTCAAGAATGGAGGGAGTTTCAAGAAGCGGAGGGAACAAAAGTTATGGGATGTTTAAGCTCCCGAGACGAGTATGCGGGGCACACCTGGCCGTGCCGAGAGGAGACAGAGGCAGCTCCAGACAAACAGGTCGAACAGTGGCGGAGGAGGGGTGGGAGGCGGAGCTCGGCCGGCTTGAGCAGGGCCAGGCCCTGCGGGGGCGGAGGAACGAACTGCCAGCGCCTTAGAGACCGGCCCACCAGGCCCCTAGTTGCCTAAGAATCCCGAAGACCGGGCGTGAGACCGGCTTTCACTGCAAACTCCTGCTTCCCCAAGGTTTGCAGGGGCAGCGAAGATGCCCTTCTCAGGGTGACTCTGAGGAGACCCCTCTCTTGACCCAGCTTGGCCTTAGCTCACAAAGCAGAGAAAGGGAAACCTGGAAAGGAAGAGGAGATCCTCGAAAAGGAAAAGACAGGCACTGTGCTAGGCGTTTACTTTCGTGAAATAGGTATTGTTACTCCCTTATTTTTGTTTTAGAGAGACTTTTGCTATAGGATCCATGCACTCCCTGGAGACATAGAGAGACAGAGGGAAAGAAAGTGAGAAGTCACGCGCATGCTCCCAGTGTGTTTCAAGCCACTGGGTTTGGGACTCCAACCTTGGTCAGCCATGTGGGAGTCCAGCGGCCTAACCATTTATGCCACCTTCTGCCCCCTCCTCCACTTATTTTTATCCTCACCTCTAGCACCAGCCCTTCACCTGCCTCTGGGCCCACAGGGAACTCCTCAGCCCTGCAATCACATACAGACCCATGGCTGGGAACATCCAGCAAATTCCCTTCTTAAGTCTTTCAGTTTTTGTCATTTGCAGCCTACACATGCCCCTCCCTCATCTTCATTCATTTAGTATTTATTTGGCATCTACTGGTGTGAGGCATTCTCTGTTGTGGGCAAAGGCCATGCAGAGATGCCTCTTCAGGAAAGACCAGGGACATAAACCAGATCACAGGGGGGTACATGTTTGTGCACAAACATGGCGACCGTCCTGAGTGGCACACGTCATGTGCACAGACTTAGTTATGGTCCTGGGTGGCACTTCTCATATGCATGGATATACTGTTCTGGGTGATGTGTGTCATGTGGACACAGACATGGGGACAACAGCCCTGGGTGGCATGTGTAGTGTTCATAGGCCTGATAATATTCAGCATCATGTGTCATGTGCACAGACACAGGGACAGTCCTGGCTGGTAGGTAACATGCGTGGACATGACAATAATTTGGTGGCACATGTATACACATGGACATCATGACAATTCTAGAGGCTACATGAATCCAAAACCAGAGTACCAGGGAAATGTTCCCCAAAGAGGTGACATTTTCTGTAAGTCACATCTCCTGTCTTCTCTAATCTATCGAAGCACTGATATGAGTATTTCGCAAGGCACCCTGAAGACCCAAGCAGGTCAGAGAGGCCCAGGAGAAAATGATAAGGGATCCCAGAAACTATGGCAGCCACATGTGGGTCCTCACATTGATTAAAAACCTGGCTGAGGCTGAAAAGAACTAATTGCAGAGCTTTTTTAAAATCCTGCGTTCTAGACCATATGTCCAAAGATTCTATATTTGCTGTGTCGAGGGAGGGAACCTGTATTTGTGAAAAAAAAAAAAAAAAAAAAAAAAAACATGTTCCGGGGGAATACTTTAGAAGGTACGTGAGCACGCTGGAGAGAAATACAGAGAGAAAGCCACGAAGAGAGAGAAAGTGAGAAAGCATCCCCTATAGAAATGATCATGCTGCAAATCCTCTATTTCTCCTTCCTTTTGTGATTTTGGGCATGCACACATGTGGCTAGACGTTTCTCAAATTGTGAGGTCCTGGACTCAAACTATGTGGTAGTCTATGTGGGATCCAGTTACCTTAGCCACCAGGCCATAGACTGGCCCCAGATCATTTGGTGTTAATTCATCATCCAGCAACTCAACAACAGATACTTTACTCAAAAGACATTTGATCATCTCCAATTAAAATTTTTTACATTTATACATTGATATATATGTACATAATTTATGGTTAATGAATTGTCAAAAAAAAAAAAAAAAAAAAAAAAAACTGTTCCTGGGTAATCCTGTAAAACATGTGGCCAAGTTTAGAAACTTCCTGCTCAGAGTCTCTCTCCCAGAGGCTACCCCCACCTCCACCGGGAGCACCACCTCTCTGGCAATAGTAGTTGCGACCTCTCACCCTGGATTAGTCTGAGCAGCTGGCAGGTCAGTGGCAATGGCAGGGGTGGGATGGAGGTGGGAAGTCAGACAGGGTGGGTGGCCTTGGGGTGTGTGGGTGACTCAGCCCCACGCCAGCCTCTGATGGTGTCAGGTGGCAGCCACACTCTTGTTGCCATAACGACTCCTCCCCCGATGTAGGGAGGGCAGGGAGGCCCGTCAAACGGGTTTGTTTGTGCTCAGAAAAACCTAAGGGGAGAGCCCTGGCCATAGGGGAGGGCAGGGGCCAAGGCTGGCTGGGAGTAAACCTGGGAGAACTGGCGACAGTGGAAACCAGCGGAGGGTGGAGGGAACCTGCTTCAGGGAACAGGTAGATAAAATAAGGGGAGAAACAGGCAGCAGGTGGAAGAAAGAGGTGGGGAGGGAGCGGACAGGATAATGCACTGGGAGGGTTAACAGCTCTGGGAAATGACAGTAGCAATGCAGGAAGGACACAGCAAGGGGAAGAAAGGTAAGGGAGAGGTGGGTGGAGACAGAAGTGACAGCAAGAGCCAGCATGTAAATGAATGAGAGGACATGACTCAGGCCAAAGGCAGGGAAGAGAAACTGTCTTAGTTAGCTAAGCAAGTCCAGGGGTTAGCACAGTTCTCCACGGTTGGGAAGGAAAACGGGAATGTTTTGGTTTGCATGAATTTTGTTCCTGAAGCAGGATTTGGGGACCAAGGACTCTAGGTATCCTGTGTTGTGTCCTTTGCTGTAGCAGCTTAGAAAGTTAGTCCACCCATAAAGTTAAAGGACTCTTTACAACAAGCTATGAAGCTTTCTCCAGCATCACCCCGACCTCACCTGCCAAGGCCTTAATGCGAGACCTCTCAAACAAGCGGGCTGAGCTGCTGTCATTGTCCCAATCTGAGTCAGGCAGGTCCCAGCGGTTATTGATGTCACTGTACTGGCCCTGGATCTCCAAGCTGTCAAAGTCTGTGGGCGACAGAGTGCTGCTCATGGTGGCAGGTGGCTTCCTGTTCCTGCAAGGAGAACATGCTGTTGAGGGGCATCTTGGGGCCACCTAGGCCCTCCCCCCACACTTACCATGCCCTTCTATCTTCCTGTGCAAACTCTGTTCCACTCTCCTTGTGGCTAGCAGTAGTGGTGGGTTTTTGTCAGTGAAAATCAGTCCCCAGTGGGAGAGGGGAAGTCACCATGGGAAAGCCAAGAGCTGGGAACACATCAGTTCCACGTGGGGTGAGGGAGGCAGGCAGCAGTATGTCAGAGTAACACAATGGACAGGAAGGGCTCCAAGAATCTTGGGCCAGAGAGGGACAGGAGCAGAGCCAGGGGCTAGTGTGCTTTAGGACGGTAGTATGTAAACCAGCGTAATGCAGGCAACAGACAGCAGACATAAGGCCCTTGGCAATAATGAGTAGAAACTGCAGTTCTTTCATTCCATGGCTCTACAAACTGTTCTCAGCCCTTACTTTATCCAAGACAGCTTCCTATACCCCGTAGGCTATTTGAGATGAAAAGACCCAGATTCTGCTCTTGAGCTAAGACAAATCTATGACATACCAGGAAGACTGATGTGCTGTTAGGCAAGTATAGATAAAGTGCTTGAGAGTTCAAAGGAGGACACAGTATGATGTTCTCTCCTCTGTTTCCCTTTCTTTTTCTTTTTTTTTTTTAACAGAAAATCTTTAATAAGTATTCGATAAATGTCAGCTGTGATACGTGACCCTGCCATTTACATGCAACCACTCATCACAACCCCCTATAAGGAGAGGGTCCATTGTGTTCCCATTTTATTAAAAAAATTTTTTTTATAGAGAGATTTTTGTTCTAGGGTGTGTGTGTTCACTGGAGAGACAGAGAGAGAGAGAGAAACAGAAAGTGAGAAATCACACCCCTCCCCAGGGAAGATGTCCATGCTGCACTCCCTTCTCCATTCTACTCTTTGGGATTTTGGGCACATATGTACATGCAAACGGTGTGAGTTTTAAGCCACCAGGTCCGGGACTTGAATCATGGTTGACTACATGGAAGCCCAGTGACATAACCATTATACCATTTGCTGGTCCCTTTATTCCTGCTTAATAGACAAGGAAGCTGCACTGCAAAAGTCAAGAAGCCAGAAGGAGCAGCAGTGTTTTTATAAATAATTTTTGTTCTTAAAATAATTATTTAATTTTATTTATCATTATGATTTTTTTCTTTTCTTTTTTTTTGGGGGGGGGGCGAGAGGGTTTTGCTATAGGGCGCGTGCGCTCGCCAGACAGACAGAGAGACAGAAAGCAAGAAATCACCCCCCAGGGGGGATGGCCACGCCGCAATCCCTTCTCCATTCTCCTCTCAGGATCTTGGTGCGCACGCACATGTGTCAGGTGTGAGTTCAAGCCACCGGGTCCGGGACGCGAACTGCGGTCGACTACGTGGGAGTCCAGTGACATAGCCATTATGCTAACTGCTGCTCCCTCATTATTATTTTTTTAATTTGCTACAGGGGACGTGTTCTCACTAGAGAGAGACACACAGGGAGAGAAAGAGAGAGAAAGTGAGAAAGCAAGCCTTGAGGCCCAGGACTCAAACCGTTGCCAGCCATGTGGGAGTCCAATGCCTTAACCACCATGTCACCTGCTGGCCCCAGAACTGGGTTTTGAAGTAAGGTTCCTTCTGATACTGGTGGACAAGTCCTTAATTAGGAGCCTCTGATTTACATGTTCCTCAACCATGCTGGAGCCTCCCAGAGAGGTCAGCAGCCATTGCTCCCTTCTAGGGCCCAGGCCATAAAAATTTGGACCATGTATGCTTACTAGCACTATTTAGGACTCTAACTTATGTAAACACACTCTGTCCTCAAAACTAAAAAATGAGCTCCAGATTAATTGCTGGGGATCTAAAAAAGCACTCTACTATCAAAAGTTCCCCTATAATTCAGCATTCAACAGCCATTTAAGGGAAGGGGTAAGAGTCTGTATCTTTAACAAAACTCCGTATACTGCATTCCTCATTTTCTCAGTACTTCTCAAATACACAGACATTTTAATCCTGAGCACTACTTCCTAGGGCTGGACTGTCTTTCACCTTGGCAGTCTCTGGTTCTGGAAAAGAAGGAGGTACAGAGAACCTCTCATGAGGTTTGGGGAAGGAAGAAGGGATGGGTGGTGAGACCTGGATGGGTAGGGAGGTGTGTTCCCATGGGCACATACAAAGGCAGAACTTGGCCTCTATCATTAACTGGTTCCATGAAGCTGAACCTGCCCCGCTTGAAGGCCAGGGTTGTCTGCCCGTCCCCTTTCTCTTAAAGAGAAAACACACATGAGGATGTCCCTGGGAGTGGAATTACTGAGATGCAAGGGAGCTAAGGACTAAGGTTCCTAGACTAGGTCTTTCATTCCCTTTAGTAGGAAAGGGAACTTAATTTCCACTAAACCTAGGACTCCTTTCTCATTCAAAATCCATAATTTCCCCCAACAGACTCTCTGAATTGGTTCTGTAAATATTTATATAAAAATAATTCCAAGGGCAGAGTTGAATCACCCTGAGCAAAGAATGCTATGGGCAAGGCATGACCTCAACCAAAGTCATCTAATACTCTCAGTTGCTGGACAGGAAGGTAGTCCATGCCTTGGGACTAATTCAAATCCCATTTCTCTCTCTCCAGGTCCTCCAGATTGAGGCTTTCAAACTAGCAGTCATGTTCAGGCTTAGTTCTGAGATGGACATTTCCAGCATTCAATCTGTCCCTGAGTAGACACCTGAATCCAATGGCCCCCAACCTCCATTTTCCATGATCCTCTTTTCTTTCAGCAAGAGTCACAAACCCACTAGAGTTTGTTTTGTTTAATAAACTGTTTAAAAATAACTGATTTGGGGGCAGGCAGGTGGCGTGGTGGTTGGGGACGCTGGACTCCCCTGTGACTGACTGTGGTTTGAGTCCCAGACCTGGCAGCTTGCTTTCTCAACTTTTCCTCTCTCTCTCTCCTTCACACTCTGTCACTCTCTGGTCAAATTTAAATAAAAAAAAAATAATAAAAAAGAAATGACAATTTTTTTTTTTAATAACTGATTTGGGGACCAGCAGATGGCATAATGGTTAAATCACTGGACTCCCACATGGTCGACCGCAGTTTGAGTCTCGAACCCAGCAGCTTGAAACTCACGTCAGGTGCTTGTACGTGCATTCCCAAGATCCCAAGAGGAGAATGGAGGAGAAAGGACTGCAGCATAGTCATCCCCACTGGGGGATAATTTTTCACTTTCTGTCTCTCCATCTATTCAGTGAGTGCATGCATCCTATAGCTAAAGAGATTTTTGCTAAAATCTCTCTTAAAAAAAATAACCGATTTTAGGTGCCGCCTGGTGGCACATTTGTGGCACAGGTGGACCCACCCAGGAGGGTTTCTGTGTTCATGTCATGGAATCTTCCTGAGCATGCCAGGCACACATGTACTGAGATCTGAGCTGGCTGAGACTTGGGTGGATAACAGAGGGGGGACCCTGTTGAGTGTGTGTATCTCATGGAAGAAATAGATGGATAAACTAGAAATCTAAATGATTTTGGATTCCTTTAGATGGGCCTGTGCTTCCCATTACTGTATGACCCCACCTTTCCCTTTTGTTTCCTACTCAGCCACATTACTTATGTTACCTGCCTGGCCCCTGAAGACCTTTGGTGTTTTCAGACTCTGCCATTCTATCATTGTACTCCACAAAGAGCAGAAACTTAAGGAGGCCAACCATCTGACCCTGTCTATGAACTACTGTACCCCGAGGTCTCCATAAGTTGCACAAACCCCAAACATGTAGTGTTTTGCCTTCTTTTTAGTAATCAAACCTAAGGGATCCTCCCAAGGGAGGATCTTCAGACTTCCCAGAAAGGTCCAGTTGTTGGTACCTCTCTGGGGAATCCTATAATTCTGGGAAGAGAGTGTAGAACTGAAACCTCTCCCTGCCCCAAATTAAAAGTTCAGTCACTTAAATGCTTCTCTTGCCAAATCAGGTTTGAGACACATGAAGGGACTTTATTTGTGGGAAAATGTGGAGGCCAACAGGTGGCGGGATGGTTAAAGTGCTGGATTCCCACGTGGACAGCTACAGTTTGAGTCCCAGACCTGGCAGCTTGAAAAAAAGTCATGCCCAGTGTGTGTGCGTTGTGCAAAATTCCAGGAGGAGAATGGATTGAGACAGTGGCCATTCCCTGAGAGGAGTGATTTCTCATTCCACCACCCCACCCCACCCCCACTCTGTCTCTGAAGAGTACACACATCCTATAGCAAAACTCAAAACTCAAAACTCAAAAAAAAGAAAAAAAGTACAAGTTAATTTTGGTGGGGAAAAAAATGGAGATCCATGTAGTTTTAAGAATAATACTCATTTTCCATGAATGTTTTGAAGACCTCCTATGTGCCTTGCATCCTGAATTTCCA